>NW_026705025.1:0-600000 GCF_029867415.1 Vicia villosa
TCTCTATTTGTCGTAGTAACATTTGCCATTAGTGGGTTCAAGACTGAAGTTAGTTCTCTGGCCAAAACCCCTACCATATCATGGTTGCTTGCATCCATTTCTTGTCGAAATGCTGCTTGGTTATTTGTGGTGAAAGTGAGGCATCTGGGTAGAGAAACCAGTGTTATGTGCACTTCGACCCACTGAACTAACATTTGGTGAAAATGCCGCATTGTTAGTTGGGGGATATATATGTCCTGCCCCTCGTACGCCTGTTCCATGTGGGTATGGCATTCCGTATGGATTATTTGGTCTCCATTCGAAAGCGGAGTTTGTACCTTGACCAAATAAATTGTTTGCAGCATTTGTCCGAGGCAAACAATACGTCCTCTGCACTTGTAGATGAGGGTGCGGTTGTCGATGCACGAAACTGGAACAGTTCCTGAATGTCCTGTAGTATTTTCAGGCGCAGTCTGGGAATTGTCTGCAGGTCTCGATCCATTTGGACCCGTTGCATCTCGTGCTTCTTGAGTAGAAGTCGAATTTGCCGCTCCTGATCCTGAACCTTGTGGGGGATCTTGATTACCCCCTGCACTGGCCGTAACGACCATTTTCCTGTTGTACCTTCGTTTGGGAATCGGTTGTGCACTGTCTTTTAATTTACCGTTCCTAAGGTTCATACAAGGTCTTGATATTGTCTAGACAAAAACAAAACAATTGATTAAAACAATCCGCGTGACACTGTCCCACTGGGCGTGCCAATTTGTTTACGGTGATTTCCGGTAAACAACCGCTAGTCTTCCAAACTATAATAAATATGATTTGGTTACTTGCAGGATCGACTAGATTGATCCTAGGACACATAGTCAAGAAGATTGTTATCAATGTTCATTTGAATCATATTCGTAATTTGTCCTCTTCGATGAGTATTGTTCGATTCAAGAATCTTGGTAATTGCTTCGTTATATGTAATTATAACTTCAACAAGAAAGATAAATAACATAACATATGAAACTTAAAGATTGTTAAAACATAAAGAATCTTAAACTGCAGAAACGTTAAAGACTTTAAAAGTAAATGATCATGAAAGTAAATTCGAAAGTAAAATAAAGATACAGGAATGTAAATGACAAGAAATAAATGAAATGCAGTAATTCAGAAATGTATTCGAAAATGAAATACAATACACATGTATTAAAATGGTGGTGTCATACGTACATTTTCTCAGCGAACTCTTTCTCGTAACACTTGATACTTGAGTAAATATGTGAGTGATTTGTACAAAATGAACACACGGAATCCTAACATTAAAACTCCTATTTATACTAGTTTCGACCTTAACGGTCCTACACTAATCTGCTGCCACGTTTCTCATCAGAACTTCCAGCGAAGCCATCTGTATTTGAACGGTTACGAAACCGTCTTCGAATTTCAAATCTTCCCGCCTGAGTCCATCTTCGACGCGTGGCAGTGTAAAAACACTATGAAAACACGCTAAGTAGTAACACTTAAATATATACTTTATAAATTTTGTCTAAGTCCCGAAGACATATGCTTTCATTAGTCTTTCAGTGTTCACTATCTTCAACGAACTTAGAAGTCTGTATCTTCGAGGCATGACCATCAGTAGCCATTCTTTCACTTTTTAAGGGATGGCCATCAGTAACCATCTTTCCTTCGATTCTCAACTCCTTCGAAGGACAAACAATATAAAACGAAATCTTCAGCTAACAAATTGCCCCCAATAAATGCCTGTTTCGAGAATCAACAGAAATAGGCGTTTCTTGTCATTATAAGATTTCGTTTTTATGATCTTTGAAAGTTCCAAGACTGCTGACTAACGTCATAATCACTGATAACACTGTTTCCGAAACGTCTTGTCATTTTCAAAGATGTCTTCTCATAACTTACATTCCCACGTTTTAACCTTACTTACTGATCATTATTCCTATATACTAGGAGTAAGGCTAACTTATTCAACCGCCGTTGGATTAAATCACCAACCGCCATGTGTCTCTCGGGTTTTACCCAAAAGATTTAAAAGGGTTTCCGTTAAACCTTTAAATATTTGACCTTGTGCCTTTATACCGCCTTCCATTCATCTTCTACACCGAGAAAACTAAGAATATCTTCACTCTTTCTAAAATCTTGCTCTCTTTAGCAAAAACTCTTCCATGGCTTCATCTTCAAATGTTCTTCAACCCGCTGTGAAGCTCCAATCAACAACACGTTCTGGGGAACGAGAGTTCGTTCCAAACCCTAACACTGAAGAAATACGCGCAATCTACGCTTCCCAGGTAATCATACCTTTTGATCTTTCTGGAAAAACTCTTGCCTTTATGGGTCCGTTACCGAGTGAAAGTATCCAATCTGTGAATAAATTCTTCCCTGCTTATTATAAGACTAGACCATTAGTTAGCAAAGTTAAGATAGATGAAGACGGTCGTTCTCCTTTAGGCAAATCTGCTAATGTTGAGAAAACTTCAACTGCAACCCCTTTAGCTTTAGCCAAAATTAGGTTAAACTATATGACCAATTCTGTAAAAGTTTTTAGGTCAATCCCTTTAGCCAAAGATCCTGACTTGTATTATGCTTGGCTAGAAAAGGTAGAGAAACAAAAAGGATCTTTTGGAAATCGTTAGGGATATACGATTTGATCCAACTGTCAAAAACAGGTTTAGAATACAACCAACCCATGTTAGTAGCAGCGGTTCATTTCTGGGATGCTTCTCACAATACCTTCCATCTTCCCTGTGGAATGGTTACCCCCACGCTTTTTGATGTGGCTGCTATTACGGGACTTCGACCAACTGGCGAAACCTTTGATCCCAATGACATGGATAATGACACTATAGGTTTCAACGATTCGCAAGTTACTTACACGGCATTCATCCAGAAACACCATATTACCACCGAAGCGACAGTATCTGACGAAGAGCATATTGCTTTTCTAGCATTATGGCTCTCACGGTGCGCCTTCTGCTCAAGATCTATCCAGGTTGCAAAGAGGTACCTTTGCATGGCTAATCAGTTGCATGCTGGTAGAAAACTCAACCTCAGCCAACTACTTCTAGGGTCTCTTTACGAAAACCTTAGTGAAGCTGCGAATCTTACCAAGAATTTCAAATCTGGCAGTTTACTTTATGCTGGTCCTTTTTGGTTATTGCAACTGTGGCTCAATGCCACATTCGAAACTTATCTTCCTTTTCGAGGAGATGTCAATGAGGAAGATAGCACAATCAAAAATCGAACTATAGAAGGGACCAGGTTAGCTTACCTAACTCCAAAAGAGGAAATGGGAAAGCTTCATGAACATTTCTTGGCGTATTCAATGATGTTTGCTCGGCGTGATCAGTTCGATCCTTCCATGGCCCCATTTGTACACAGAATAATAGGTCCTGAATGGTTTACTCGAAAATTTCCACCAACATCTCAAGATCAGCAAACTGAATCCATGGAAATTTGGGAAGCCTTTCTGACTCCAAGATTATTTTCCCACCGTCTTCGACCATCAAAGGGTCAATGTATCCTCATGTGTTATCAACCAAATTTGGTCTCGAGGCAGTTTGGGCTAACTCAAATAACACCCAAGTGCTTATATGAGAAAAGGAACCATATGTGTTTCCACACTTTGTATTTGACTGAAGAAGAATGTGAACAAAAAATCGACAAATACGTTGACGTCACCAATCTTTCTCCTATTCCTTTTGAACCTTCTTTTTACTCTACACCAGATTTCCATCAATGGTGGACAGAGTATTATAGCTCTCAAATTTTTGATGCTGATAGCCTTGCTCAAGAACTAACCGCAGCTTTCACTGATGTGCAGGAGAACTTCAAAAAAGGTACTTCAACTCATATTAAAGAAATCCAAGCTTTTCAAAAATTCTTTGAAACTATCTATAGGCCTGATGATCTTAGTCGGACCGTTCGTGAGGCTGCAGTCACTTTGCGCGAAAAGTTTTCCACCAAACTAAATAAATTGAAATTGCCCTCGTATGTTCGACCAGAACTACGTTATGAAGTGGCTTTCAAACTTCATCCTCCAAAATTCCCTCCACTACCAAGTGCTGATTTTGGTGTGGCTCTAAGTCCTCCTTTCCCAGACTGGTTCGTGTGTGGGAATGCTCTCAAAATTCTTCAAGAGAGTGCCAAAAAACGCGCTGAACGAGTGGTTCCGACTAAGCATACCTTGGATACTTTCAAAGGACATCTTCATATAGATCTTAAACACGTTCGTGTCCTGACTCCAATACCTGAAGGTTTGGATTAAGGCAATCTTTTTCGACTGACTTTTCTTTTCTTTTACTGATATACTGATTTCAGTCTCAACTACAGCTGTTGCACGAAGGAGGAAGATTAAAGAAGCTTCTGCCCCAAAAGAGTCTGAGACATCTAAAAGCGACAAACCAAACGAAAGTGATTCGATCGTCACGGACAAGAAGCCCACGGTAAATACTTATCTCATACTCTAAATCTTGTACAATTCTGTGATTGGTACTCATCTTTCTCATCTTTCACTTGCCAGAGCTCGAAACCCCCAACGGGTTCGAAGCGTAAAGCTTCTTCGACCAATGCCTCAGATGGTGAAGACAAATCTCCTCCTCAAACTAGACAAGGACAGAAAAAGAAACACAAAGCTGTTACCCCTTCAAGAAAAGGGAAAAAGGCAAGTCCTTCAAAAGCTGCTTCTCCTGGCAATAAGGCGTCTTCTGAAGAGTCTCCTTTGAAGACTGCCAGCAATGCTCTTGTTTTGGAAAGTCATAACTCAAGCCCAGACAATAATCCACCCAAGGTATCTTGCGTTTGTCTTACATATTATCTTGTAATTTTAACTAACTAATTGCACTGGCATTTTACCTTGTTATTGCAGGATGATGCTGGCACTGCTACTTCTGGTTTCAAAGACCCTGGCCTCACCATTGATGTTGATAAACTTTATGGTAATTGTTAAATTTCAACTTTCGTCAATTAAAACTTTCGAAGGCTTAACCTCATGATTATCTTGGCTTCGTTCGAAACAGATACTTCTCAAGCTAGAACCCATGTTCTCTCACCAGTCTTCGAAGACGTTAGGCCAATTGCCACTATATTGCCTAATGAGCCAATCGAAGAAAGCCAATCTACTGACGAATCCCCACCTACTCATCAAGGCAAAGATTTGGAAGAGGATCATCCATTCTCCGGCAGCGACAATGTGAACCAGCAATCTCATGGCAACGAAGATTCTGCATCGGAAAAAGATGCCATGGAGGAGATTTCTCAACCAGAAAAACCAATTTCTCAGGGAACTTCGACTCCCGATGTAAAAACTATTCCTGAGACAACTTCGACGCCTGCTCCTACGAAGCCTACTTCTTCGGAGCTTGAACAACTTAAACAAACTGATCCTCTTGGGTTCCTAAGGGCTATCATGAATGTGAATACTTCTTCACTTTCGGAGCCTGATGTTTCTCCAGCTGTAACTGCAGATTCTAGTGACAAGGAAGATACTCCTAATCTTCTTCGACAGATAAAAGAGAGATTCTTTGGGGTCAATCTTGTAGATGTTCTCAACCGGGACCCTGTTAAAAGCTACAACTTAAATCAACTTTTAAAGAAAGTAGATTTGCTTCAAGTTTCCCCAGAAGTCTCAGAGATGATTGTTCTGCTAGGCTCTCTCCTTGAACAACTCCAAGCTGACATTCTTCGAAAGCAAAACGTCGAGAAAGAATTATCTGAGATAGTGGCCTCTCATGACTCTTCATGGAATTCTGCTGTGGAAGCCACAAAACAAGGTGAAGCCCTCAAGCTTAAACATTCGGCGAATCAAAAAGCCATTGATGAATATGAGAAGAAAATCAGCTCCTGGAAACAAGAAATAAAAATGCTCGAGGGCAAGATAAAGGAAGCTGAAAGTAGCCAAGCAGCCCTCCAAGAATCTAACCAACAAGATTTGCTCGAAGTGGTGCAGTCAGGAATCAAACATTTCGAGACTGCACAGAAGTTAGTGCCAGAGATCGAAAAGTTGAAGAAACAAAGGGCACTAATTGAACTTCGAATGTCCTCATGGGAAACTCAATATCTGAAGATCAAAAGGGATCTCCCTGAGGACTTTAGCTAGATGTCTTCAATCTTGTTTCATTTGTTGGATTTTTATTTTGTAATCGAGACATATAATATTTGTACGCCTGACTCCCATTTCTATCTATAATATTTGCTTGCACTAATTTTAACAAATCTTTCAATTTTCTGCCAAATATATCTTTAGATTTCCTACAGTGCTTTTATTAAATACAACATGTAGAACCTGAACATCCTTCGCAGCACTCTTGCCTCTAGACTTGACGTTTCCACTTCTTCTAGCCATAATCATTATTAAAAGTGACGTCACTTTCTCCAAAACGTCGGTTTTCAGACGTGCGTGCATCAGTTTAATGATTACTTTTCAACTTCCAAGGGCGGGAAACGGCGGAGGCCATAACTTCTTACTTTGAAAAACGAACCGCAGTCTAATCACTCATTAAAAATGTAAAACCAACCTTCAGTATTCTCCTTCTATATAAAGGGTTCCATATCACTTTTATTTCTTCATTCAAGTATTTCTTCCCCAAACCAAAACACAGAAAAAAGAGAAAACACAACTCTTTCCTCTCAAACACCATTTTTCCCTGAAATGGCTGGAATTCTTTCCTTTAACGATCTCAAAGCTCTCATCAAGGGTGAGTTCAGACTTGATGAGGATGAACTCCTTCGTCATTTCATTAACATTGAAAATCTCTTTGCTAATCAGGAACTGAACTTCTACTTTGAGGAAGTCCTGGAGGGTGCCATCTACCCTAATATGGTGGCAGAGTTTTGGATGAATGCGTCTTTACGCATGGACCCTGAAGGTAGAGCCACCATTGATTCATCCGTTCGACATGCTCACCTTAGCATTACCCCCACCACTATTGCCAATCTC
This sequence comes from Vicia villosa, assembly GCF_029867415.1. NCBI lineage: Eukaryota > Viridiplantae > Streptophyta > Magnoliopsida > Fabales > Fabaceae > Vicia > Vicia villosa. Next base: position 6,923 of record NW_026705025.1, read on the forward strand.
ATAAGATGCAATAACACCGGAGCAACTTTTGATGATAATGTTCTCAGCATGACTACTCATATCATGTTGAGAACACTCATGGATAGTGATCGCTACAGCGCACAAACCATCAGGATTTGGCACCAAATGCTCGTAGGCAACTTTCAACCTCGGGTGATTGATGAGAATAACATCATGGTTGAAGATCTGGAGTTTATTCTCTGTGGTATTCGGGGAAGAAAGATTAACATACCTTTGATGATCTTCAAAGGTCTTGTCAAAGCTGTTGCTATCGGCGTGGACCGTCGAGAAAGTGTAACTTGTCTTCCATACGGGAGACTCCTTAGTTACATTTTTCTCAAGAAAGGCGTAGTGAGAAGAATGCGTGATTCTGGGGCTAGGGACATGTTCGAAGCTGAACCTGTTCCTGTGCTATCTCTGGACAGTCTAGACGCCAGAATTAACTAGCGAGTCTAGGTTTAATCTTTTTATATGTCTATGCCTTCCTCTCTTTTTTGTAATCTCAGATCCTATTTCTGGATCTTTTTGTAATGAAATGTATTTCCATGCTTGCAATGAAAAGAATATTTTGGTGTTTTGATTTTTCTTTCCATAATTCTTTCTGATTCTAAAGCCATTTTGATCAATGTGAAGTATATTTTGACACATGCCTGACCATTTTGGCTTTTCGTAGTACTTTGAGTGTCTACGTCTTTGCAATCTTTACTTCATGCATGCTAGGTTTATATCTCTTCAAGTATTTCCCGTTCACTCTTAAGATCCTGCGATCTTCTGCTAACTCTTCTATTTCGTAGGCATTGTTCGAGAATACTTTTAAGATTCGAAAGGGTCCTTCCCAATGTGGGGACCATTTACCAAGTGCCTGATTCTTTCGATCTATAGGTAGAATAACTTTCCAAACTAGATCATTATTAACAAAAGTTTTACCTTTCACCTTTTTGTTATATGCTCTGGACACTCTTTCCTTTTGCCTCTTTATCATTTCCAATGCTCGAAGCCTGTCTTCGTCCAAATCTACTAACTCGTTCATCATTAATTCCCAGTATACGTTGGGAGGAATGTCTGCTTGCCTTTGTATTCTTACTGATTGCAAACATATCTCAATTGGAAGTACTGCGTCATGTCCAAACGTTAACTGAAAAGGAGTTGTATTTGTGGCTTCTTTTGGAGACGTTCGACAAGCCCAAAGTGCCTGATCTAAAGTCTTATGCCAATTCTTGGGTTTCTTTCCTACATGTTTCTTAATAAGGCCAATTATTACTTTATTTGCTGCTTCAACTTGGCCATTTGCTTGAGCATAATAAGGTGTAGAAGTAAATAACTTGAAACCTATTTCTCTGGCAAAGTCTTGCATTTTTCGTCCAGTAAAGACTGATCCCTGATCCGTTGTTATGCTTTCTGGGATTCCAAACCTATATATAATATGTTTTTGAATAAACTCAATCACAGCCTCTTGATCCACATTTGCCAGCGGTATTGCTTCGACCCATTTTGTGAAATAGTCTATTCCCACCAAAATGTATCTTTGACCTTTAGAGGACTTGGGGTGAATTTCTCCAATCAAATCTAGTGCCCATCCCCTAAAAGGCCATGGTTTTACTATCGTACTTAGTTCGTTTGCTGGGGCGTGTTGGATACCTGCGTGTTCTTGGCATTCTTGGCACCCTTTTGCAAATTCTATGCAATCTTTTAACATCGAAGGCCAATACATCCCATATCGAAACAAAAGCCATTTCATTTTGTGCCCTGCTTGATGTGCACCACATGCCCCACTATGTACGTTCGACAGAGCCAAGTATGCTTCTGCTTCTCCCAAGCATTTTAACAATACCCCTTCAGGAGTTTTCTTGAACAATTCATTTCCCATCAGATAATATGACAGGGCTCTATACTTGATTTTTCTGTCTGTATCCGTCGAAGGATTTTTCAGATAGTTAATAATTGGACTCCTCCAATCTGTGTCTGTTAATGAATCTATATTCAGTACCTCGAATTGTTCTTTGTTGGCATAACCCAATCGTGAGTTCTCCAGATCACTTGGCGAAAGTTTAGTAAACATTGCTCTTCCTCTTACTTCAATCAATTCTTCCAACTTTTCTTTTGATACTTTATATCCTGAGGCTAATTGTGCCAAGTCGTTTGCTTCCTGGTTATTCACTCTTGATACGTGTTTTAATTCCACATATTCAAATTTCTTGAGTAGCCTATTTGCAATAACAAAATACATGATCAAATTCTCTTTGATGCACTTGTACTCTTTTGTCAATTGCTTGATGACCAATTCGGAGTCTCCTTTAATTTCGACTCTGGTTGCCCCCAATTCTAACAAAGCCTCAAGTCCAGCAATCAATGCTTCATATTCAGCTTCATTATTGGAGCATAATGGACCTTCAATTTTATACTTGAGCTTTGTTGGAATTCCATCAGGAGAAATTATCAATATTCCAACACCAGTACCCTCTCTATGTGTTGAACCATCGAAATATAACTTCCAAGGTTTCAAATCCACATAATGCTGATGATTCTCAACCACCGCATGGTCAACAATGAAATCTGACACAATTTGACCTTTCATTGCCTTGAGAGGCTGAAATATTAATGAATATTCAGTAAGGGCTAAAGCCCACTTGCCAATCCGACTGTGTAGTATTGGCTTAGATAACATGTGTTTAATAACATCACAATGAGATGAAACGTAGACGTCAACTGGCTTTATATAATACTTAAGTTTGATACAAGAGAAATACAAACAAAGGCAGAGTTTTTCTATATCAGTATATCTAGTCTCTGCATCATTGAGTACTCTACTTAAGTAATAAATGGCTCTTTCGATGCCGTTCTCATCTTCTTGGGCTAACATGCTGCCTATTGTTTTATCTGATGCTGAGATATACAAGCGCATGTGCTTCTTCCCATTCGGGGGAATGAGAATTAGTGGACACGTCAAGTATTGCTTTATTTGATCGAAAGCTTCTTGATGTTCTGCACTCCATTCGAACTTTCCTTGCTTAAGCCGTAATAGGGGCGAGAAAGCTTGGGTGCGTCCACTTAAGTTAGAGATAAATCTTCTCAAGAAATTTATCTTACCCAATAAAGACTGCAATTCTTTCTTCGTGGATGGAGACTTGGTTTCCATAATGGCTTTTGTCTTGTTTTGGTTGATTTCTATCCCTTTTTTGTGGACTACGAAACCCAAGAAATCACCTGCCTGCACAAAGAAAGCACATTTAAGGGGATTCATCTTCAAGCCATATTTCCTCATTCTTTCGAATGATTGGCTTAGATGATCGAGATGACTCATACCCGAGGTAGATTTTACCACGATGTCATCTATATACACTTGCATGAATGTTTCTATAAAGTCATGAAATATAGAATTCATTGCTCTTTGATAAGTTTCCCCAGCGTTTTTCAAACCAAAAGGCATCACAATCCATTCGTAAGTGCCTATTGCTCCTGGGCAACGAAATGCTGTCTTGGATACATTATCTTCTGCTATAAAAATTTGATTGTATCCTGAATATCCATCTAACATGCTCAAATACTCAAAACCTGCGGCTGAGTCTACTAGCATTTCTGCTACAGGCATAGGATACTCATCTTTAGGAGTAGCTGCATTAAGGTCACGAAAGTCTATGCATACTCTTATTGAGCCATTCTTTTTAATTACAGGTACTATATTAGCAATCCACTCGACATACCTTGTAGTTCGGATAAATTTGCAACGCAAGAGTCTTTCGACTTCTGTCTTAATCTTCGAGTGAATCTCTGGCGCGAATCTTCTGGGAGTTTGCTTTATTGGCTTCTTCCCTTCTTTTATTGGTAATTTCAATTCGACTAAGTCTCTTCCGAGACCAGGCATCTCATCATAATCCCAAGCAAAACAATCTCTGTTGTCTTTCAACATTTTGATGATCGTTGCTTTCAACTCAGGTTCTAGTTTCGCGCTGATATATGTTATTCTCTTTTGATCATTGTCTCCAAGATTTACTTCTTTAAGAGGATCTTGGGCCAACATCTTTATGTTTGATGCCATTGGGTCTTTCTCGAATCCCAAAGGTTCTTCGTCGTATATTGCATCTAACTTCTGACTTGGTTTTTCTCTTATGATTTCTTCAACTGGAGCCGTGTCTTCAGGGAATTCGAAACTCGTACGTATCTCCAATTCTGTTGTTCCTTCCTTGATAGGAACTGTATCTATCTTTGTACTCGATAGTTCGGCTTCGAGAGCCGCCTTTCTTTTGTTCTCGGCCACATAGGCCGAAATCTTTTCGAAGAACACAGACTCAGACATTATTACCGTCATCATCCCAGCCTGTTGGCCGTACCGTCTGATAATTCTCCAATGGTGCTGGATCTGGTGGACCATCCATGATCTCTCTATCCCATTGGAATCCATTTGGATGCAAAGTCAAATAGTACAATGCATTTCTATTTGGAGCATACATCTCTTCAGCAGCATGACAAGGACCTATGTTTGCCAGATTCCTATCGAAGTTGGTTCTATTTACTTGGTTGACTTCAGCCATGTAGTAACTCTGGTCACCTTCGATATTCTCCACTATACCATCTTCTCTCCAAATCGTCACCCTCTGATGCATTGTTGAGGGTACAGCTGCTACACCATGAATCCATTCTCTACCAAGCAAAAGGTTGTAGTTTGCTTTTGCTGGTATAACCATAAACATGGTTGGCCTCGTAACTGAGCCCACTGTTAAGTTGACTTGAACAACTCCCAGTGTTTGTCCTATTTTTCCTTCATAATTAGATAAGACCATGTTATGTGGCCTTATATCTGTATCGAACATACCAATTCTTTTCAGCATATATTGAGGCATTAGATTCACTGCTGCTCCTCCATCAACTAAGACTTTATTAATACCAACATTCTCAATCTTCGCCCTGATGTAAAGTGGCTTCAAGTGGTTTCGCATACCCTCATCTGGTCTTTCGAAGAAAGCATTCTGTTCTTCTACTGCACCATTATTCAGCACATAGTAACACACAGGTCTGTGTTTTGTCATTTCTTCGATATCAGCCTCTTCGCAGTCTTCTACTTCAACTTCCTGGTTAAACTCGTGAGGGAGTACAGATACTACATTACAATTAAGATTTATGGATGACACCCCATCGGAATCAAAATCATTTGTCATTCTATCCTCTTCTTTCCAGGAATTTGAACGCATCTTCTCTTCTTCATCTAAGAGTTTCTCAGCTTCGAACAACCTGCGTTCCACCGGAGGTTTGTTTAACTTTGCCCCCTGGTATGAGACTTGGTTGCTACTAGATTCTCCAACTTCTCTTGGCCTGTATTCCTTCTGAGACTTTTTTATCCTCTGATGCCTTCTCCACTGGGATCGAGACATAGGATTTTTTCCCTTATAATTCTCCAATCGATTCGCCTCTCGATTTGGTCTTTGAAATTGTTTCCTATATGCCATTGCAGTTCTTCCTCCTTGGTCCCAGCTTCGCCATTTGTTGGTTCTTGCATCAGCTTGTATCCACCTATCCCTGGGTGCATTCGCAGGGACTTTAAAAGTCACTCTTCGAGCTCTAGGGTGTGGACTATCAGGCCTCTTTGTCGGAGTCCATATGTCGAAACCATAAAGGTTAGGACGCAACCCCTGAGTTTCCCTACTCATATGGCAGTATATGCGTTCGAATGATCGTGCGAGTCTTTCATCATAGACTGCCCCACATCTGGGACACAGAGCAACTTCAGTGTTTCCTTTGTGGCATCTGACCAAAAATCCTACCAAGCTTTCATCCATCTTTGGATATAGTTGTAGCAGGGGATTTGGCTCTCTTCCTGGATGTTCCCATCTTTCGCGCCGAGCCCTCTCGAAGTTGGCTTCGACTCTTCGATTCAGCATGATCGAGCACCTTGGACACATCCATTGCTTACCACCGCTTCTCTCGTGACATTTCCAAAGATATTCTTTGAGGCTTTCAGTTTTTTGTGGAGCTTCGATGTCCCCATTTTGCCTTGTTAACCAAGTCTCTAATTCGCCAAACTCAGACACTGGGCGTCTGGCACTGACCATGTTAACTGCTACTGAAGGAACTTCAGAGATTTGTATTTTCTGGAGTTTCATCCTGAGGTCTTCAGTGGCCTCGCTGCTTTCTTCCTTCGAGGCTTCAGTTATCTCTGCCTTGGAAGATTCTTCAACATCAGTATTGAAGATTATGTCACCATTTAGGCTTTCAGTAGCCTGCTTTCCATTGAACTTTGATTTAGTTTCTAGAACTTCGGCTTCAGACGCCTCCACCATGTTGATATCTTCTACCTCACAGAGGCTAGCGTCAGCAATGTTCAGAGGATTTGAATCTACCCTCATTTGATTCTTGGCTTTGTCAGCAAACTTCAACCTTTCATCATTGAGAGCATTTTGAATTAGATCCCTGAAAAGAAAACATTGAGAAGTTTTATGGCCTAAAAAACCATGATATTTACAAAAACCTCTTTTCTTCCGTTGTTCCAACGGAGGAATTTTGGAATTTGGGGGTAGTATCATTTGGCCATCTTTTACCAGTAAATCAAATATTTCATCACATTTGGTAATGTCAAACGTATAAGTTTTCTTAGAGAACCTATCATTCTTATCATTTTCTACTGGGTTTTTTCCATTTGCTGGATTTAACAATTTGCAAGCATAAGGTGGCGCTTCTTTTAATTCAGCCAAGTCTATTTCGACTTCTTCAGGGCTATATGAGTCATTGAAAGACTCCTCATCAACATTCTCGGCTTCGACGTACGCCACTCTTTCTTTCTTATAGCTTTTATTTGCCCTAGCTTTCTCTGCCTTCAGGCGTTCGACCTGTCGAACCCTATCTGCTAATTGGGCCATGTCCCTGAGGTATTGGGTATCTAGTTTCTTTCTTATTGAATAATCCAAACCACCCGCAGCCATTTCGACGAGTTCATGTTCCGGAACCGTTGTAAAACATCTAGATTTCAACAGGCGGAACCTATTTAAGTAGTCATCAATTGTCTCTGCGAATTTTCTTTTAACACTGGCCAATTCCTTCAGACTTATCTTAGTTTGACCCATGTAGAATTGCTCGTGGAACAACCTTTCTAAGTATGCCCATGCGTCTATCGAATTTGGTGGCAAAGTAGTGAACCAAATAAACGCATTTTTTGTCAGCGAACTAGGAAAATATTTAATCCTTAGATCTTCGTTTCCCGCTAAGTCTCCTGCTTCTGTTAAATATCTAGCAATATGTTCCACAGTTGACTCATTAGTTTCGCCAGAAAATTTTGTGAATTTAGGAACCTTAGTTCCCCTAGGCAATTCTGTTTGCATGATATAATCTGATATAGGGGATGTATAATTTGGACGTCTGAGTCCAGTACTAAGGCCATTATTGGCCATGACCCTTTCTATCATGGCAGTTAAATTATTTTCTGTGGCCAGATTTTCTCTTCTAACTCTTTGGACAATCTCATCTGGATGATCGTCCCTGCCCAAAATCCTCAATCTGGGTCGTTCTTCCTCCATTTCTTGTCGAAAGGGGACGGTCCTTTGACTTGAATCCTCCAAGTTAATTACCGGAGTCTTTTCGAACGACTCCGTCCTTCGTGAGGGGCCTGTATCCCTAGGAACCGTCCTAGGTGGGGGAACCATATCTTGCACACGTTCCAAAATAGGCCTCTCTTCTTGGTTCACAGGCTGCTTGTCTTTCCTTTTAGGCGGTGGTACTCCCATGAATTCTGCCATTCGATTCATTTGCGATGATATCTTTTGGAAAATTTCCACGTTTTCTCTATTTGTCGTAGTAACATTTGCCATTAGTGGGTTCAAGACTGAAGTTAGTTCTCTGGCCAAAACCCCCACCATATCATGGTTGCTTGCATCCATTTCTTGTCGAAATGCTGCTTGGTTATTTGTGGTAAAGTGAGGCATCTGGGTAGGGAAACCAGTGTTATGTGCACTTCGACCCACTGAACTAACATTTGGTGAAAATGCCGCATTGTTAGTTGGGGGATATATATGTCCTGCCCCTCGTACGCCTGTTCCATGTGGGTATGGCATTCCGTATGGATTATTTGGTCTCCATTCGAAAGCGGAGTTTGTACCTTGACCAAATAAATTGTTTGCAGCATTTGTCGAGGCAAACAATACGTCCTCTGCACTTGTGGATGAGGGTGCGGTTGTCGACACTGAAACTGGAACAGTCCCTGAGGGTGCTGTATTATTTTCAGGCATAGTCTGGGAATTATCTGTAGGTCTCGATCCATTTGGACCCGTTGCATCTCGTGCTTCTTGAGTAGAAGTCGAATTTGCCGCTCCTGATCCCGAACCTTGTGGGGGATCTTGATTACCCCCTGTACTGGCCGTAACAGCCATTTTCTTGTTGTACCTTCGTTTGGGAATCGGTTGTGCACTGTCTTTTAATTTACCGTTCCTAAGGTTCATACAAGGTCTTGATATTGTCTAGACAAAAACAAAACAATTGATTAAAACAATCCGCGTGACACTGTCCCACTGGGCGTGCCAATTTGTTTACGGTGATTTCCGGTAAACAACCGCTAGTCTTCCAAACTATAATAAATATGATTTGGTTACTTGCAGGATCGACTAGATTGATCCTAGGACACATAGTCAAGAAGATTGTTATCAATGTTCATTTGAATCATATTCGTAATTTGTCCTCTTCAATGAGTATTGTTCGATTCAAGAATCTTGGTAATTGCTTCGTTATATGTAATTATAACTTCGACAAGAAAGATAAATAACATAACATATGAAACTTAAAGATTGTTAAAACATAAAGAATCTTAAACTGCAGAAACGTTAAAGACTTTAAAAGTAAATGATCATGAAAGTAAATTCGGAAGTAAAATAAAGATACAGGAATGTAAATGACAAGAAATAAATGAAATGCAGTAATTCAGAAATGTATTCGAAAATGAAATACAATACACATGTATTAAAATGGTGGTGTCATACGTATATTTTCTCAGCGAGCTCTTTCTCGTAACACTTGATACTTGAGTAAATATGTGAGTGATTTGTACAAAATGAACACACGGAATCCTAACATTAAAACTCCTATTTATACTAGTTTCGACCTTAACGGTCCTACACTAATCTGCTGCCACGTTTCTCATCAGAACTTCCAGCGAAGCCATCTGTATTTGAACGGTTACGAAACCGTATTCGAATTTCAAATCTTCCCGCCTGAGTCCATCTTCGACGCGTGGCAGTGTAAAAACACTATGAAAACACGCTAAGTAGTAACACTTAAATATATACTTTATAAATTTTGTCTAAGTCCCGAAGACATATGCTTTCATTAGTCTTTCAGTGTTCACTATCTTCAACGAACTTAGAAGTCTGTATCTTCGAGGCATGACCATCAGTAGCCATCTTTCCTTCGATTCTCAACTCTTTCGAAGGACAATATAAAACGAAATCTTCAGCTAACAGTTATCAAATAAGAAGAAAGAGCAAAATATTAGAGAGCAAAGAATATAATTTTGTATTGTCTTGTTCTCGAGTATAATTCTACCATATAACATAGATCCTATTTATAAGACACAAATGGTGTGATACACAATTAAGATAAATGATTATACTCCATCTTGCCTCATTTATAAGAAAAAGTTATTTTTTAAATACATTGAATAAATATATATATTTATCAAGTGAATTTTTTCTTATAATATAGATGGGACCAGAGGTGATATTTAGTAAGGAGACAATGTTATGAGAGAAAGTTATTCATGATTATTTAAAACAAGGTCTCTTTTTGGCTTTATACCACCGGTTTAGTCCGGTTCGGGGGCGAGTTCTGGCATCAAGTGGTTCCATCTCCCTCCCGATCGCAGTTGCGGGGGATCGAACCGTGGTTCGACCTACCAAGTCCAACGCCAATCCACTGGACCAATAAAACAAGGTCTCTTTATTAGCAATTAATACAATTTTAAATTTTTTTATGCAAAATAAACGGGTTTTAGAGCCACTTATTGGTATGAAAGAGAGACCGCACCCCGCATTACAAGCAATGCCAGACATCTCTCTTCTTTCTCTGAGCAAATACGAAGGAAGTGTCATTTGCACATTTTAAAGAGAAATTTTTTTTCTTTTTTTATAGAAGGATGCCTCCTGCTTTAAACTATGGTGAACTGTGTAAGTGGCGAAGGAAAACACGCATAGCATCATTCATTATAAAAAATGCGAAGTACAGAACAATAGAAACGGCAAATTGTTTCATTTCTAAGCCTCAACATTGTGTAAGTCGAAGGTGAGTGTTTCTGAAATAGTAGATATCACGTCAGGTGTCGTGGATTACACTTCTTCTAATTAATGAGGACAAGTTTCTTTAAGAAATTAATTAAACATTGAATAATTATATATGATTTAACATTCATGGTTAATACTTTTGTGGGGGCAAGAGCCCCCAACCCTCATAACATAGATCCGCCTCTGGATCTATGGAATAGTTTGACGTTATAACTCGCGATAGACTTTTCCCCTCCCTCATTCTCTTCATTTCAAATTCTCAACTCTCAAACTCTCTCAACCTCAAATATCAAACTTCAAATTTCTTTCTCCCGAGTTCAGTTACGTTGTCAACATCAAGTATCAACACATTCCATCAAGCTGAAATCTTTATTTAATCGGTTAATTTTTGACATTTTAAATTATTTTAAAGTATTTGTGAAATCGAATTAGAATTTGATATTTAGGTGTAGAAAAGATTGGATAGATTTAGAAATATAGTTTAGAGACAATGTATGTGTTGTTTGAGGTTTAAAATGGACGATCAAGTCACAAAAATGGAGTTTTTGGGTGATTGAACAATGGAGTTACATCATTGTTGTGTTTCTGAGCTTCAGTAGCTTCCGTAAATGCATCTACGAAAGAGATACACGTTAGGGCATTCCGTAGATGCCTGTGAGTTTTTTTATGATGTATGTTACTTATGTTAATTTGGTGATGTATTATACATTATGACCGACATTATTTATACAATGTATTTTTTTTGTTTACCTACTATTGTGTTTAAAATGCATTACTTTAATTTTACATTTATGTAACCAAAATTTAGTTTTGGAATGAAATGAATATGACTTGAAATATAGCAGACTGTTTCGTAAGTGCATCTACGGAACACTTTGTTTTCACCACGTTCCGTAGATGCATCTACAGAAGGCTTGCTGAACATAAATCACTTGATTTAAACTATACTATACTGTTTTTTTAATGCTTCCGTAGATGCATCTACGGAAAGAAACACATTTTTTTGTAAAATAGAAGTGCTTCTGGATGTACATCTACGGAATCAGGGGGCAAAATTGAAATTTTGCGTGGTGTCTAAGAGATCTATGGAGTGTATTGAGAAATCGTCTATGTCTTCTCTTCTTTTTTTTTTTTTAAATTCCACCAGTGTCATTGAAAAAAGTGCAAAATGCCGTTAGCCAACAATTCGGCAGGTATATATTTAATTTATAAACTTTTACGTCTTAAAACTTAATATATCTAAAGCATATGTTAAGAACAACTTCCAAATTGTAACAACCCATCCCAAAAAACAAATGCTCCTTAAAAATGCAGGGCATCCTGATGTTTGGCAGGCTGACAAGTATGCTTGCCACCAGCAAGTACCTGACGAAATTAACCTTAAGTTGTAATTTCAATACATCAAAAAAGACACAAAATAGCAAAAAAAAAAACCAAGGAAGAAAAACATGCACATTTTCAATTCAGAAGGTGTGTCCACTTACCTTGTACATACTTCTAACAGTCTCTGGATTATTGCTGTGGCTTTTTCTACATCAAGTTTCCATCTTGTCTGAAATGCCATACAATATACTTTGGTGGAAGCTGGAAACAAATTCCTGTTTGTTGAATTTGTTAGTTATTTTCTTTGTGACTTTGGTGCTTTGTTGGGAACTGAGGTTGGGAAAAACAAATAAGCTATTAATATTTTGGTTAAAAATGCTAATGAACAAGTGCACATTTATCATATTACATATTCAACTTTTTAATTCTTCTGCGCATTATATCTGAAAAGTAGTTTCTTCCTTGCTCTGGAACGATCTAATAAATCATGTTTAATATAGAACTAGATATAAAAACCCCTGTTTTGTACAGGAAAATGAAATATTGAATACTCAATCAAAATTACCATTGGGGGAAAAAATAACAATGTCATTTGAGTGGGAAACTATATCCAAAAGACTGATGTGTGGTAAATGGTAACCTTCTCAAGAAATTTAGAGTATGCTAGGTTAAACTTACAAAAGAAACGGTTTTAAGTTGTGTATAAAAGTGATTTATTTCTTAAAGATTTAACATAAAGAATACCAGTTAGTCTCCTCAAATCTTCAATGCTAGTTAGTCTCCTCAAATCTTCAATGCTATGCTATCTCCAATATCCATAAGAGATCTGCCTCCAACCAAAGCTCTGAGACCATATGACAAAGGGTTTCTGAAAATCAAAACAAATATATTCATACAACAAAGAACACCAAAGATGAGCCCTCGCCACAACATGTGGAAAAGATGGATAAGATATTCATTTGATGTTTGACTGTATCGCTCTTATTAAATATGCCTGCAAGTGTAGGTTGGGCTGGCTTGAGTTGATCACCAAATAAACAACATCAATAAATATATGATTCATAGGAATTAGTAATCAAATCCATCAATTTGATAGAGCATACACATCTAGAGCATTTCTAATTTCTAGAATTTTAGCACCGATTAGAAGAGGGCCAGAAGAACACATGGTCAACCAGCAACGAAATCAATACGTTGACAACATGTACCCCTTGAATTACCACAACAACCAAGTCTTATCCCACTAAGCGAGGTCGGCTACATAGATGAACTTCTGTCATAATATTCTATCCAAGAGCTTGTTTCCATCCAATTCGTTAATATCGAGATCTTTCTTAATAATTTTTCTTATAATTTTCCTAAGTCTTCCTCTATCTCTAGTTGTTTGACTCCTCTCCATATAATCTACTCTCCTTACAACAAAATCTATTGGTCTTCTCTCTACATGCACAAACCACTTAAACCTATTTTCCACCATTTTTTCTACTATAGGTACCCCAACACACTCTCATATTATCATATTTCTATCTCACCCCGTCTAATCTTACCACACATCCAACGCAACATCCCCATCTCTGATACACTTACTTTATTCTCGTCGCAGAAATAAATATTACTCCCTCCGTCGTAAAATGTTGGAGACAACTTTTTCAACAAACAATAAATAAGGTAACGCAATACCCCTAATTAATTCAATTTTTTTCAACAAACAATAAATAAGGTAATTTACGTACACAAACTTTTTTTTTTTGGCAAGACAACTTTGCCAATAAATTCAATGGTAGTTTGGGTACAATAAATGGTGGACAAGATAACTTTAGTGCTTTAAAGAAATGAACTAATTTCCTTGGTGGGAGCGATTTAGTTAAAAAAAATCTTTATTTTGGGACAAAGGGAATACATAAATTTATTATATAGAACTAAATGAAGAGGAGTTCGACGAAACAATTGGAGTAGCTGCCGTGCAAATCAGCCGCTTGCAGATACAAGCAGATACAATCTAAAGCTACCTACAATAGATTTGCAACAGTTCTAACCCTTCCTTGAACCCGAGCTATGACGAACACTCTATTAGCATTAGGTTACTCTTTTATATAAAACTAAGAAATATTATGCGGTAACATTATGCAGCACCGTGTTGGCAACATTATATTTCTCAAAGTAAGAGAAATCTAAGAATCTTTTTAAAGAGAGAACAAAGCACAGCTATAGAGGGATAAGATGTCCTCCAAAACAGAAAATGAATAATACTCAGAGTACCAGGGAAGAACAAGAATGCTGTAAAGCTGCTCAATCTCTATGCATATATGAAAAGGTTGACTCCTTTGAAACAGACATTGATAAAAAAAACCAGAGAGATCATTAACACAATCTTATCTGTCCCATAAAAAATATGGAGGGAGAGATGCACACTTAGAATGTGTTAACTCTTGATATCCAATCAAGAGAATCCGCCGCATAGTAGAACATATTCACTTTGCACACCGAAATATCTAAATATCTTCCTTCTCCGTTGCTTATAAATACCAAATATCTAAATATGGCACAAATGCATAAAACAGTCATCATCATATATTACCATTATCAAAAAAATTCAAAACCCACGACAAAACAAAAATAAATAAATAACAAATGCAATGTAGAACAAAAGAATAAAAAAATGAACAGTTTGATCTTGAAAGGCTTACCCTTAAAATCAAAGGCTCTTTGTTCAACTAGCAAACCAAGTCAAGAGTAGGTTTCTTCAGCTGTTGATGGTAACCCACATGCCTGGAGATCAAGCATATGAAATCTTCATCTTTCAAATAATACGAGCTTGAAATCAAGCTTAACAATGGAAGTCTCGACCACGAGAATTCTGGTATCAACAAAGTGTCAACTGTTTTGAGAAGTTTCCTCATTATTTTTTATTACTAATTGCTGCATCTGTATGTGGATGCAGCTTTTCAACCAATGTTGTATAAGTTATTTCTTCCATGGGTGCTTCTGTATTAGACATAGGATCGCATAGAAGAGTTTCTTCGAGCTCTTTTTCCTTGCAATATCCTTTTTGCAATACATTATAAGTAACAGTATCTGGTGATATTCCATTTCTTATCATCTCATTTAAAAGCTTATTCGCTTCTGTTGTATTTCCTAATTTACAATAACCACCAATCATAATAGTGTAGGTAATTTTATTAGGATGTATACATTTTGAAGTCATTTCTAGTAAGATGTTCTGCACTTCATCCATCTGACCTAACTTACAGTAACCACCAATTAGAGCAGTATAACAAAAGACATTTGGCATCAATCCTTCATTTCTCATCTCTTCAAAGAAGTCCTTTGCTTCCTCAACACGGCCAATACGGCACATTCCATGTATTATAGAAGAATATGTGGCAATTGTAGGAAGAATGTCTTTACTTTTCATAGTATCGCGGAGTTTGAAGGCTTCCATAAAATTCCCAGCTTTACTATGAGCTGCAATAAGTATGTTATAAACAACAGAACTAAGTTCTACTTCCTTATAAACTAACTTGTTGAAAAAGCTCACGGCATTATCAATCCTATCAGCATTACAATATCCTTCCAACATTAGTGCATATGTATAGATATTTGGAACCACGCCATGTTCTACTGCTTCTTGCAAAACCTTATCAACATCATCTATTTTACCCTTATCAGCTAACCCTTTCATTAGGAAATTGTAGGTATAAGTATCTGGTTTGAATCCTTGCTTCACCATCTCTTCCTTCAGCTTGAAAGCTTTCTCAATTTTACCTGATTTACAACAGCCAAATATAAGTGTGTTGTATGAAATCCCATCCAGTACCAAGCCTTTCCCCATCATTTCTTTGACAACTGCAAAGACTTCTTCCATGTCCCCCCTTAGACAAAGTCCATGGAGAAGCCCATTTGAGGCCGCTGTATTTGCTGCAATCCCTTTATCAGCTAGTCTAAACCAAAGATCAATTGCCTCCAAATGTTTTCCACATTTACAAAGTCCACAAACCAACAAAGTTAGCAAGCTATCATTAACCTTAATATTCCTCCACAATAACTCCTTTACAATTTTCAAAGCCGAATCAAACTTGTAACTATTGCATAACAAGTGAATCACATAAGAACATGCATCCTCATTAACAGATAAACCATTCGATAACAAGTACCCTAACACTTGCTCAGCTTGCTCCATTTGATCACTCCTACAAAACCCCTGCAAAAGAGTATTAAAAGTAACAGCATTTGGCTTCAACCCCTTCAACATCATGTCATCCCTAATCCTCAACGCCTCATTCATATTCCCTTTCCTACAATACCCATCAATAAGTGCATTAAAAACAAACTCATTAGGACAAAATCCCTTGCTATACATTTCCACCAAAACCGAATTCGCCTCATCGAATTTCTCAGACTTCATGAAACCATTAACAAGAATCCCATAAGTAACTAAATTCGGGCTCACTTTGTTCTCAACCATCTTTTCTTTAAACCTAAAAGCTTCTTCTAACCTTCCATTCTTACACAACCCGTCAATCAAACTATTATAAGTAACCACATTCGGCAAAACACCTTGCTCCTCCATTCTAAAAAACAAACCAACAGCATCATCAATCTTTCCACCTTTACTAAACGCATTAATCGCAGTCGCGTACGTGTAAACGTCAAGCGTAACACCACTACGACAAACAGCCTCAAAAACTCTATAACTCTTGTGAAGCTCATTCGATTTCACCAACGAACTCAACAAAAAATTACAGGTTTTAAGCGAAGGAAAAACACCATTGCTCGTAAACAGTGTAAAAATATCAAAAGCCCAATGAAAACCTAAATGCTGAAACTGCGAACACAAAATATGAAGCAACAAATCCAATTCACCGTGACTGTGACTTCCTTCCGTTAACCTATTCAGTTCAAGAAACGACGAAGCGATTTCGCTAAGCCTATCGTTCACATTACCTAACGGCGTGTAAACGTTTCCGTCGATTAAACGCTTCAACATGAATCTAGCGCGGGGTAAAAACCTAGAAGATAGAAGCAAACGGATTAAGAGACAATAAGAACGAACCGTGAAGCGGAACTTGAATTGGTTAGAAGCGAAACGGAAGAAATCGAGTGTGGTTTTGAGGTTGAAAGAGGAATGGTGAATGAAGAACAAGCGGTCGAATTCGTGAGAGGTTAAATGAGGTAGAATCGATTTGCATTTGGAAGAATCTAGAGTTTTGTGTGAGAGGATGGAAGGTAGGGAAGTTAGTGAAGTGTTGGTGGAATCTGGCGGCGGCGGCGGTGGTGGTGGTGGAGGGAAGTGGCGGCGGTGGTAGCGAGGGATGGTGGAGGTGATCCAGGTTAGAGGACGAGTGAAGATTAAGGGAGGTTTAGTGGTGATGTGTTTGGCGAAATCCATAGCGAAATGCATAGCATTGGTTTGTGAAATGAAATGGAAACGGTTATTGTTGGTTTGAGTTTGGTGTTGTTGAAGCCATTGGTTGGTTTTGTGATTGTGAGGGTGTGAACGTGGCACGGTTTAGGGAAGAAAGTGGTTAGGTTGAGGAATTGAAGTGTTCCGAAGGGAAAGACGCAGACTCCGAAGGTGGGGAGGACTGGGTGGTGGGAGTGACCCAGGTGTGAGAGAGCGTTGGGGGAGGTGGGTGGGGTGAAATTGAAATGTGGGCTGGGTATGGATTCGGACAAGTTTAACCCGGGTAGAATATTGGGAGGGTGTGCAAGATTCTCTCTTGTGAGTTTGGATTGGGAACCCTTGTTTTTGCTAATACACTTCTTGTTTAGTCTATAATAACTGGACTGGAATTTGGTTACAATTACAACTTTTTTAATTTTCATTAATAGCAAATTGTATTCCATACCCCAATAATTACACTTTGGATCCTCTCCTTCACTATTATCTTCATCTCTACAAATCATAATTTAATCAAAATATTCATGTATAAAATAGTTAATGTTTGAATTTTTTTTATTTCAATTTGAAGTTTTTTAATTCAATATTAAAAGCCGAGAAATTTGAGAAAACTTTATTGATAGAAAGTCTTATTATCAAATTTTCTAATATATTAAAACTCTCAGAAGTCTTTCTACCAAATTCTCTAGTTCATATCATACTTTCAAAAGTCTTTATACCAAGTTCTTCGGTTCATATTATATTCTCGAAAGTCTTTCTACCAAATTCTCTATTATATATAGTCTTAATAGTTCATACATAACACATGTCAACGGAGGAACTCATACATCATTAGTCATTCAAATCCAATCATCTTTATAACATCGCGGCGGAATTCAAATAACAACATAATTCAAATCATAACATCTTCACCAACATGGCAACAACTATTCAACATGTCTCAATCAACGAGAACAACAACAAAATCCAACAAGATATAAATACATAATCAAAAACACGCAAACATCCCCCGAGTGCTACGTATCAGAGCATAGACACACTGACCCGAGTTATAAGGTAAACGGCTACTCCACGTCGTTACCTGCACGTTACCAACAAAGGGTAACATTTAAACAGAAGGGGTGAGATATCAAACAGTATAAAGGAAAGTATAATAATATTCATGGCAAGGAAAAGATCATACATAACTCACCACTTCTCATCACATAACATCTTACAACAACTTTCATCACTAAACAACTTTCAAAACGACAACAATGTCATTAATCAAGTATGACAACATATTCAAATTCACAAGTATGATATCAACTACGTCACGTCAACATCTCATCATCTCAACAATCCAAATGCAATTCAAATGCGACTCGACTTATGCAAATGCATGTGGTACCATTTGTAGTAAAACTCTCATCGTCTCAAAAGTTGTTATTGGGCACATCGTCGCTTTTGCCATTATAAAGGCCATCGTCGCTTTTTGCCATTTTAAGACCATCGTCTCTTTATGCAATGGATGTGACTCAATGAATGTAACATCCACACAAATACAACATTTACAACACGTCTCATCAACAATCAAACATCATTAATTAAATGTCGAATTTCAACGACAACGAAAAAATCATCACCAATCATAGTAATGCATCACTTCACAATCACGTCGCTATGTTGTATCATCACACAATAATATTTCACTTCACAACAACAATCACAACATCAAACGGTTCATTTAAAGAAAAAGTTTCAAAAAGATTTCCAAAGGTTTTCAAATCATTTCCATTAGAAAGACATTGATTAGAGCTTCATGGAGATTCAAACGAAACTTAAAAAGGAGTTACGGATCAAAAGATACATCATTTCAAAGTTTCAAAATGTTTTACACAGCAGGGTTCGCTTAGCGGGCTACAAGCGCACTTCTTGAAACTAAAAACAGAAGCGAACAATTTTTCGCAGCTCCACTTAGCGGACCAGCTCTGCTTAGCGAGCTCGCGAATTTTTCAAAATGTTCCCAACATCCGCTTAGCGAGCCAGAGGCCGCTTAGCGGACGTGCGATTATGCAGAAAAATCACAGATGTGAAAGACCTACGTAACCACACTTCCACCACCCAAAACTCTTTTTAATCAGCAATTAAAGGCATATAACAACATCAGCTAACATCATTCATCAACAATCATCATTCAAAACATGATTTCAACCACAATTTCATGAAAATGCATCACAAACCCTAAGATTTTACAACATACAATCAAAGGCTATTACATGTACAATCTAACCCACCCTAAACATCATCATACAACCCTTTATCATGAAAAAATCTCACTCTTACCTTGCTTGGGTTTGGATTGAAGACAACTCTACTCTTCAACCTAGCTTTCTCCTCTTCTATTCTCTCTTCTCTTCTTGTCTTCTTTCACCAACATGACTCTAATTTTCTATTCCCCTCAATTCTCATATTTTGTTAAACCCTTACTATCTCTCAAATTGCTAATGAACTCTAATTAGCACCTCTTAATTATTAATTCTATCATAGGCCCAATAACTAATAAATTCACTAACTTATGTTTTTTTACTAATAATTCCCAATAAATAACACAAAATCAATTAAACACACAATTAACACATAATCAAATAAATAATTCACATAACACACATTCAAATAAAATACGTAAATATTTTATTTAAACTCCTCATATAAATATTTCTACTCCTGATACTTGTAAATAGCATTTAATTTGATTTAGATTTTATGCACCTACATCGAGAAGAATCAATTGTTAAACTATTACATTTGTCAACAAAAAAAGTAAATTATGCTTTAACTCTTCAACCAAAATAACTTCCTCAATCGTTGGACTGAGGGAGTTATCGACTATACCAAAAACCTGAATTTTTCCCTTATTATTATCATCAGAAGAGATAAAACATATTCTTAGGAGTGAAGAAGAAGTATAATTATTTATCACCAGTCATATGCTTTGAATAGTCCCTTCAAAGTACCATTTAGCGTTTGAAACTATAAAGCATTTCTGCAATAAAAACTCAGGTCTTAACTTTAGATACACATACCATTTTGGGTCCTCTACTGTTAGTTGGATAAACATTTTCATCATTAGATTTTATATCTGAAACATAAGTATGTGATGGACCGGGCACATTTTTCATTTTACGCTTACAATGCTTTCTATAAAAGTAAGAAGAAGGATGTCTTTGTTTGCTTTCATGACTCTTTTTAATGAAACAAAACATAGCAATATTTCTTTCTTTATTACAGTAATTACATTTTAAGTTTTTACAACAAGATGTAGATTTAGCATTACAAAAATTATTAAATTTCTTAATATTGTTCTTGTATTCATAGCCAAGACCAACTCTATTGTAATAACTTTTTTGGTTTCCCAACAAAAGATTTAAGTTGTTTCTTTCTTAAGTAAACTTGACAAGTTCATCTACTTCTTCGATAGAATGGGAAGAGTTTTGGACTAGATCATTTTGTCTTCCCCTAATATTTTTATTTTCTCATTCCTCATCCACGGTAAACCTTTTAACTTATAGGTAAGTTATCTGATGAGCAACATAAGAAACTACCAAAAAACTTATAACCTAGTTATCTAATAAAGATTATGATACGAGATAACTTTTATGTAAATTATCCGATGAATATATAACCATATCAGAATACTTGATAACAATTTATCTGGTAAAGGGAAACTACGTACCGAACTTCTTTATAGCAAGTTATCTGGTGAAGGAAAACTACATACTAGAATTCTTTAAGTAAAGTTCTCTAGTACATTAGTGTAGAGGTGCAAAAAAATTAAATTTCAAAAAAGTTAATTGTGATAATAAAAATTAAATAGTAAAATTATTTGATAGGTGAAAATGATAGAATTGAAATATTTTAAAAAGTTTAGGGGTATGTGCTGGATCCTCAATTCATTATTATAAACAAACAAAAAAATTTAACAAAATTATTAAGTATATGTATTTAATATATGAGATTAATTAGAATACATTGTCAGTGTAAAACAACTTTACACCGTCATCCAATTAGAGTGAAGCGTTTAACACAGGATTTTAAAAATCAGACCAGACCGGTTGAACCAATAACCAGCCAGATAACCGGTCTGGTTCAATTGTTGGATCGGCTAGGTCAACAAATCACTGCGAATCGGAAAAATCCAATAAAAACTACTAAAACTGGAAAAATTGACGATTTTTCTAAACTGACGGTTTAAATGCTTTTTATTTTTCAAAACTCAAAATAACTGTTTAATTATTTTAAAAAAAATCAATAATGAGTGAAATTCCTCTTATTCCATAGTACATATGTTCTTCAATTTTCATCTCTAAGAAACTTAAAACGGCCGCACTTTATTTGGAAGTTTTTCACTAAGACATTCTTTGTCTACAGAATCTTAATCCTTAAAAATGAGTTTTTAAAAGGAATTTATCTTTGCATTACAAAGCAATAAAATGGAGATGTTAAGCAAGGATTGTTATCATAGTCAAATTGCTAGAAGACAGTAAGATCTTTAAGTTTATTAATAGAGGAATCATATTTATTTTTTGTGGGTAAAGGTGGTTTCTACTTATACAATTTTGTTATTTTAATTATTATTACTATATGTCCATTGCTAAACTCTCTAGTTATTTTGTTATGTGTGATATATATGTTTAAAATTTGAACTTTTGAAATTATGATATGATTTTCAAAAAAATTTAAGTGATAGTTATATTTTAGAGACCGAGTAATTGGTTCGACCGATTTTATACATATATAGTTTTGTTATAGTGACCAGTCTATTGAACAAATTATCTGGTTTAATCATGCAGTTCGACCAGTGACTCAGTGGTTCAACCAATGAACCAGTGACCCAGTACCCTCACCGATCTGATTTTTAAAACACTGATAAAATCTATTAAAAATAAATGCGCCTTTTTGTTTCTTAATAAAAGATAAAATTGCAGGAACCGAAAATCGAACCTCAAACTCTGAATATATATTTATATCAATTTTTGATAAAATCAAACTCTGAATATATATTTATATCAATTTTTGATAAAATCAAAGTAACATATTAATATTTTTCAAAAAAATAAACAAGACGCTGACATTATATATACCATCAGTTTTTTATACTTGTTGTAAAAGTTTTATCATAAAAAATATTATATATTCTAGTGTTTCAAAACAATCCATAAATGTGAATTTATTTGTGTTGCAAATCACTTACTTGCAAGAAACTCAAAATGCCACTTAAGATGAATTACAATACCCATATTCTTTTGGCTGATCTTGAAACACATGGTTTGATTTGCTATTTGCTCTTGTGGCAGGTAAGATGGAATATTTAGTCAAAGTAATAAAGTAGTAACATGGAATTCGATGACTTAATACAAAATAGTTTTCCAAAACAAGGCATTCTCCTTTTCCTTAAGATTTTACAGCCTCCAAATTAAAGTTCCAAAATTAAGTGGCTATGGCTATCTATCATCTATGCATAATAGAGTCCCCGCCAACTTTACGAACTAATGACGCGTTTGGCACATAGGAGAGAAAACAAGGAAAAGGAATCCTCTTATCTATACGACTATACCTACACTACATGAATATAAAAAGAAAGGAATCAATTTACACCACATGCATATAAAAAAGTAATCAATTTTCATACTATTAAAATAACTAGATGATATAGCTTAAGAAAATTCTTTGATACATAGTATTATTTAAAACTGTGATCGGTTTTAAATAAAAAATAGCTATATTATTACTATTATTAAAAAAATTCTTAAGAGTTTATTACTATTTTATTACTATTATTAAAAGAATTCTTAAAAGTTTATTACTACTATATTACTATTATTAAAAAAATTCTTAAAATAGATACATAGATTATAATAAATAAATTTATTTTATACTATTAACATCAATACATAAGCTACAATGAATAAATTATATTTATACTAGGGAATATTAAAATAAATATATAAACTATAGTAAAAATGAATTAATGGTGTGAAATAAAAGAAATAGTCATAGAATATAAATTTAATTTAAATTTCACTGATCAATTTTAAATAACATGAAATAGATATTCGACTCAAATTTAAAATAGATTTAAGGTAGAGGTCGTTTAAATTATGAATAAATATATGAATAAATATAGGTTATCCTTCTGTTATATAGGCGAGATTCAGATTATCCCCTTTAATATTTTTTTTTTGGATTATCCCTTGTAATTTTAGGGTACGCCCTAAGCATGTAAGAATCAGAAAAAAATCAGGGGGTAGATAAAAAAAAACATTTTATAGGGGTAATAGGCGCAAAAATATAAAATTTTTATATTTCAAAGGGGTAATCCAAACAAAAAGGTTAAAGGGGGTAAACCGAATCTCTCCTATATGGCAGGGGGTAACATATATTTACTCCTTTACATTATTTTATTTTAACAAGTTGGTCCTTTTAACAACTTGGTCCTTTAGTTAACAAATGTATGCACAATTACCTTTTTTTTCTTTCAATATTTGATTAAACCAATCACTCAAAATACATAAAGTTGCAACATAATACATATATTACACTACTACGGAAAAGACATTTAACAACGGTTGAGAAAGATATATAATCACTACCCAATTTAACACTATTAGGAGTACCTTCACATACCAAACTCAAGTCTCTCAATTGTTCAATTAAATCCAATTCTCGCACCATTAACATGGACATATGTAAGGACTTCCTACTCAATGCATCAGCAATGATGTTCGCCTTACCCGAATGGTAATTCAACTCAAAATCATAATATTTAAGGAACTCCAACCATCTCCTTTGTCTCATATTAAGATCTTTTTTATCAAAGATATACTTCAGACTCTTGTAATCAGTAAATACTTCAAACCTCGAACCGTACAGATAATGTCTCCACAATTTCAACACAAAGACCACAACTGCCAATTCTAAATCATGAGTCGGATAATTCCTTTCACGAACTTTAAGTTGTCTCGAAGCATAAGCCACTACCTGCTGATTTTGCATCAACACACCACCTAATCCCATCAGTGAAGCATCACAATATACTACAAAAGATTCCGCCGGATTCGGCAAAATTATAATAGGAGCACTAGTCGACCTTTTCTTTAACTCTTGAAATCCTTCTTCACATTTCGAATCCCAAATGAACGCTTGACCCTTCCTAGTCAACTTAGTTAACAACAACGCTAACTTTGAAAATCCTTCTATGAACTTTCTGTAGTAACCTGCAAGACCAAGAAAACTACGAATCTTCGAAACAGACTTCGAAGCTTCCCACTGAGATACCGCTTCTACCTTCGTAGGATCAACAACAATACCATTCTTGGAAATCACATGACCAAGAAAGCTTACTTCACTTAACCAGAACTCGCACTTCGATAACTTAACATAAAGTTTCTTCTCTTTCAACAATTCCAATACAACTCTGAGATGTTCCGCATGCTCTTCTTCGTTCTTGGAATATATCAGAATATCATCGATAAACACCACCACGAACTTATCAAGATAAGGATGAAAAATCCTATTCATGTACTCCATGAAAACACCAGGTGCATTAGTCACTCCAAAAGGCATTACAGTATACTCATAATGACCATACCTTGTCATGAATGTAGTCTTCTGAATATCGTCTGATTTTACACGAATCTGATGATACCCAGTTCTCAGATCAATCTTGCTGAATACACATGCTCCAACCAGTTGATCCATCAAATCATCAATCCTCGACAACGGATACCGATTCTTGATAGTAACTTTGTTCAACTGTCTATAATCCACACACAATCTCATGGAACGCTATTTCTTCTTCACCAACAACACCGGAGTACCCCACGACAAAACACTTGGAAGAATAAATTCCTTCTCAAGCAACTGTTCTAATTGACTCTTCAATTTAGCCAACTCAGATGTCAGCATACGATAAGGCACCATCGACACAAGACTAGTTCCAAGAATCAAATCAATAGCAAACTTCACTTCTCTCTCAGGTGGCAACTCTCTCACGTCTTCTGGAAAAACTTCCGGAAATTCACACACTACCGGTAATTCACTACTCACCGCCTTTCGTTTTATTTCCATTGATGCACACAACATAAACACAGTAGCTTTGTCTTTAACTGCCTCGCCTACCTGTCTAGCAGTCATCGCCAAGTCCTCAACACTAACAGTTTCAGGAAAAGTAACCGTCTTCGTAAAATAATTGATATGAATCTGGTTGAATTCCAAGCTGTTCATTCCCAGGATGATATCAAGTCGTTCTAGCGGAAGGCACACTAAGTCCATTACGCACTCCCTACTAAAAAAATCAATCGGAAAATTCAAACAAGCAAACGAAGTAGTCACTAAACCCGTCGCAGGAGTGTCAATAACCATACTTCCATTCATATTAGATATTTCCAAATTCAATCTTTTAGCACAATCCAAAGAAATAAACGAATGAGTCGCTCCAGTATCAATAAACGCAATTAAAGGTGTGCCATGGATAAAACATGTACCTTTAATCAATCGATCCTCAGGAGTAGTCTCTGACCCAGACAAAGCAAACACTTTCCCACCGGATTGATTCTTCTTTGGTTTCATACACTGTGGACTGATATGACCCTCTTCACCGCAGTTGTAGCAAGTCACCGTCTTCCCTCTACAATCAGTCGCAATATGTCCCGCCTTACCACATTTGAAGACTTCTTCTCTTCACTCTTGCACTCATGCCTACGATGTCCAGATTCTCCACACTTATAGCACCTAACAGGAGCACTAAAGTCTTACCACATTTTGATTAATAGTTTATTAGAAATAATAATAATAATAAAGTAATAAAATGTGAGTGAAAAAGTGAAAAGTGGAAAGTGAAAAGAGAAAAGTAAAAAAGTGAAAAAGTGATAAGTGAGTTGGAAAGTGAAAAGTGTGTTGGAAAAAATCAACAAAAGACATTTTTTAACCCCAAATTATTAATTTAGACTAAGATAATAAAAAAGTATTTTTGTGATTTCCAGACCAACAAATTTTCTTATATTATAGATTTAATACTAAGGTTTTAAATTACTTTTGGTGATTGCAATTGGAAACAATAATATATTACTATTTCAACATATATAAAGAAACGACTTGAAATTAAAAATAATACTTTAGATGTCAAAAAATTATTTTAAAATATAAAATTTATGTTAGAGGTCTACTAAAATTATCCATTTAACTTTAATAATTGTTTCATTTAAAGATGTATAAATTATTTTAAAATATAAAATTTATGTTATAGATATGTGACAATAATTATTGTAATTTTTATATTTATTTACTTATATTTTATTTCATTTACTTTTTAATCAAAAGTGTGATAAATACTATGGTGAATTCTAAGGTGAGTTTAATGAAATCCCCACCCATGTACCACTCAAATTATCCGTTTGATTAAAAAAGCCTACAAGATTTAATTAGTCATTTCACACTTGATCAAAAGTTATGCAGGAAGAATAAAATGTGTTCTTAAAGTTAGAAGACACAATTTTAACAATGTGCCTCTTCACCCTCATCCTTTAGTGGCTATAAAAAAAAACTAATCATCACTCCTTCCTCCCCTCCTTGCAAGTGATACTACCACTTGCAATGTGTTAATCCTAACACTTTGGTCAATTTACAAGTTCCAAATAACATATTTTAGTTGCAAGAATATGAATCTATCTTAAATTGAGAATTTGTGACAATATTTGGACATTTTCCATGCCACAATCTAAAAGTTTCCTAATAAAAATTCCCCTTAGACACTTGGGAACAAAATCGAAAAAGATAAAAACATTGAAAAGTACATTTGCAAAGGTTTTTATAACATCTAATTATTACGATTATTTTGTAAAAATTTTAAACCCTATTATAACTTTAAATTTTATAGGTGTGGAGTTTATTGGTCTCTTCATCTATTTTGGCAGAGGTGTGTTTGATGTAAAAACTAAATTCTCTCCCTATATACTCTATCTTGGTTACAAATTTGAGAGCATTAATTTTTGATCTGCAATATTTTTACGAATTAGAAAGGAAACGATGAGAAAGATAATGGGTCAGACTCGGGTGTGAGAATGTGTCTACTCTTCTCATTTTTTATTTAAAAATTTGGAACCGGTGAGGCATATAACAAGTGTCTCACCTTAGATGACACCAAATATTATATATAATTTATCTATTAAATTTATATTATATATAGTTTATCTATTAAAAATTTTTGTGTCCAATAACAAAGTCTTAACCAAACATTCCTAAACTTGGGCTAGAAATCAAAGGTTAATTTGAACTTGGGCTATGGGTGCAAAACTATTTTTTCAGGGGGTTCAAAATCAAATAAAATAGAGATATTGGTGCAATATTTTAAAATCCAGGGGGTTCAATTGAACCCCCTCATTATACTCTCCCTCCGCCACTGTGTGCATTGTACTAATACTAAAATATAAAAAATTTGATTGAGAATATGCAAAGGAAACTTCATCAAGCTCCTGAGTCACCACAAACATTTGGATCCGCCACCAGACAAAAAAGCACAAAGAATATTATTAAGTTCTTAATTAACATATATAATATTGAAAAATAACATGATTTCGAGTTAATTAACACATGGTGCTCTCTGTACCTTGATTGGTTAAGCTGGTGGCATCTAATGTAAGTTCTCTCATAAAGTATTAAGAATATGTATATCGTGTTGGATCCATTTTCATATATATCACAATATGAAATGATCTACTAAGTTACATTGAGCAATATATTATACTACAACTAATTATAAGGAGCGTGTACTCCTAAAATTAATTCGAAGGTAAAATTTGATAAGAAACCTTTTCAAAATAATATTATAATATTTTATTTTATTGGTTATTAAAATAATCAATTCATAATGTATTTATTATAAAAATTAGGAGGTACTCTTATTAAAAATTTGGAATTTAAGATTTATTTAAATTAAATGATTTTTTTAAGAAAACATTATGCTATTTTTTAAAGAATAATGTTACTTGGACACAAAATAGGACACTTGTTTTTTTGGGCATTTTTTTTATAATATAAATATTAAAAAGTTAAAAATTTTATTTATAACAAATATATAATTTTTTTATTCATGTTATTTATTATCCAAAATATATGTTATTAATTATTTATTTTATACATATTTCATTAATAATTTTACTAATTTCATTTTTTTTAAAGAAAAGGGCATTAGCCCAAAAATAAAAAGATTTTCTTCTATTTTTGTTTCAAAAGTTTCACTCTTTTTTTTTTCTTTCAATTTTCCTCTCCCATCTACTTACTTTTTTTTTCCTTTCATTTTTTCATTAAACATTTCTCAGGTACTATATAATTAAATTCAAAGTTTTCATTTTTTCATTTGAATAATATCATTCTCCATCCCTTCTTTTTTTTTTTAAGCAAAATGGATTCAATAAATAGCACTAGGGGTGCTACAACCCAAAATACAATAAGAATACAAAAGAAGAACACCTCCCCTCAAAACAATCAACAAAGTACTAGTCTAGGATCAATACACCACTCTTCCCAAGTACCATTAACATCCCCTTTGTAGAAGACAACCAACCAATCCCAAGAGATCAATTTGATCAAACTCAAACCATCAAAGGAAGACAAAACAAAATTATTGAAAATGATATCATTCCTACATTTCCAAACTACCCAACAAAAAATCAACCCAAAGAACCAACCTAAATCCAACGAAAAAACCGTTTTACAAGCGCCCTCCAACCAAAGTAAATGTTCAACAATCGAAGTGCTCGTACCAACAATAGGCAACCGAAGCCACAAACACAAACGGTTCCACCAAAGAGAAGTTATCCTACACAATAAAAAGAGATGCTCTAAATCTTCCTCAACTTCCAAACACAACGGACAAAATACCATGTCATTGATATCGAGTACACCTCGCTTTACCAATTCCAACTTCAATTCTCCATCCCTTCAATTTGGTAACTTGATGAAGTGGAAATGATTGGTAAGGAAGAACATGTGGCTTGGAGTCTTCTAAAATTGGAGGAGTCTTTTCAATGGACTAATCAGAGGTGATATAGAGCTATATTAGTATCAAGATAGTAGTATAAGATTTGATGGAAAACATCCTAGATGGAAGGAACTAATTACATTAAATCATGCAAAGAACACAAATTTCGCTCATGATTTGGATTTGGTATAACATTACACATTAGATTTTTGGAGTGAACGTATTTATTTAGGTTCTGAATCTTGAAATTCAAAATAGAGTATATGAAAACAAGCTTTTAGGGTGAACTACATACTTATACTTTCTTTTTTTTAATTTAATAAAAAACTCAAGTAGTAATTATAGTGTTTTTTAAAAAATAGCTATGTAGTAAAATAGCATTGCCAATATTCGCAAAGAATATATTTCGAGACATATACATAGAATTCTAAAATGAGTAATCTAATGGCCGAAATTCACAATTTTTAAAGGTGAACAAGTAGAATGATGTGAGTTCGAATTCTCGTCTTTGCATCTATGATACGCAGAAAAAAAATGTGATTTTGATTTATTTAATTTTAAAGATATAATTAAAATAGTCATAAATTTTCATTAATAACATAAGACTACAATATCTTCAATATAAATTTTCATAAAATAATATTATATTGAATAAATGATATTTGTTTTTCATTATATAAAATTGACATGTAAATTTTTTCACTTAATAGAGAATAGTAATTGAAATAAAATTAAAAGTTTTGAAAAATATTTAAATAAATATTTAATTATTTTCTCTATCACACAATGATCATGTCAAACATCGTCACACTGATATGGTATGTCCATTGCTTACATAATACTTAGAGAATTGAAGTATATTTTAATAAAAAAAATAAGATTTAAAATAAATTATTGGATTTCATAAAATATTACATGTCTTTAAAAAAATATTTATTATAATCTCAAATAATAAAATTAATCATAATAAATAAGAAATTTAACAGCAATTTACAAATGTTATGTCACAAAAATTCTAATGTCGATAAATTACTCGAACAATAATTAACATAATCATAAATTATAAGTACATTAAAAAAAACAAATTATATTAATAATTAATATTTTATTGGTTAATAAAATTACAAAAAGTGATTAATAAATTAAGTTTAATAAGTAGTTAATAAATTATATTTGTATGGTTAATGCAATGATAAAAGAGATTAATTGTGATGTACTCTCACTGCAATTTTTTTACATGGTCAATACATCATAAATATTCATAGGTGTTGTTTTATAGATAATTAAAATAAAATTTAAATTCTAGTGAAAATCTAACAATCACGATTAATTGATAGTTTAAAATTTCTTTACACTTTCGGTGTATACTAATTAAATTCATGATAATATTAATGACGCAATATATCTTATATTTGTGTTACAAAGTAAATTAAAAAAATATATTTTTTATAAATAATATATTTTTATTTTAAAAATATTAGTAACTTAATAAATATGATAAATAGTGTAATGGTATAAAAAATAGTGTCAAGATAACATTAGTGAAATAGCTAACATACACCATCAATATAAAGAGTATATTTCACTTAAATTAAAACTATACTTTCATAGTAATTAAGTTGATCTTCTCAAATAAATATAAAATAATATTTATTATTAGGGTGAAGTATGTTTTTAGTCTCTATAAATATTTTAAATTTTATTTTTAGTCCTTATTAAAAAAATAATATATTTTAGTCCCTATAAAAATTTTATGTATATTTTCTGGGAAGAGGGTTTGATGGGCGGAAAGGGGAGAGGAAGGCCGCGGAAATCGGCATCGGCATCTCCGGCCACCCAGGAGAACATCGGTAAACTACCCCAAGAGAAGGGGGTGGAAAGCCCAAAAACTGATGTTACGACACCTACTGCAACTAAGACTACGGCAGCTCAACCAAACCCAACGATAGATCTGACGAAGACGATAACGGAGGAACCAAAACGACTTTGGACTGATGTTATTAGCGGCAACAGAAACCCGTCAAATGGGCTGCATCTGGACTTTGTTGCTCCACAGATTGTTGATGGCGTGGTGGAAGTGGAGATTGGTGAAGAAGACATTATCTCGGAACTGTTGTATTGGGAATCAGCTCTCATTATGTACGTTCTTGGAGGCGAGCTAAGTATGAACGCGGTGAAGGGTTTCATGATGAAGAATTGGAACTTTGTCAAATTACCAGAGATGAGATACAATGATGATGGCTATTTCATTCTCCGATTCCATTCGCAGCAGGACAAAGAGGATGTGCTGATGAAGGGGCCGTATACCATCCGCAACATGCCTATGTTACTAAGAGATTGGAAGCCGGATTTTGATATGAAGAAAGACATGCTGCGAACAATCCCTATCTGGGTCAAGTTACCCCAACTACCTCTGTATCTCTGGGGAAAGAAAAGCCTTGAGAAGATAGGAAGTGCATTGGGCAATCCGATTGTAACAGATGAATGTACCGCGCAGAAGCTCCGTGTATCCTATGCGAGAATACTAGTTGAAATGGATGTCACTCTACCACCTATAAATGAGATCACTATTAAAGACAGAGAGGGCCAGAAGATGAAGCAATTGATAGAGTATGAATGGAAGCCAAAATTCTGCCATCGGTGTCAAAAAATTGGGCATAGTTGTGAGGAGACTCCCCCAAAAAAACAGGAAAGGAAATGGCAACCAAAGGCTCCTAAGAAACTCGAGATAGTAGAGACACAAAGCAAAGAATCCCCTCAAGTGAATCATGATGATAACTGGACTACTGTGGAGAGACAGAGAAAAGGCAAGGCCCTTGCTATTGAAGAGGTGAGCTCCTCTATCCCATGTGGTAATGTCTTTGATGCACTAAAGCTTGTGAATGAGCCTTTAGTGATCATAGATAATACATGATCATATCCTGGAATATTAGGGGGCTTAATAAGCTAGGTAAGATTAGAGAAGTCAGCTCCCTACTCTATAATCTTAAACCTGCTATTGTCATTTTGTTAGAAACTAGAGTTAAATCTAATAAAGCTCAGGCTATTAGACAGAAGTTGAAGTTTCAGGGCACTGCATTAGATAATTACGACAAGCACCATAATGGAAGAATTTGGATTATTTGGGATGCTAGCAAAGTCACCATTCAGTATCACAGTAGCACCAGCCAAATGTTGCATTGCAGTGTTCATGATTTGCAAGGTAATTTTGACTATTGGCTCACTGCCATCTATGCTATGAATAATCTGGCTGATAGAAGAATATTATGGAAAGATCTTGAAGGACTAAAGACTAACCTAACTGGACCTTGGGGTATTTTAGGAGATTTTAATAATGTCCTGAAAGCAATTGACAGGATAGGTGGTAGAGAGGTCACTGAATCAGAATTTATAGACATGAAAAGAATGATGGAGAAATGTGAGGTGGGTGAAATGGATAGTGAGGGAGACTATTACACCTGGTCCAATAAACATTCAGAGGGCACTATTTACTCTAGAATAGATAGAGTCCTTGGCAATCTTGATTGGATGAAAAGGCATGAGAATTCTCTGCTCACTATTATGGCCCCTAGTATTTCAGACCATAGCCCCCTCTGTCTCAAGGAACAGGAGCAGCAGACCCATGGTAGATATCACTTCAAATTTAATAATTGTCTCACTAAGATGGATCAGTTCCACCATGTTGTAGCTGCTAGCTGGTGCAAACCTATTAGAGGCAAACCAATGAGTATACTGTGGTACAAATTGAGAAGACTTGCCCCAGCACTCAGCAAGTTATGTAGGCCCTTGCAGGGGCTTAAGAGGAATATTGACAATGCCAGAAGAGAGCTCTCACTAGCCCAAGCTAATCTGATTACAGATAGGATGAATCCTACTCACATAGAGTTAGTGAAACATTGGACTAATGAACTTTTGAAGTGGAATGAACTAGATGAAATGGACATTAGTCAGAAGGCAAAAATTGACTGGCTAAGACTAGGGGACGGGAATAATGCATATTTCCATGCTAGTGTGAAAGCCAGGTCCAGGAAAAAGGTTATCAAAAGTATCATAAGGCAGGATGGTAGTTTGGCCCTAAAACAAGAGGATATTGAACATGAGGTTTTGGCTTTCTACAGTTCTCTCATGGGGCAGAATGAAGCTAGATTAGATGGTGTGAATGTTGCTGTCATGAGGAAAGGACCTCAGTTGAGCCAACCCCAGATGGACATGCTAATTTCTCAGGTGAATGAAGAGGAGATTAAAGCTGCTTTGGATGGCATAGGTGATAATAAAACACCCGGCATAGATGGATTTGGTGCTAAGTTCTTCAAAGCTTCTTGGCCTACAGTGAAAACAGATGTTTGTAATGCTGTTAAGGAATTTTTCAGATGCAATAGGATTTATAAAGAATTCAATTGCACTCTTGTTACACTCATCCCTAAGCATGAAGGAGCATCAACTCTTAAAGACTTTAGACCAATATCTTGTTGTAATACCGTGTGCAAGATTATCTCAAAAATTCTTACAAACAGACTGGGCAAGGTGATTGGAAGTATTGTGGATAAGAATCAAGGTGCTTTTGTCCCTGGCCAGCATCTCCATGACCATGTCCTCCTTGCCATGGAACTCATGAAAAGCTATGGAAGGAAGAACGGACCCCCTAAGTGTATGATGCAGCTGGACATGCAGAAGGCGTACGACATGGTAGAATGGAGAGCACTAGAGCACATAATGAGAGAACTGAGCATCCCTAATCTGTTTGTGGAATGGATTATGACTTTGGTACAAACAGTCACATACAGGTTCAATGTCAATGGTGCATATACCCCTGTGATGGTGGCCAAAAGAGGAATACGACAGGGGGACCCTATTTCCCCCCTTCTTTTTGTTTTGGTCATGGAGTATTTGACTAGATATCTGCAAACTCTTGATGCTGACCAGAATTTTCAGTTTCATTCTAAATGCAGAAAAGTGAGGATCTCTAGTCTCAGCTTTGCTGATGACTTACTTCTCTTTGCCCGTGGGGATATCAAGTCTGTTGATGCTATGCTTGATTGTTTTTACAGGTTCTCTAATTCAACAGGCCTCAGAGTTAATAACCAGAAATGTTCCGTTTATTTTGGCGCAGTGGATGAGCAAACTAAACAGGATATCTTGCATAAATCTGGTTTCAGGGAGGGCACCCTGCCCTTCAGGTATTTGGGCATACCTATCACTGATAAGCGACTATCCATCAGGCAATACTTACCTTTACTTGATAAGATAGTTCATAGAATCAGTCATTGGAGTGCAAAACTCCTCACCTATGCCGGCAGAGTACAACTGGTTCAGAGCGTCCTTTTTGCAACAATTAATTTTTGGATGCAGTGTCTTGCTCTTCCTAAGGCTGTCACCCAAAGAATTGATGCAATTTGTAGGAGTTTTATCTGGTCTGGAAACAGCAACATCACCCGTAAATCCCCGGTTGCCTGGAAACGTGTGTGTAGCCCAAAAAAAAATGGAGGCCTTAATCTTATGGACATCACTGTTTGGAATAGAGTGCAACTGATGAAGATGCTATGGAATATCCACAACAAAACAGATAATCTATGGATAAAATGGATTCACGCTTATTATGTTAAAACTGACAGTGTGATGCAGATGACCTCGAAACCGCAATTCTCCTGGATCATGAAAGCAGTGCTGAAGCAAAGGGAAGAGTATAATGTGGTGATGTGCAATCTGCAGACGAATCAATTCCGGTCCAAAACGGTTTATCGTGCGATCAAGAATGTGGAGCTGTGTGTGTCTTGGTATCACTTGCTCTGGAACAACTATGCAAGACCAAGGGCACAATTTACCTTGTGGCTTGCGTGTCACGACCGGTTGGCCACAAGGGAGAGACTTTATAGATTCAGCCAGGTTCCTAGTCCCTTCTGTATCTTTTGTGGTGAGATTGAGACTACCCAGCACTTGTTCTTTGCGTGCTCAGGAACCCGGGGAATATGGACACAAGTTCTAGCATGGATCAATGTGTTGCATCAACCCTCAAATTGGCATGAGGAACTCACTTGGTTGATAAGTAAATGCAAGGGTAAAGGTTGGAGGAGTAGTATATTGAAATGTGCTGCTGCTGAAACAATTTACCAGACATGGAATTATAGGAATAGCAGAATTTTTGGGAAAGATATAGATAGCAAAAGGATAGTGAAAGATATCATAGATGCTCTTGTATATAGAGTCTGGGAAAATAGAAGAATTAGAAAGCACCTAGCCATGCTAATGGTTTAGGAAATCATTTTTAGTCTGTTTGTGTTCTTGTCATTAAGGGCGGGATCGTTTGCGATCGCCTTGTACATATTTGTTTTTTGAATTAATACAAAGCCGTTTGATTCAAAAAAAAAAAAAAAATTTTATGTATGCAGTTTTAGTCTCGGCTATTTTTTAAAATTTTAAAAACTGTTTAATTACCCTTAAATTTTTAAATTTTTGAATAATTTTTTTATACGTGTTTATAATACTATAAAATATTTCTTTATCAAATTATATAATTTTTTAAAATGAGAAGAATTAAATATGAATTTTTTAAATTTCAAAAGATAATGATAAAAGTAATGCAAAACTCGACTTAGAAATCAAATTTTGAGTTCCTTTTTTTTCGATGAACTTTTTTTAACGTTCTAAATATGTCTGTAAAATAATCATTTAAAAATACATATCGATTTTTTTGGAGCAAATATGAATAATTTTATTCCAAAAATGATCGTTAAGTACATGCCGATCGTAGCCGATCCAGGCATCGAAACAGACTAAATAAAAACAACAAGGCACAGACTAATCAATGTCAAGGGTATGGCAATAAGCTTCCAACCTAGGAGTTCCACTCAATCTCCATTTTATATTCTGTATAATCTGGTGGTTATCCAGCTCCATGTGACTGTCCTCCTGGAAAATCTTATGGTTACGCACATTCCAAACAGCATACACTACTTCAGCTATCGCCACTTGTAGAGTTTTACTTCGAACATTGCTCCTGCTGACAGTTTTGCTAATCCACTCTAATTCCAAGTCCCATCTGTGGGGCGTATGGGGCAGCTTCAGCCAATTCAACACTTGCAGCCATAAATGTCTTGTTACCCTGCACTCAAAAAACAGGTGTTGACAGCTTTCCTCATCTCCACAATATATGCACTTCCCATCAGTTTGTACTCCAAATTTGCTAATTCTGTCCTTGGTCGACAGTCTGTTCCTGCAAGCAAGCCAAAGAATAAAAGCAGCCCTCGGTCTGGCACTATTACCAAAAAATACCCTTCTCCAAGGCACATTTGGCTTTCTCCCCTGAAAATACATATCGATTTAACAGTGAGGACTAAAAATACATGCATTATAATTTTGTGGGGACCAAAACATGTCACCAAAAACAAAATTGAGTAATTTTATAGAGAACAAAAATATATTTAATCCTTATTCTTATTATTATTATTATTATTATTATTATTATTATTATTATTATTATTATTATTATTATTATTATTTTAAAAGATTGATATCATTTGACATTTACAATTTAACATTGTATTTTAACAATATATGAAAATAAACCAATCTTATTCATTGATGTTATTTTAAGAAGAAAAATATTTATTAAAACTAAAATTGTATTGACATAATATATTATAATATATTTTAATTCTACGTTGATATAAAAAATAGAGAATATAAGAGATGTTGTCAGTTTAAAACGATGACGAACCATTTCAATGATGGGACCGTATTTAATGAGATTGTTCCCCGCTATTTTCTCCAACCGATTTTAATCTTTTCAGTTTCATTTCACATAAGACCACGTCATGGAGACCGATGAATAATACTTAAAGTTTCCCTCAACTCCTTTTGTGTCTGACCAAGTATTGGGAGCAACTATTTTGGACCGGCTTAAAGATCCAATTGACCAAAGCCTAATCCATCTTAAATCCACTCCATTTGATCCAAGTATAAAATCAGTTCACATGTTAAGAGCAATGTACAATCTCTTATATGCATTTTTCACTATACCCATCTTGATCTTGAACTGACTTCGACATTGGAGTGTTAATCATACAGAACCACCCAACATCGCCATAAAGGAGATCAAAATCATCGTTCAAAATTATAAATTCTTTATTTCATTCATTTATAATTGTCGAACAGAAAGAATAATGTTTTTATAAAGTAGCTATATAATAAAATGACATATATTCTGTGATATACAATATTCCTCAAATATAAAATATTAACCATTTATTTTAAGGTTAAATATACAAAACCTCATGTAATATAGGCGAAATTCGTTTTTTTTTCTGTAATTTTTTTTTTAAATACTTCATTAAAATATAAAAATACTATGTCTTTTGCTTCCTAAGTGTAAAGTTTACCCCTGTAATATATTTTTTTATTTTCCCCCAAATTTGGTATTTAAATTACACGCTTCGAGGGTAAACAAGAACTTCCATGAATTATGAAACAATGTAAAGGAAAAAGTTGTAAATAAAAAATTATGAAACTAACGGTCACTGAAACTGTATACGGCATATGGAGGCTCAGGAATGACAAGATTTTTGAAAATAATGTAGACATTACTCAAATCGGATACTGTATAATTGATAAAATAATGTATAGAGGGTGGTATAATATTAAAATTAGAAAGCATATTACTCGTCTAAGGATGAATTACTCGGATGCTCTCTTTTAGGTTTTGTCTTTTTTTAAGGTTAGATTCATGGATCACTTTGTATATTTTTGCCTTTTAAATTAATTAAATTTGTTTATTAAAAAAAATATATTTAACCCTATAATAATTTATATACAGATCAAACAAATTAATTATTGAATGAATAAAAAAAAACCTCTTATATTAAAGATATGAGTGGAGTGGTATTAAATTACACATGAGTTATTTTATTTATAAAGACAAAATCTAAAACAAGACACGATGCTTCCTGTGAGTGTATTATGTATGTATATTAGCTGAGCCCCATACAAAGATGACAAAAGCACGATGGTAGGGACGTAATTCATGGAAAAATACTACTACGAAACTGACGCATCGCACTTCCAATTTTTCTAAATAAAACAAAAAATCAAAATTATATTTCTTCTCAACAAAAATATATATATATATATATATATAT
Organism: Vicia villosa; assembly: GCF_029867415.1. NCBI lineage: Eukaryota > Viridiplantae > Streptophyta > Magnoliopsida > Fabales > Fabaceae > Vicia > Vicia villosa. The sequence goes on from NW_026705025.1 coordinate 45,047, forward strand.
ATATATATATAAATCCACCAAAATGAGGCCACGCAGAGACACTAATAACAGATTCAATATCAATTTCAATTTCCACCATTCAGCAACAAAACCAACCACCGCATCCCCACGGCGGCGAGCTCCTCCGTTTACGAAACGATTACTCCTCTTCATGGCGGGACAATCCAGAAAATGGATGATCCTTGTCGTCACGATTTGGATTCAGGCTTTCACCGGAACGAATTTTGATTTCTCGCAATACTCGTCGTCGTTGAAAGCCGCACTCGGAATTTCTCAGGCGCAGCTTAATTATTTGGCCACCGCGAATGATATGGGGAAGGTTTTCGGTTGGTCTTCTGGGTTGGCGCTTATTTATCTTCCTGTTTCGGTTGTTATGTTTCTAACGGCATTCATGGGTTTTTTTGGGTATGGTCTTCAATGGCTTCTCATCAACCATTTCATCGATTTGCCTTATTTTCTGGTAATTTCAATCTCTTCTTACACTTTTTTACATTACAAGTAATTTTTTTTAATATTAATTAAACTTAGCTTCATTAATGTTAATAAAGTCTTTTTATGGATTTTTTATAATTAGTTTTTTAAATTTATTTTAAATTTGAAAATAATAATATGATGATTAAAATTAATTATCAATGTAATAAATTTAAATAGTTATTTCTGGTTAAATTAGCTAAAAGAACATCATATGCATAGTGGAGTTGATAGATGTGGATTGAAAATTTCAAGTATATTAAAAGTTAATTGTACTATTTTCATATTAATTGAAAGAGAAAAGAGACGATTCGCTTATATTGTCGTATATTCCACCCGTTAAATCAGATTGTAATTTTTAAATTATTTATATGATATAGTAGAATGTTATATTTCTATACTGTTTTTATATTGTTGATGTATCTTAATTAAATTTTAATTTAAATAGTTTTTTTTCCTTTTGTTTTTGGATTTTTTTGTTTTTCTATGTCTACTTAGAACTATTAATGAAAAACACAGTTCTATGTTGAAAATTACAATTTTTTTTTCAAAGACTTTAAAGATAGTGATTTATTAGTGTAAATAAATACCACAGATTACACAAACATCTAATTAAAATATTTAAAATATTTTGAAATTTCAAATTATATAAATAATTTAAATTTTACAATCTGATTTGATAAAATACATTATTATCATTGATTGACAGTGTGAAAATAATTTATAATTTGAGTACACCATCCATTTTCTCTTTTGAGTTTAATGGTAGTGCACAGTTAATGTAAATAAGTACTCTATCCGTCCCTGAATGAGTGATCCATTTGGAATAAAATGATGTCCCAAAATGAATGACTCACATTTTAATTTTATACACTTTTTTCAACTCTACCATCTAATTAATAAAAATTTCACCATTTTCAATACATGATAAATGTACTATAGTAAAAACAACATTCTCTCTTATTTTTATAGATTTTTCTTAATCCGTGTAAAATGGTGTGTTGAGTCACTCATTATGGGACGGAGGGAGTATTACACAAAAATCCAATTAAAATATTTTAAAGTGTCAAATCATACTAATAATTTAAAATTTACTGTCTGATTTGGCAGGATAGATGGTTGTCATTTGGTTGACGGTCTGTCAGTACACCATCCATTTTCTCTTTTGAGTGTAAATAAGTACTCCATCCGTTTCATAATGAGTGTCGTTTTAACAAATAAAATTTGTTTCAAAATGAATGTCATTCTCACTTTTCAATGTAGTAATTATTGTTATTTTTCCAATTATGTCTTTTAGTTATTGCACTATACACTATTTCAAATAAATTTATAAGGTTAATATAGTTAGAGAACAATGTTTTCCGACAATAATATGATTATATTTTTTAATCTGTGTGTAAAAATATCCAATTAAAATATTCTAATGATGAGTCATATCAAAAAAATTAATCTTAAAAATGTTTTATTGCTTAGTCATATCAATTAATTTTGATTTAAGTTTATGGCACATATATTTGAAATATCGTTGTCATCATGTTTTCCTGTTTTGAAGGTTGTGACGTTGTGTGTTTGGTTATATTGAGTTTAATGTTTTGTCGTTTATGTTTGAGATCTGGTTTTTCGGTGGCTTTCAAGGATTCATTCATTGTATATTCTTGTGGTTTTAAGAATGGTTCCAAAAGCACAGCTAAGCAATTCTTTCTTATTTGCTTTAAAAATTAGAGCAGCCATGTTTTAGCAAATAAATTATATTCCTTAATCATAAGTATTATTGCAATAGTATACAACTTATGTGACCTGTACCAGAAAAAACCTGAAGGATATTGGTTATCATTGGATTTATATTCCTTAATCATTAGTAAATTATATATTTTATTTTAAAAATTATATATGAAATAGTAATGAATGTGCATTCAAATGTATTTTCTGCTAATCACCGAGTGATTGAGTTCAAGTGTTTGATGAACTCTACTTAAAGGTCAAATCATTTAGGAAAATAAGATGGAATTTTACATGCAACAATTTTTTTTTTCTAGACTTTATTCATCTCAGATTATAAGAAAAATTATTCGGAAAGATCTCTAGATTACTAATTGAGATAGAAACACGTTCTTTGATATAATGTTGTATCGAAAATTGATTCATATAGCTGACCCCCTTAAAAGAATAAGGCTAAATTGTTCAGAAAAATCTCTAGATTAACGATTGAGATTTTCATCGAAGACTTTAGAACTGCATGAGATATGTGAATGTGTTGCAATTTACAAGTGAATAGCTCATAATTCAATTGTAGCTTGCATCAATCAAACAATTTCACTTGATATTTATTTTGGGTTCTTATTTCCCTTGGTTTTACTCTAAAATAAAATGCTTATTACTTATTTGATTTAAGCTGGAAGTTTCAACATAACATATATATTTGGTTTCGTGTTCAAATCACGTCACATTCAATTTCTTGTGTTCCAATGCTCTTTTGTCGCAGAGTTTGTGAAACTAAAGTTTGGCGCTTTCGGATTGCCACAAGGTGTCACCACAGTTTCACAATCTCGCCACCAAACATACACATAATGAAAGTTACCTAAATTAGTCTTTTCCTACAAACTATAAGAGCTTGACAAGCGATGCTCTAGATTTGAGACACAGCCGACACTGGTAATTTCCCTGTAAAGATATGCTGTATATTCAATAAAAGTTTTTTTTTACCTGAGAGGAATACATTAAAACAATGAGTTTCAGTGATTTTGTAGTTATACATGGTAAATGGTTACGGGTAACTGAGGTAAGACTGATTAACTTTTACACATTCATGAATTCCAATATGCTGATAATTATCCAATCAGGCTGATTTACTATGAATTCTTATTGGCAGGTGTTTCTTCTGTGTCTTTTAAGTGGCTGTAGCATCTGCTGGTTCAACACTGTATGTTTCGTTCTCTGCATTAGGAATTTTCCAGTTCACCGAACACTTGCATTATCACTTACTGTGAGTTTCAATGGTGTTAGCGCAGCTCTTTATACCCTTGCTGCCAATTCCATAGACCCTTCATCTGACGAACTGTATCTTCTTTTGAATGCCCTTGTTCCCCTTCTTGTTTGCATTGCAGCAATTGTTCCAATTCTTCGCCAACCGCCTGTAGATCCTCTTCCACCTGATGCATTTAACCGTGACTCGCTAGTATTTCTAATCTTGAACTTCCTAGCCATTTTCACTGGCCTTTATCTCCTCTTGTTTGCCTCAACTGCTTCTTCCATGACTTCAGCTCGGCTACACTTTGGTGTAACTATTCTTCTCCTCACCCTCCCGATGTTTATTCCTGGCATTGTATATGCCCGGGCTTGGGCTCGACGTACCATCCATTCCAGCTTTAAGATAGAAGGATCCAGCTTCCTTCTTGTTCATGATGATGCTCTTGAGCTGCATAAAGAACTACTTAGCCGTCACAATAGTCTTACGGGCAATGGAGATTCTTACAGCCTGCTAAGCAACAATGGATCAATGTATTCAAGTCAGAAGACAAGTGATAGTGATATGTGTTGTGAGAGGATGATTGGTCAGGATCACTTGACAATGCTAGGAGAAGAACACTCGGCTGCAGTGCTTCTCCGAAGATCAGACTTTTGGCTATACTACATTACATACTTCTGTGGAGGTACAATTGGTCTCGTCTATAGCAATAATCTGGGACAGATTTCTCAATCTCTGGGCCTGAAATCAAGTACTTCTACCCTTGTTACTCTCTATGCATCCTTTTCGTTTTTCGGCCGCTTGCTTTCAGCCGGACCAGACTATATTCGTAGGTAAGCATTATCTTCATTCTATAAGACAAGTTTAAATAAGTTAATCCAAACATGTCTTACATAAGAGAAAATAGTTTTTGTTTTCTTTGTCTTCAATTAGAAGTGAATATTGTAAATAAAGTTATAACATTTATGATGAAACTATCTTTCTGCATTGCAGTAAGTTCTACTTTGCAAGAACTGGCTGGCTCTCAATTGCACTTATACCAACACCGATTGCGTTCTTCTTGCTCGCTGCATCAGACAGTTCTCTGGCTCTGCATACAGGAACTGCACTAATAGGAATGAGTTCTGGTTTCATATTTGCAGCTGCGGTTTCAGTTACATCCGAGCTTTTTGGACCCAACAGCGTTGGTGTCAATCACAACATTGTCATAACAAATATCCCCATTGGTTCGCTTCTCTACGGTTTCCTCGCTGCACTAGTTTATGATGCCCATGCTCAGGCACACTCAACGCCGGGAAACTTGACAACGTCTGAGTCAGTAGTTTGCATGGGAAGGCAATGCTACTTCTGGACTTTTGTCTGGTGGGGATGCATATCTGTCCTGGGACTATGTTCTAGTATGCTGTTATTCCTAAGAACCAGACATGCATATGAACATTTTGAGGAACACCGTACTTCAACACATGCTATTGTGTCTTAAATTTTGTTGTTAATGAGACATGATGATCAATCATAGTGCGGCTGAATTCATTTCGACAGTAGCATAAGCTTCGCTTGTACAGGTGTCGAGAAGCAGAGTAAGAGTAAAAGCTAGTGTGATTTTTAAGGAATGTAGTTTGTATTGTAGTGTTGTATCGTAGAGGTTAGTTAGATATTCAGAAGCAAAAGGAATAAGGAATTTGCTTTGCTCTACAGTGCATACACAAAAATTAAGAAAAGTGAAAAAGTAAAAATAAAAAAATGAGAATAGAACATATAAGCTTCATATCTTTATGTATTGAAAAAATGAAAACAAAATAAATAAAGAAAAAGTGTTTCTAGCCTAAGCCTCAAGGGTAGATACAAAATGTATGATCTTTTATACAAAGAAACAACCTCTCATATGCTAATGCCATTTTTTTAGCTGTAAACATAGAGGCGGCAAATTCACGGCAAGCCTTTCCCCTCTGTGCTAACCTCGCAGGTCCATCCTTTACAACTTCTTCAAGTGCTTCTAATAAGGACTCCACATTAGGAGAGAACATGAAACCATACTCATCATCAACCAAAAGAGTACCTTTAATACTTGGAAACCTTGATGCCAAAAGAGGCTTCCCACTCATCATAGCTTCCATCAAAGTAAGATCAAGCCCTTGTGGCCTAAGTGTTGGATTGACAAAAATGTCGATCGCATTGTAAAATGCTCTTAACATGGTAGGACTCATTGATCCCAAAACAAGAACCTGGTTTCCTAAATCCCTGTACCTGTTCTCCCATGGTCCAGAACCAGCAACAATCAAATACACACTAGGATGTTTTGTTATTAGCCTTGAATATGCTTCATGAAGTAGATGATGACCTTTGTCTTTAACCAATCTCCCAGCTACACCAAGTACCAAACTAACATTCCTCGGAATCCCGATTTTGATTCTAAATTCTCTCCCCAACTCAACATCTTCTCCAAACTCATCCTCATCAACACCATTCACAATCACATGAACTCTTTTACTAGGAATCTGATAAAAATCCCTTAGCATCTCACCACAACTATCACTAATAGCAACATGATGAGCATAGCTTCTGAAGAATCTTATCTCATTCAACACCTTAGGCACAACACCCTGCAAACTTTTGTTGAAAAGAGGTGAAATGGGTTCATCAGATCTTCTAGCCAAGTCCTGAAAAATCCCTGATTGCAAACTCTCAAGTGCTATTCCATGCCAAGACACTGCAAGGTTTGAGAGGTTCCTAGCTACATAATGAGGAAGTGCAACACTTTCTGAATGAATAACATCAAAGGGCTCTTTTTTATTCTCTTCCTCATATTGTTCCAATGCTTTATTGTATCTCCATTTCCCCATTTCACCTTCATGAAAATGGATAAAAGGGTAGTTACCTTGTTGAGGTTCTGAGGTTTTTTCATCTTGGGGTGATGTAAAAATATGAACTTTATGTCCTCTTTGAGCTAGAGCAGTATGAAGAGTATAAGCATGGCGTTCCATGCCACCCGGGGTTGTGGATATAGGCCATTTTCTAGTGAAAACAGCGATTTTGAGAGGCGAAAGTGGTTTTTTTTGTTGAGAGAATTGGAGTTTGTTCCATGAGAATTCAGCTGATGTGAGATCACCAGACCAGGCTTTGGATTGGTGGTGGGAGGTAAAGGTGGTGCAAATAGAAGAGGTGGTGGGGGTGTGGAGAAGGAAAAGAGCTGGTATAGTGAAGAGGACAATAAAGAAAAGGGTTGTGAAGAAGTAAAAATTTGAAGGGGAATTTGGTTTCTTGGATTTGTTGTTTAAGGCCATTTCATCAGAGAATTCTGAAGATTTGTGCATATAGATTATAGATAGGGATTTTATTTTTAGTGTTTGATTTTGAATTGTGTGTTGAAATTGTGAAAGTTAAAGGGAAATGGTGGAGACTATGTGTGATGTATTAGGGAGGTTGGCATGAAAACACTAATGAAAAGAAAGTGCGTTTGGGTTGGAAATGTTATTGGAAGTGCGTTTCTCACGCCTATCTTTGAGGCTAAAAGTGGACTTTGCATCTTTTTAAGTAATCAGATTATTTAACAAGTTGAGTGAAAAAAGAGATTATTTAACATGCACAAGTGTTGTGAAGGGAATAGTTTAATTGAATGCTGAATTTATGGTTAAGTTTTCTTTGGCTTTTGTTAGGAAAAACTTGAGTGTTACAGCATCTTGTACCTTTTTCAATTTTTATTCGATGAAATCGCAATTTGTACTGTATGAAGTCAAACAGTACCTGACCGTTTGATTGATCTATCTAAAATGTATTTTGATTTTTTTAAAAAAAGCTAAAATTATATAAACTTTGAATTATAGACAGTTGGATATCAATGTGACAGTCACGTCTATATTGAAACTTGACTAGATATATCAACAGAGCGTTACACAAATTTAATTAAGTTTTTTATCTTAAATATTATTTTAAATGAAAAATATATATTTTTGTAATTATAACTATATATAATCTTATAAATGAAGATATTTTAAAATCATATAAAAAATTTATTTTTTTAAAACAATATGAAAATTTGGATTAATTTATATTAAAGTTTTATTTTATTATTTTAGTTATATTCTTTAAATTCGAAAGATATGTCATATTTAAAGGAATAATTTAATATTATAAAAAGATTATATTAAATTATTTGTATGTATTATTTTTAACTAATTATTAAATATTTTTTTGGTTTATCACGATATAGTCCGGTTTGGGGGATCAGCTATGGCATCAAGTGAGTCATTTTTTTGGTTTATCACCACCGGTATGGTTCGGAGGATCAGCTATGGCATCAAGTGAGTCATTTTTTTTTGGTTTATCACCACCCGTATAGTCCGGCTCGGGGGATCAGCTATGACATCAAGTGGGTCAAACTCCCTCCCGATCACAGCTGCGGGAATCGAAGTGTGGTTCTCCCTACCAAGTCCAATGCCAATCACCACTGAAACCGTTATTATTTTTTATGTTACGGTATATATTAAGCTCATAATAATTAATCATTAAATTTATGTAGATGTTTATGCTCCATGAAAATCGACAAAAACAATAGATATTTTTTAAATGTGAAATTGATGATTCAAAATCAATAATAAAATATTTATAATTAAAAAGATTCATGCATACAATTTTTTATTTAGATTTTAAAACATATTAAATTTGTAATTAAAATAGATGATAAAAAGTCATTGAAATAAAAAAAAAAGTCAAACAGTGAAGTATTTCTAATAGTTATTGTTCTCAAATGATCTTCATATATATTTAGTTCTCCAATATAATAAGGTTATTTTACGATGAATAAAATCATCTTTTTCCTAAAATCGTCTAAATTCATGCGTTGCAATTAGAGCTGTCAAAATGAGCTAGCCTATATGGGACGGCCCATCAGGTCCGATAAATCATAAGGCTTGGGTCTTAAAATTATAGTCCATATTTTTCAGGGTCTTTTTAGTCCTGTCCTAAAAAGCCTGGTGCCCATTAGGGCTAGCCCATATGGGTCGTGGGTAGCCCATTATGCACGCATACTTATAAATTTTTTAAAAAATATTTATATTTATATTATCTTACTCTAAAATAGCATATTGATTTTTCTCACTTCACTAAATTTTATCTCTATTTTATTCAATCTTTCTCTTTTAAATATTATACATTAATGTAATCAATATTTTTTCATTGTATTATATTAATTTTTCTCTTATAATAAATATTCAAGTATTATTTTATACATTTTAGTCATATATTGTATTTAGAAATACATTATAGTATCTATAAAAGATAATATAGTACTTAAAAATGTATTATGTTTAAAATAACATAATTTTTAAATTTATTTATAATTAATATTATGGAGTTTTTATTTTAATTTTTTAAAATAAAAAAGCACATTTAGGGCCGGGTAGCCCGAAGCCCATCTAAGACCGAACTCGGGTAATAAATATCGAGCCCATATTACATAGGGCCTTTTTGGCCCAGCCCTAAAAAGCCTAAGGCCCGCCAGTGCCGGCTCGTTTAGGGTCGAGTAACCCATATTGACAGCTCTAGTTGCAATGACTCGATTCATGGTGTTGACCAACAAATGAAAATACGTTAATAAAATAAAAAATAAACATGAATTTTCAAGACTCATGACGATAACAATGATTGATTTATATATGATGTATTCGACGTATTCATTATTTTACGGTAAAAAAAAAATTTAAAAATGAAAAGTGAGAAGAAAAAAAAGAAATTAGAAAGATAAATAAAAGTTAAGAAGAGAAGTGGAGAGTGAAGTAATACCAATGTTTTAAAAACCGGACCAAACATCAAACCCGTGAGGATATTGGGTCACTCGTTTATTGGTCGAACCACTGGGTCACTGGTCGAACTGCATGATTAAACCGGATAACTCGGTTCAATAGACCGGTCTTTATAATAAAATTATATAGGTATAAAACATGTCAAACCGGATGATTTAGTCTCTAGAAAATATAACTATCACTTAAATTTTTTAAAAATATCATATCATAATAAATTTACAAGTTCATAATTTAAATTCAAATTTTAAACACGGATATCACACATAATAAAATAGTACAAAATTATAAAGTAGAACTGCAAACAAACTTTAATCACAACATAATCTACTTAAATAATATATAATTAAATAATTTATTACCAAATAATTTCATTGTCTACTAAATTTAATTTAAAGGAAGGAAAATTGTTTAAATGTTAGAATCTCCTTCTTCAATATCAAAATCATCCGCAACATTTTTATTTTTTATTTAAGTTCTTTTTTTTTTATTTCTTTTTTTATTTTTATTTCTTTTTTTATTTTTCTTTAAAATAATCAAAATGACGTCATTTTAATTTTTTTAAATATTTTTTTTGTTAAAATGCAATTAAACCACCGATTCATGAAAACCGCCGGTTTTAGCGGTTTACACCGGTTTTGACCGGTTCACAACGATTTAATGACATATCTGATCCATCAATTGAATCAGACTGGTTACCTGGCCGGCTCTCGGTTCGACCGGTCCGACCGACCAGTCTGCTCCGATTTTTAAAACACTAAGTAACACAATAATGTTTTCTTGCAAAGAAGAAAAGTGTAAAAAAAAAAATTAAAAAATGTTGCTAAGAAAATAATATGGCTTGTATGCAATTATTAATAATGGGTTAAAAGGTTACATAAAATATTATTATTGTTATTTATTATTTATAACTAATAAAAATAATAATTTTTTTAAAATAGGTTATAATCGTTTTAGGTTACAAAATATTGAGTTTTATGAATTCCTACTCGAGATACAACCAGATTAATATGATCCATTTGAACTCGTCCAAAACTACTTTCAGTACAAACAAATGCAACTATAATCAAGTAATTCTCTTCGGTCTCAAAAACACCATAGCTGCATATTAGAGGTTAATGGTCATTGTGTTCTCGAAACAAATAGGGAATAACCTAGAAGTATACATAGACGACATGATGGTGAAGGTACTTGAAGAAAATAATCATTGTGATTACCAGGAGGACATCCTACAATCTTTTAAGAAATACACCATGCTCTTAATCCCTGCTGCTAAGTGTTCCTTGGAGTACAAGCAAGAAAATAAGAGTTTTATGCTAACTAGAAGGAGAATTAAGGTGAATCTATACTAGTGTCAAGCCATAATTAACATGTGAAGCCCAACGTAAGTCAAAGAAGTGCATCAATTGATGAGGTGGATAACTGCCATGTCTATATATTTTTATCATGTATCGGCGATAAAACATTATATTTCTTCACCACGTTGAGAAAAAATCTGGATGGATGAATGCGAATAGGCTTTTGTGAAACTAGGAAAAAATTGGCGACACTCCCTGTTTTGATTCATCCAAAGGAATGTGTATCCTTGTAGATGTATCTGATAACGACAAATAATGCCACGATCTATGTATTGTTAAAAGAGTTAGATGGGGTGAAAACCATTTTACTTTATGAGCAAGGTTTTCAAGGGAATTAAACTCAGATACCAAAAGATAGAAATGTTACCTTTAGCGATAATCACGATGACAAGAAAATTAAGGACATACTTTTAAGGTTATTTTTTAGCGGTCAAGACAAACTACTAAATTTGTCAAGTCTTGAAAAGATAATGATAATTTTGTCTATGGAATTATCTGAGTACGACATTCATTCATCATGCGTTGTAGCTTCAAGTCACAAGTCTTAGAATATTTTTTGGTAGAATTCACCTCACTAGTTGGTGATGATACTCTTTTCGTGTGAATTTTACTTGTGGTTGGAGCATCAAATTTGAAATGGAGCAGTGTGGAGTGTGGAGTACTGTTAGGAGGCTTTGTAGAGGTGTTGGTTGAACAATTACCATGATCTAAGTTCAATGAGAATCATTTTAGAAAAATAAATGGGAGCATCCAACTTATAGGCAAAAAAGCTAATCCTAGTTGATAATCGACTAACTAGTCGACGAGTATCAAATAAAAAACATGTGTGCTATCTTGACACCACACTTACATCTCAATTTGACACGGTATTTATATGGTGAACAATGTTGTTTTATTATTTTTTTAATTAGCAATGTCGGGAACAATGTTTGTGAACAGTACATGTACAATGATTTTTATTGGTGAAAAAAAATCGATTAATGAAATATAAAAATATTAATGAAATAATCAAGTTGGTTAATAAACGTCTAGATATTAAAAATAATTTAATAGCAAAATAAAGTTGGTTAATAAAAAGTAAAATATTGGTTAATAAAATGATGAAGTTGGTTAACAAACGTCCAAATATTATAAATAATTTAGAAGTAAAACAAAGTTGGTTAATGAAAAGTAAAATGTTGGTTAATGAAAAATAAAATTTATTAATAAAACGTCCAAATATTATAATTTTTGGTAATAAAACAAAATTGGTTAATAAAATATAAAATATTGATTAATAAAATAATAAAATTGGTTAATCACACAATTTTATATCAATATCTTTTAATTTTAAAAAATTGTTTAAAATTATTTATTATTATAATATTTCAGTGTTTACCGTATTGATGAACAGTAAAATACATATCAAAATAACATTTCTCAATAAAAAAATTAATTGGTGAAACATTTATAAAAGGTGCAGGAGCTTGCAAGATGTGTTAACTTTTTTGAATGTACGTAGCATATATAAACTCATGAATTTTTAGTAATCAAAAAGTAATTATTGTAAATAATAAAATATGAATAAAGCAAAATAAATTTGATACGTTTTTTAAATAATTTAAAAGTAAATAAAATTTTGCCTAAATAAGATCAAAATGATTATAACTTTTATATTCCACGTCTATAAATTAATATATTCTTGTTCGTCATGACTTTGTGTTTGAACAATTGACTTATAGTTTAGTTTTGTCTTCTTACGTTAAAGATAAAGATTTGTCGAAAAATTGATTGATAATTAATTATTTTGCAAGAACAATTATTTGTCAAGAATATAATTATTGTATTAAATTATAATTTAAAAATACTTGCATGAGATACAAATATGTTGAGATTTTTTTTGGCTGCTTGTTGCAATATTCTTCAACCTAACATATTAATCTTTATAGCTGCTTTTTTTTAAAACTGAAAATATCATTAAAATAAAAAGAAAGAGGACTACAAGATACATGAGCGGATTAAACTAAACCCCTTAAGAATAAAGTCTAAGCCTATGATTACCCTCCTTGTCTAAGAGGTAATTTTTAACTAAAATAAAATACACAAAGAAAAATCAAGAATAACAACGAATTGACAATCCTATGTTCGCTATCATGAAATCAATCGTGCGAGTATACACAATACAACAAAGCCAACGAGATATGAGATTTCAAGGAAAGAGAGTGGAATCAGAGAAAACTTTTACCACAAGCATACAATTAGTTTCCATCTAAAGCTTTTTCCAACCCAAAAAATTTATCCTCCAATGCATAAATTTATCCTCAAATCTTTTGAGATTTCGAGCTCTCCAGAATTAATAGAACAAATTATACACACAAGACAAAGCCACGACTCTAGCTTGCGGGGACCAATGAAATTGCACTCAAAGATAATACTAGGTTGATAAAAAAATACTAAGGTAATTCAATATAGAAATTTTGATTAATTTTGATTTACAAAATCCTCTTTCAAAGAGAATTCAACGAAATATTTTATAAGTGATGAAAAATCTCAATTGAATTCCAATATTCATTCAAACATTTTGATAGTCTCAACTCAATTGAGCACTACGCAATTTATATTTCAAAATCGTGAGAAATCTTAATTGAATTCTAATTTGGAATAAATTATTCGGAAAAAAAATTTAAATAACCAGGTTTAATAAAAAAAATACAGAAAAAACCAAGTTTTCGGGGTATTTACCAAACTGTCTAGGTTTGGGACCGACTGGAAGTGAATGTGCCAAACCATTTAGCGTAAGAGTGTTTGAATTAGGTGAATACGCTAAACCATTTGGCACACACTAAATTAGGGTGTGTTTGCGCCAAATGGAATGGCGCATTAGGCTACATTTTTGCCCTAATAGCCAAACCATTTGGCGCATTAGGGTTATTTCTTTTTTTTTTTCATTTTTTTTAATTAAGTTATGTTAATATATATATATATATATATATATATATATATATATATATATATATATATATATATATATATATATATATATATATATATATATATATATATATATATATATATATATATATATATTTATATATATATATATTTATATATATATATATTTAAAATTCCAATTTTTTTTAATTAAGTTATGTTAATATATATATATATATATATATATATATATATATATATATATATATATATATATATATATATATATATATATATATTTAAAATTCCAATTTTTTTTATTAGTTAAGTTATATATATATATATATATATATATATATATATATATATATATATATATATATATATATATTTAAAATTCCAATTTTTTTATTAGTTAAGTTATATATATATATATATATATATATATATATATATATATATATATATATATATATATATATATATATATATATATATATATATATATATATAAATTTTCAAAATATTTTTTTAGTCTTAAAAATGTAGTGCACAAAACGTAAATTGACATTTGATAATCGAAAACGAAACATCGGTTACAATATATTAAAGAAACGAAACATGGATTACAAATGATTAGAGAAATGATACATCAACACAATTGATTAAAGAATACACAACAAAATGCTCAATGGCGTCCATCTCCAAGATAGCCATCCGTTCCGCACCCTGGTCTTGTTATCACACGTTTACCACGATCGTTGATCCCGCCGCGAAGATTGGCACCACCCCTTTCCCTAGCTCTACCCCTACCCCTGCCCCTTTGTGCTTCTTGCTGGGTCTGTGTCACTGGGCCTGGAAGTGGGATGTCTCGTGGGTCGCTGTCTATGAATTCGTCCACGCCCCCATAATTTTCCGGAAAACGGCTGTTGTAAAGTCGGTTACCCATCCCCTCAAACGTGTTAAGTCGTGGTGGTGGAGTGGGTTGGGAAAAGACCTCAGGTTCGTAGCATCCGGCAGCACTAGAACAACCTTGATTAAAGCCGAATTGGTTCGACGGTGTTGCATAGCCAGAGGGGGTGCCACGGTGAGAGGATTCACCATGAGGACCATCGTCGGGACTTAGATGTAGGCTTGACGAATCGGGCGTAAGGTTTTGGCCGAAAGACCTTGTGGACCCTGCAAACGCTGCAAATCCAAATGGTTGTGATTGGGTCTGATATTGGTCCGCGGAATGATGGTGGTCTTCATATTCTTGTAATGGTTAAACTGTGATTGGAACATATTTAGTTGTCGGTAGTTGCGGGCGGAACGGGATGGAGTACTGAAAAGATTTTGTTGTTGCTGCTGCAGTTGTCGTTGTTGTTGTAGTTGTTGTTGTAGTTGTTGTTGTTGTAGTTGTTGGCGTTGTTGTAGGCGTTGTTGTTGTCGTTGTTGTTGTCGTAGTTGTTGTTGTTGTTGTTCCTCTTCAGGTTGTTGTTGGGGTAAGATGTAGTTGTGTGCACGGGGATCAATTAAATAGAACGGAGCTGCAATAAACAAGTTAGGGGACGTAACTCTACGATACCAACTCATGTACTCGGCGGACGGTTTCATCTCATGGTCACTGACGGGGAAGTTGAGGACATATTAGCGACGGTCCTTCCACATCTGGCGGTGATCGGGTGTAAAATCCTTCCAGTTTTGGTGTGTCCATTGATGGTTAACTCGTCTGAGGTGCCACACTCCCAAGTCAACTGGAGGGTCGGGTATACGTTGACGCATTCCGAACTGTAGCATGACCCGTTCACTTTGATGCATTTCTATGATGTTGTACCGGATCAGGCAACACTTTGTGGTCCAAATTTCTGCATCCTGAGCTCTAGGCTCATACTCGCATTCGAGATACGGTCGCCATATGAACTGCATGCATAAGAGTTATACATTATTTCGGGAAAATATTTATAAAAAATACACTTATAAAAGAGAAAAAGATTAGAGATAATACCTGATGGGGTCCTAGGTGATCAATCAGCTGGCGGTACATTGTGATATTTGACCGCGGATTTAGTGTGAAGTCCATTTTTTTCACGCAAAATCTACAACGTAAATATAATGATTTAGTTAGAGTGGAGTAGATTGTGTATGAAAAATATGGTATACTAAAAACTTACCTCAGTGCATACGGAAAGGTCCAATTGCCATTGTTAATCGGGGCCAGTATGGGCATCCTCCACCACCCCCACACCTGCACCAACAGAGCGCATGCATAGAATGTGCAAGAAACAGCTTTTGCGTTCTTGCACAGGGATTGGTACACCGTAGCCAGCACTGCAGACCCCCAGCTATATAGACCAACTCTAGTAAAATCCATTAATAAACGAAGATACATAAAATTAACAGTGTTACCAGTGCTATCTGGGAACAAAACGTTTCCAATTAGCAAGAGTAGGTAGCACCTAGTTTTCTGATGTATGGTCTCTTGGGGAGACGCATCATCCAACCGAAACTGATCATAATAAAGCCTTAACCTCTTAAGGTTAATACCTTGTCCCCTAGCACCAACTTGTCCCTCTATCAAGTCTATGCCAATTGCCTGAAAGCATAAGGAATTTGCCTGCATTACACAGCCATTAACTGCCTTACCGTCAACTGGAAGGCCTATTAACATATGAACATCCTCCAGGGTGATGGTGCACTCCCCTGTTGGAAGATGGAAGGTGTGTGTCTCCGGCCTCCAGCGTTCTAGCAACCCAAGAACAAATTTGTGGTCAATAGAAGACTCAGCGATGGTGCTAATCGGTCCGAAACCAGCAACGTCCAAGTAGAGTCTTATGCGGTCGTCCGGAGAGATGGTCGAGTGACTACGAGTCCTGAAACGTTGAGCGTTCTGAAAATAATTATGTATGCAAAAAAAATTCAGTTATTTAATCACAGACAGTTGCATGTTATTAACGTAATACTAAAATACTTACAAAGGTAGCGATGTTCTCAGGGGTTCCTCTGTGTGTATCACCCATTGTTAGGAGAGACATGGTTGAAGGATGAAAATTTGGAATTTGATTGCAAAAGGATTGTTGTGAGAGTAGATGAGTGAAAGTGGTGCGAAATCTGCAGAGTCCTAAGTGGTTTATATACTCATGAGGCAAAAACAGTAACAAGCTGCATGCTGGACATGTCAACACATTCATAGTTGCTAGGTGTTTCTTCTGCAGAAATTGTTGGCATGCATGCAGCCTAACTTTCGGTGACAAGACATGGTGACATGTATGCAGATCAGAACTAGGTGCCAGCTCGGGTAGCATGCATGCAATAGTAGGAGGAATCATGCCAGGAATCTTATCAGGAATCTTATCAGGAATCGTTTCAGAAATTGTTTCAGACGCATGCTAGGTTACAGTAACTCGTTCCGGACGCATGCGAATGACTGAAATCATTAAGACGTTAACAGGTGGGGACCATGTGGGGCCAGGAGGGGTCCACATATAATACATATGCGTCAAATGAGTTGGTTTTTTTTTTTGAAAATCCTTCTAATGCGCCAAACCATTTGCGCCTTCCTGTTAAAGAAAAGCATTAATGTGCCATTTCATTTAGCGCATTAGTAGGAGCATTTTTTTTTAAAAATTAGGGTTTACGTTTTTTCTTGTAGATGAAACCCTAATTGTGATACAGACCTAAGGCAAGGCGTCCGTCCCTCTATAAATTAGGGTTTCTTGTGTGCATTAGTACACAAAAAAAAATGAGATCTCGAATAAGGTCAGATAGCTCGCATCGGACTTCTGAGCCTCCACCACCTGTGAGGCGTTTGGACTATCAACCGGACTATCGTCGAAGGAACGGATACATTATTTTCTCTGCCGTCAAACCTCCCATACAGGTAATGTTTTGGAATATCCATTCCATGGAGCAGCTTAAGAGAACCATCCTTAGGTTTTTGGACGGGGAGTACAGTCCAGGCGAACAAATCAGATCTATCAAGAGACTTAGAACAAGGGGTGGTGTTTTTCTTGAAAGACAACGTTGGTGGGAGACTATGGAAGATGTCATCCAATGCACTCGAATGATGGAGAACAGAGAAGACATTGTTTTAACCGTTGTAATATCCTAGACGCCGCAGTTTCTTTATCATTTCAGTAACTTCTGTACCGTTCAATTAAATGCTCTTAGCATATTTCAATGAAATGATTTTTTATTGTTACAAAGTTTCCAATTAGTATTTAAGTTATTAATAATTAACAAAATTCTTTCCCTCCGTATTTCACCCGCTATAAATAGAGGTGTGAGTGTGGAGTTGAAGTACTAACTCTTTTTTCATTCTTACTGCAAACACTAAAAAATGAACTCAGTTTGGGCTGTGGTCTTTTTTGAGGAAGGTAGTCATATGCGGGTTTGCCTTAACCCCCATTGGAATTTCCAGAGAATTGTTAGAGCCATCAACACTGGGTTTCGTCAACTAGATGGTCCAACCAGGAAAGTTAAACAGATAGATTACCGTTGTCCATACATTACGTTGACGGATAACAACCCTGAAGGCACGTACATGTATTATTGGGATCGTGTGAAAGACGATGTGGACGTGGATCTAATGTTTTGGACACACAGTGGAGAAGTTAACCGAGGCGTTGAAAATCCACTCGTTCTTGCAGTGATACTTGAGTAGTTTAGATTAAGTGTTGTTTTATTTGTTGCAATGAGTGAGCGTGTACTACCAGTTGTTCTGTGTTATTTTCTTTTTTGCAATGTAATATCGTGATCTACCGGTTGTTTTGAGTTGCCAACGCCGGATCATTGAATTAAAATAAATGTGGTTGTTGTGTTAGTTGTGGTTGTCTGAACATCAATTACCCTAACAGATATATACATGAATTAAAATACATACAATTATTAATTAAAATATATATAATTATTAATTAAAATATATATACATAATTATTAAAATATGTTTATAAATATATACATACCTAGATCAGCGTGCGTTTGTCTTTTATAATCAATTCGGAATCTTGTGACAGACCTAAATCAGTGTGCGTTTGTCTTTTATAATTAATTTGGAATCTTGCGGCAGACCTAGATCAGTGTGCGTCTGTCTTTTGTGTTGCCAACGCCGGATCATTTAATTAAAATAAATATGGTTGTTGTGTTAGTTGTATATATATATATATATATATATATATATATATATATATATATATATATATACATAATTATTAATTATATATATAATTGATAATATATATAATTAATAATATATATACATTATTATTATTAATTATATATATAATTGAATTCATATATACAGTAAAATATAATTATTAACTAAAATATATATAATTATTAATTAAAATATATATACATAATTATTAAAATATGTTTATATATATATATATATATATATATATATATATATATATATATATATATATATATACAGACCTAGATCAGCGTGCGTCTGTCTTTTATAATCAATTCGGAATCTTGTGACAGACCTAGATCAGTGTGCGTCTGTCTTTTATAATCAATTCGGAATCTTGTGGCAGACCTAGATCAGTGTGCGTCTGTCTTTTGTGTTGCCAACGCCGAATCATTTAATTAAAATAAATGTGGTTGTTGTGTTAGGTGTGGTTCTCTGAACATCAATTACGCTAACAGATATATACAATTGAATTTATATATATACATAATTATTAATTATATATATAATTGATAATATATATAATTAATAATATATATACATAATTATTGATTATATATATAATTGAATTTATATATACAGTAAAATATAATTATTAATTAAAATATATATAATTATTAATTAAAATATATATACATAATTATTAAAATATGTTTATATATATATATATATATATATATATATATATATATATATATATATATATATATATATACAGACCTAGATCAGCGTGCGTCTGTCTTTTATAATCAATTCGGAATCTTGTGACAAACCTAGATCAGTGTACGTCTGTCTTTTACAATCAATTCGGAATCTTGTGGCAGACCTAGATCAGTGTGCGTCTGTCTTTTGTGTTGCCAACGCCGGATCATTTAATTAAAATAAATGTGGTTGTTGTGTTAGGTGTGGTTGTCTGAACATCAATTACGCTAACAGATATATACAATTGAATTTATATATATATATATATATATATATATATATATATATATATATATATATACATAATTATTAATTATATATATAATTGATAATATATATAATTAATAATATATATACATAGTTATTAATTATATATAATTGAATTTATATATACAGTAAAATATAATTATTAATTAAAATATATATAATTATTAATTAAAATATATATAGATAATTATTAAAATATGTTTATATATATATATATATATATATATATATATATATATATATATATATATATAGACCTAGATCAGCGTGCGTCTGTCTTTTATAATCAATTCGGAATCTTGTGACAGACCTAGATCAGTATGCGTCTGTCTTTTATAATCAATTCGGAATCTTGTGGCAGACCTAGATCAGTGTGCGTCTGTCTTTTATAATCAATTTGGAATCTTATGACAGACCTAGATCAGCGTGCGTCTGTCTTTTGTGTTCATTTAAGAATCTTGGGACAACCCTAGATCAGCGTGTCTGTGTGTTGAGACAATGCAAAGCTGTAAGAACCACCATATATAAGACAACCAATATTTTCTAAACATTACAACTCACACCAGCAATTTTGCCTAATCTGACTTGATCTTACAACACCCACACACTTCCCCGTCGAAATGACTTCATCTACCCAGTACCTTGTGCCTGCCCATCTAAACGGTGAGACTTACTCACATGAAATAGCCGGTTTTGTGATGAGAAACACTCAGGTTGTTCCATTTTTGTTAAGCAAAAGAGCAAACTTTTCGTACTTCATTCAGCGACTATACGCTAAGATTGCAATGGGTCCTATTGCAAACGTTTTTTTACCAATGTCCCTCTTTCAATGACGACAACACCGTCAAGTTTTATGAGATGGAGATTGCCACTGACGAAGACCTGCAAGATATGTTTACTACCCACGAATACTCTGGCTTAGATTCCATCGAGCTGTATGTTACTCTACAGGTTGGGACACAAGAAACTCATGTTGTCCAGTCACAAGTTATAGACCCACCAGTCAACGAGCAAGAAGAAGTTGATGTCATAGACGAGGAAGAAGAAGATCTGGAAAGAGAATTTGACGACATGGTCAACGAGGAATCCGACGACGAGCAACAAACGTCGGTGCCTCCAGCTCTTGTGTACGCACCTCCAGCACATATGAGTAACTTGAACCTGGAAGGTGACGAACCATCATCAGACATCTTCTTCACACCGTACATCCAAACTGACGATGAATAAAAGGAAAGAGACAAGTTTCCCTCTAAGGAGGCTTGTCTTAGAACAATAAAAAAATGGCACATGGCGCACAACGTTAATTTTGAAGTAGATCGTTCAAACCTGGAACGGTATGTAATCACTTGTAAGAATCCAGAGTGTGGCTTCAGACTGTTGGCTTCTTATAGGAAGAGAAGTCATGCATGGAAAATAGGGTCGATTACGCAGCAACACACGTGTGTCAACCCTAACACTTCCCAGGATCATACGAAACTCAGTGCTGATCTCATCTGTCAGGAGATCTTGCCTCTAATAAGCTCTGATCCGTCTCTGAAGGTCAAAAATATTATCTCGCATATCGTTACAACCTTCAACTATACTTCATCTTACAGAAAGGAGTGGGTTGCAAAAACAAAGGCAATTGAGACAGTCTACGGCAACTGGGAGGAGTCATACAAAATTCTTCCCCGATACCTCAATGCGCTACATAGTTACGCACCTGGCACTGTTACTATTCTAGAGACACTGCCCACGCATGCCCCGGATGGAAACCCTGTCCAAGGAAACGGAATATTCCATCGGCTTTTTTGGGCGTTCAAACCTTGCGTACGAGGATTTTCACATTGTAAACCCATACTTCAAATTGATGGGACATGGTTATACGGCAAAGACAAAGGAACCATGCTCATGGCGGTTGCACAAGACGGGAACAACAATATATTTCTAGTGGCGTTTGCAATCGTCGAAGGTGAAACTGCGGCGGCTTGGAGTTTCTGTCTAAGGAACCTCCGAGAACATGTTGCTCCTCAGCCTGACATCTGTTTAATCTCTGATAGGCACGCTTCCATAGAGAGTGCTTATAATAATCCAGCAAACGGATGGCATGTGAAGGATAGAAAAACACTTAGAAAGGGGGGGTTTGAATAAGTGTAGCTTTAAAAACTTGACAGATAAAAATAAATTGCACAGTTATTTTTATCCTGGTTCGTTGTTAACTAAACTACTCCAGTCCACCCCCGCAGAGATGATTTACCTCAACTGAGGATTTAATCCACTAATCGCACGGATTACAATGGTTCTCCACTTAGTCAGCAACTAAGTCTTCCAGAGTCTTCTGATCACACACTGATCACTCCAGGAACAACTGCTTAGATACCCTCTAAGACTTTCTAGAGTATTCTGATCCACACGATCACTCCAGTTACAACCTGCTTAGATAACCTCTAAGACTTCCTAGAGTATTCTGATCCACACGATCACTCTAGTTCCTTACAACTTAATGTAATTAATTCTAAGAGTATTACAATTGCTTCTTAAAATCTATAATCACAAACTGTGATATTTCTCTTAACGTTTAAGCTTAATCTCACTAATATATTACAACAGCAATGTAGTGAGCTTTGATGAAGATGAAGATTCTGAGCTTTGAGTAGAACAGAGTTTCAGCAAGTTAATGTAAGTTGTTTTTTTTTGCAGAATCGTTAACCTTGCTTCTCATCAGAACTTCATATTTATAGGCGTTGGAGAAGATGACCGTTGAGTGCATTTAATGCTTTGCGTGTTCCGTACAGCATCGCATTTAATGTTATAC
Organism: Vicia villosa; assembly: GCF_029867415.1. Taxonomy (NCBI): domain Eukaryota; kingdom Viridiplantae; phylum Streptophyta; class Magnoliopsida; order Fabales; family Fabaceae; genus Vicia; species Vicia villosa. The sequence goes on from NW_026705025.1 coordinate 67,482, forward strand.
GCTTTTGTCAACTACCTCGAGCCTTGTTCACGCTGTATCTACTGACGTTGCCTATAATAGCTTTTAACGTTCCTTTTGTCAGTCAGCGTAGCTTGCCACTTGTACTTCCTTCTGATCTGATGTTTGTGAATACAACGTTTGAATATCATTAGAGTCAAACAGCTTGGTGCAAAGCATCTTCTGATCTTCTGACCTTGAAGTGCTTCTGAGCGTGATACCATCAGAACTTCAGTGCTTCTGATCTCATGTTCTTCTGATGCTTCCATAGACCCATGTTCTGATTCTGCTTCAACCATCTTCTGATGTCTTGCCAGACCATGTTCTGATGTTGCATGCTGAACCCTTTGAGACAAAGCTTCTGAGCGCTGAATTATGCATACTCTTTATATATTTCCTGAAAAGGAAATTGCATTGGATTAGAGTACCATATTATCTTAAGCAAAATTCATATTATTGTTATCATCAAAACTAAGATAATTGATCAGAACAAATCTTGTTCTAACAATCTCCCCCTTTTTGATGATGACAAAAACATATATAAATGATATGAATTTGCGATCAGAAAGAGCAGACGGCAAAAGACAAATTACACAGCTATAGCATAAGCATATGAATATGTCTCCCCCTGAGATTAACAATCTCCCCCTGAGATAAATAATCTCCCCCTGAAATAAATACTCGAAGAACTTTAATAAAAGACTTCCCTGATTATTTCGGTAGAGACGATCACATAAGCTTCTGTCTTCAGAGAATTCATAGCTTCTGACTTCTGCTTCCATTGGACAGCTTCAGAACTAGAATTTCCTTAGATCCCTAGAACACTCACAGCTTCTGATTCCTGCTTCCATCTAGGACAGCTTCAGAACTTGAATTTCTTTGATCTTCAGAACATTCACAGCTTCTGATTTCTGCTTCCATTTAGGACAGCTTCAGAACTTGAATTTCTTTGATCTTCAGAACATTCACAGCTTCTGATTTCTGCTTCCATTTAGGACAGCTTCAGAACTTGAGTTTTCTGGATCTTTAGAACATTCACAGCTTCTGATTTCTGCTTCCCTCGGATAGCTTCAGAGCTTTGAATTTCTACCAACATCACTTCATGCTAGATTTGTATCAGAACATTGTTGAATGTACCAGAGCATCATCAGAGCATCTCTACATCCTGAAATGTTACAGAACAAAAACTAAACGACAAAAGTCAGCATGAACGAGTCAGAACATAAAATGTATATTAGAACACATGATATGTATCAGAGCCATATAGGCTGAAATAATGTATCAGAGCAAATAGAATTTTGTCAGAGCAAATAGACAAATATGGATCAAATTCTATTATCAGTGCTTCTGATTCATTCTTCTTTCTTGCTTCTGATTTCTGAAGCTTGACAACACTTCTTATGGTTTTGCTTCTTGTGTTTGCTTTGAAGATTCTCTTCACTTCTTTATACCTGCAAAACACTTAAACCATATAGAACATGCAGTTCTTGTTAGTAAATGCAACTGATTAAATCAAATCATTTATCATTTATCTTCTCCCCCTTTTTGTCATAACATCAAAAAGAATATTTCAAAAGATTCAGATGAATAAAACGACAAATAAAATCACTGGAATGTGAAAACAAAGAAACTTTTCATTGATAATCAAAAAGAAAGATTACAAAAGAGGGATGCAGGAAAACAGATGCAACAAGGAAAGACAACTACACAGATCAAAGGACTAAGATCCTAGCTGTCATACCCCAAAATTTGCCCATCATATTTTGACTCACATGACTTTCTAAAATGTACAAGAACACCTTCATATGATAAAAAATGAGGGAGATATGATTGGTACAAGGTGGTCGATTTTCAAGAAAGGCGCAAGAACCTAAGTGATGATATTTCATATTTTTGAGTAATGGGCCATTTTTTTTATCACCCACGAGATGTTAAGCATATAAAGGGCCCAATATTCAATTATTATTTATTTTATGATATTATTTCATTTATTCTTGGTTTTATTCACATTAAATCAAAATAAAGCAAATAAAATCAAAATAAATTGAAATAAAATCATTTAAATCTTGCCATTCATTGAATCTAGACCTAATCCATTCAGCAAGGCCAAAGACACGTTCAAAAAAGGTTGGAAAATAGAATGGAGCTTGAATAAGGAAAGCTTTCATGCAATTTTCAAAAACAAATATTTTTTCAATCAAAACACGATTTCTTTCCAAACCTTCCAACCCTAATTCCATGCCATATATATTCATAAACATTGCAGCCTCAATGACAAGACCCTAATCTCATAAGCAGCCTCCAAACACGTTTCAAAAATTCTCAAAAATAGGGCATACAAGTTCTTGCACTACAGCCACTCTCAAGCAAAACTAAGCATCTCATCTTATTCCTAAGGGAAAAAAGAGTAAGTTTGCATCAATGGTTAAGACGAAAAGCATGTGAAACATTCATTCATATTGTTTATTTTTACTCATGTTTCTTGAACTTTCGTTTTCCATATGTTATCGAGTTTTGATGTGTTTCGATACTATTGACGTGTTTGTTGTGATGTTTAGAGAAGATTGAAGTCCTTAGATCGAAGCTTTCACCCATGGATACGAATTCACCATGGCTAGGGCATAAGTCCTCTTTTGTTTCGTTTTCATAGAGACGGGCCTTTTTAGACAAAACCATGGCCACCATTGAGACCGCAAGGTTCAAATTAGAGGAATAGGGCCTTTTGTTTTCACTTATATGCGATATTTTGCAGGTTTTAAAAAATGTCTAGAATTGGTTGCGAAATCCGCAGGTAATTCCATGGATAAATCCGCAAGAATTCCCGCAGGTACCGAGGTAGAAGGAGATGAACAGTGACATTGAATTGCTGACTTGTCTGCGTGGCGCGATTGTTTTCTCTTATTGGCCAGTCAACGCGCACCAAGGTCCACGCGTGGCAGCGCTGATTTCCATGATCTAACCATTATATCTTTTATATTGTGTTTAAATTTCAATTCACTCATGCAGGAAGGATGGCAAAGCAAAGTGGCTGGTGACTATAGGGACCTGGGTTCGAAACCAGGCTCCCTCATGACTTTTCATTTTATTTTCCCTTTGATTTTCACCCTTCTTCACTTTATTTTTGTCATTATTTTTATTAACTTTAAATTTTCTAATAATCAATTAACTAATAATCAAGATTAGGTTAAATTACTAAGTTTTTTTTAAGAGAATTATTCTAGTCAACTATTTTAAATCATAAAAATACAAAAAAATGACTTTCCTTTAATTGTAAAAAATAGGTTTAGTTTAAATAAAATTTAGGATTTATTTTAAAACATAGGTTTTTTTTATTAATTCTATTTCTTTTGTGTTTGTATATAATTAACTTAATTAAATAATAAATTAATTAGGATTAGTGTTAACTTAATAATAATTAGATTTAATAATAAATTTTTATTTCTTTTAAACTCTAATTTCATTCAAACTCTAATCCCTCCCGATTCTTCTCTCATCTCGAAATCCCATGTATGTCGCATGTCTTTATTTATTTTTATTGCTTTTATTCGGATAATAGAATGTATCTAGGTCAACAATGTAAATATTATAGTAATTCTCTTTACTTTCTTGCACCTTTAATTTTCGCATTTTTACTTTCTCGTAAATTATGAACTGTTTAGATGTATGTTTAGGATTGTATGATTAAAATTAAATCGCTAGCTAACTAATAATTCAAGATAAACAAATATCTGAATCCAACACACTTGCACTCACTCACCCTTAGGGTACGCCCCTCTTCAGTTGCCTTCGATTAAAAGGTCGAGTCCCTCGAAATATAGAGGTATCCATTGGCAAAGTCCCTCGATTAAAATCATTGCAAAGATCATAAGTCCCTCGACGACCCACGATGTTGCCTACGATAATATGATCTAGTCCCTCGGATGGTTGCCTACGAAACAATGATTGTCCCTTCGAATATTGCTAAAAGTACCTCTACCTGTTGCCTTCAAACGACCTCGATGACCCTTCGATGACCCGCACGTCCAATATAACAAGGACTACCTACTCCTATATAGTATGGATAGTCCTGGGAACTTTAAAATTTACAGAAAAAGACCAATCAATTAGGGTAGTGCTCTTAAACTGCCTATAGCTCAATAAAAACATCTTTTCAATATTATTTCGAAAAACTAAGGCTACGCATTTACGCTAAAGTCCTTATACTCCTTTCAAAACAAACAAACAAACATGAGCTAAGCAAGTTAAGAGCCCGTAGATAACTACGGATGAAAAGGGTGCTTGCACCTTCCCTTTTCATAACTTACCCCCCGAGCCCGTTTTCTTTCAAAAAAGGTCTTTTTCTGTACTTTTTACCTTTCCTAACATTGGACAAAATAAAAGTCGGTGGCGACTCATGCTTCACCGCAACATTGTTTGCGAAATAAAAATAAAAGTCAGTTCACCGTGTTACACTAGCCTACGCAAAATCCGCGCCAGAACATCATGAATCCCGTCAGTGCTTGTAGCTTGCCTTGCCATGAAGGAGCGAAACTCAGCATTGGCTACTTCTTGCGCGTTCAAACGAGAAGCCAGCATAGCTTGATTCTGATGAAGAGCTTCCAAGGTCTCCATCAGAGCTGAGGTTTCACCAGAAGAAGAGGCACCTGAATTTCTGCCAAAAGGGACAACAATCTCAGCAGGGTGATCTTCTGGGAGATCTTCAGCTTGTGCATCTTCCATTTCCTCATCTGAGTCTGACTCAGAAGTAGCCTTAGCATATTCTGGTTCTGGCAGCTCAGAAGTTCCAACTTCCAATGCTTGAAGAATAGCTGCAAGGTTTGTTGGAGGAGTAGGACCAGCAACTTCAGCAGGATACACCACTACTGGAAAGACCATGTGAGGTGCTTTTTCAGAAGGGTTCATTCTGAACCAGTTGAACAGCCACTGAAAATCTCCAGTCAGCACAGGAAACCATGGTTTCCACACCACGATGTCTCTGCAGAGATTTTCTTCTTCCAACTCATCTGCAGGTATCTTCATCTCAAGAACACTTCTGTTCCTGATGAGATGGTGATAGCTGCTTTCACCAACTTCCAACCGAAGACCACGAATACCAGGAGCTTCAGACATGATCATTCTCTGAGTGTCTGTAGCCCTAACCAGAAAATCCTGACGAAAGGTATCCCAAAGGTTGCTTGTAGCATACTCATCCAGATGGTTAAGGTGAGCAGCACCCAGAATCTCCAACCAGCCATTTACATCAGAATGTAAAAGCTCCAGAAATGATTGAGTGGTAGGGGTTGGAGGGTTGACAGTGAACCTGGAGTCGGGAAAAACAACACTATAGGGATTAGGTGTTCTGGTGGGAAAAGGATGTGAGAGAGATGAAGAAATATCTGATGGATGGGTTGAAGGAGAGGAGATAACAGATGGTGAAGAAGGTGGTTCCGAGAGGATGAATGAGGAGGAAGAGGTGGTGGAGGTCTGTGAAGAGGGAGGTGATTGAGAGGTACCGTCAAGGGGTTGATACACACGTCTAGAGTAATTTCCAGACATCATAGCTTCAAACGGGTTCACTTTGAGAGGGTCATAGGTGATCCTTACTCTTTTTGGTTTGGTTTCTGGTTCAGCAGTTGCCTCTCTCTTTTGTTTCCGATCATTATCTTGATTCCCGGAGCTTGACGATGGATTCATGATGAAGTTGCAGATATTGGAAATTGCTAGGGTTTATGATATGAATGCAAAGAGAGAGAACGAAAAAGAAACTTAATACAGAGTGAGAGAAATATAAGAGGGAAAAGAAACGTTTGAAGAATATAAAAAGAAAACTGACGGAGAGTAAATGATGAAAAACATTTAATGTTACTTGACGTGAGGAGAGATAATAATGACAAAAGACGTGATTTGCACAGTTACCTAAGTAGACGTCCCCTCAACTGCACGCACGCTTGTCCAGGAATAGTGAACACGTGTTTACCATCTGGATAGCCAGTTACAGCTGTTTTGCTTTTAAAGAGATTCTGAATCAACTTAGACAATGAAACATTAGTAATAACTGAATCACAATTTCTACTTGATTTTAATCAGAACTTCTTAAAAAAAAAATTCATTTTAGAAAATACCCATACGTAAGAACTTCTCATCTTCTCATTTTGGGCTTGTTTCTGAAGACCCATTTTGTACCTATTATATTGAGTCCATCTGGTCTAGGAGCAAGATCCCAAACATCATTCCTTGTAAACTGATTCAGTTCTTCTTGCATAGCAATTATCCAGTCTGGATCTTCTAGAGCATGATCAACAGAAGTTGGCTCGATCAAAGATACAAGGCCTAATTGACAGTCTGCATTGTTCTTAAGGAATGCTCTTGTTCTGATTGGATCATCCTTCTTTCCAAGAATGACATCTTCTGAATGACCAGAGATGAGTCTGGATGATCTTCTGACAGATGGTTCTTCAGAAATGCTTAGATTCTCCAGAGAAGCTGATACTTGATCTTCAGATTCTTTGCTTCTGAGAAGCTCTGCTTCTGATGCGTTGCTTCTTGGCTCAACAACTTCTGATATATCAATATCACAATCTGCAAAATTGTCAAACTGCTTTGATTTTTCAGAACCAAGCTTATCATCAAACCTGGTATTGATTGATTCTTCTACAATCAATGTTTCAGTATTGTATACTCTGTAGCCTTTTGAGCGTTCAGAATATCCAAGAAGGAAACATTTTTGTGCTTTGGAATCAAACTTACCAAGATGATCTTTAGTGTTCAGAATAAAGCATACACATCCAAAAGGATGGAAATATGAAATGTTGGGCTTTCTATTCTTCCACAATTCATAAGGAGTCTTATTTAGAATAGGTCTGATAGAGATTCTATTCTGAATATAGCATGCAGTGTTTATTGCTTCTACCCAGAAATGCTTAGCCATATTGGTTTCATTTATCATGGTTCTGGCCATTTCTTGCAGAGTCCTATTCTTTCGTTCTACAACTCCATTTTGCTGTGGAGTTCTAGGACAAGAGAAATCATGGGCAATACCATTTTCTTTGAAGAATTCTTCAAAGTATCTGTTCTCAAATTCACCACCATGATCACTTCTAACCTTTATGATTTTACACTCTTTTTCAGATTGAATCTGAATGCAGAAATCAAAGAACACTGAATAAGACTCATCCTTGTGTTTCAAGAATTTTACCCACGTCCAGCGGCTATAATCATCTACGATGACTAATCCATATTTCTTCCCTCTGACAGATGCTGTTTTGACTGGGCCAAACAGATCAATGTGCAAGAGTTCTAATGGCCTTGAGGTAGAAACAACATTCTTGGACTTGAATGCAGGTTTGGAGAACTTGCCCTTCTGACATGCTTCACAAAGAGCATCTGATTTGAATTTCAGATTAGGGAGTCCTCTGACAAGATTCAGTTTGTTAATCTGAGAAATCTTTCTCAAACTAGCATGACCTAATCTTCTGTGCCAGACCCACTGCTCTTCAGAAACAGACATAAGACAAGTCACCTTCTGACTCATAAGATCTTGCAGATCTGTCTTATAAATGTTGTTCTTCCTCTTGCCTGTAAATAGGATTGAGCCATCCTTCTGATTTACAGCCTTGCAAGACTCTTGATTAAAGATTATATCATAACCATTGTCACTCAATTGACTGATAGATAAGAGGTTATGTGTTAATCCTTCTACAAGAAGTACATTAGAAATGGAAGGAGAGTTACCAGACTTTATAGTTCCAGAGCCAATTATCTTGCCCTTCTGATCTCCTCCAAACTTGACTTCTCCTCCAGACTTAAGCACCAGGTCTTGGAACATAGACCTTCTTCCTGTCATGTGTCGTGAGCATCCAGAGTCCAGGTACCACGACATGTTGTGCTTTGTCCTTTTTGCAGCCAAGGATATCTGCAATAGGAATAATCTTATCCTTAGGTACCCACATCTTCTTGGGTCCTTTCTTGTTAGATTTTCTCAAGTTCTGATTGAACTTGGGTTTAACATTATAAGCAATAGGAGGAACAACATGATAATTTTTAATGTGAGTTTCATGATATTTCCTAGGTTGTGTCACATGCTTTTTGGTGTGTGTTATGTGAAAAATTTGAGCATGTGAAGTGTGCCTAATATCATGGGAGTGGCCATACTTGAACTGATCATACAATGGTTTGTATGTGAATTTCATTTCATCAACAAGTTCAAGTTTGTATGGGATTTCACCCTCAAAACCAATGCCGACTCTTTTGTTTCCAGACACAGCATATATCATAGAAGCTAGCTGACTTCTGCCAATACTTCTAGATAAGAACTTCCTGAAACTTAAATCATATTCTTTCAGAATATGGTTTAGACTAGGAGTGGATTTTTCTGAATCAGAAGGAGATCCAACATTATTGGATAATTTTAAAAGTTTTTCTTTTAATTCAGAATTCTCCAACTCAAGCTTCTTTGTTTCAAATTCAAATAGCTTTTTCAGCTTTTTGTATTTGAGACTAATCTGAGACTTGAATTCCAGAAGTTCAGTTAGACCGGAAACTAACTCATCTCTAGTAAGTTCAGAAAATACCTCTTCAGAATATGATTCTGATGTAGATTCTGATCCGTCATCTTCTGTCGCCATCAACGCACAGTTAGCCTGCTCATCTTCAGAGTCTGAATCATCTTCTGACTCATCCCAGGTTGCCATAAGACCTTTCTTCTTATGAAACTTCTTCTTGGGATTTTCCTTCTGAAGTTTTGGACATTCATTCTTGAAGTGTCCAGGCTCATTGCATTCATAGCACATGACCTTCTTCTTGTCAAATCTTCTGTCATCAGAAGATTCTCCTCGTTCAAATTTCTTTGAACTTCTGACGCCTCTGAACTTCCTTTGCTTGTTCTTCCAGAGTTGATTTAGCCTTCTGGAAATCAAGGACAGTTCATCTTCTTCTTCAGATTCTGATTCTTCAGGATCTTCTTCTCTAGCCTGAAAAGCGTTAGTGCATTTCTTGATATTGGATTTTAATGCAATAGACTTACCTTTCTTTTGAGGCTCATTTGCGTCCAGCTCTATTTCATGACTCCTCAAGGCACTGATAAGCTCTTCCAGAGAAACTTCATTCAGATTCTTTGCAATCTTGAATGCAGTCACCATAGGACCCCATCTTCTGGGTAAGCTTCTGATGATCTTCTTTACGTGATCAGCCTTGGTGTATCCCTTGTCAAGAACTCTCAATCCAGCAGTAAGAGTTTGAAATCTTGAAAACATCTTTTCAATGTCTTCATCATCCTCCATCTTGAAGGCTTCATACTTCTGGATTAAAGCGAGAGCTTTAGTCTCCTTGACTTGAGCATTTCCTTCATGAGTCATTTTCAAGGACTCATATATGTCATAGGCCGTTTCCCTGTTAGATATCTTCTCATACTCAGCATGAGAGATAGCATTCAGCAAAACAGTTCTGCATTTATGATGATTCCTGAAAAGCTTCTTCTGATCATCGTTCATTTCTTGCCTTGTCAGCTTTACGCCACTGGCATTTACTGGATGTTTGTAACCATCCATCAGAAGATCCCATAGATCACCATCTAGACCAAGAAAGTAACTTTCCAGTTTATCTTTCCAGTATTCAAAGTTTTCACCATCAAATACCGGCGGTCTAGTATAACCATTGTTACTGTTGTGTTGCTCAACAGAGCCAGATGTAGATGCAGGTGTAGACTTTGCACTTTCATCAGCCATCTTTTACTGAAGCGTTTTTCTCTTCCTGAATCTTTTCTAAACACGGTTAAGTGCTTGCACCTTAGAACCGGCGCTCTGATGCCAATTGAAGGATAGAAAAACACTTAGAAAGGGGGGGTTTGAATAAGTGTAGCTTTAAAAACTTGACAGATAAAAATAAATTGCACAGTTATTTTTATCCTGGTTCGTTGTTAACTAAACTACTCCAGTCCACCCCCGCAGAGATGATTTACCTCAACTGAGGATTTAATCCACTAATCGCACGGATTACAATGGTTCTCCACTTAGTCAGCAACTAAGTCTTCCAGAGTCTTCTGATCACACACTGATCACTCCAGGAACAACTGCTTAGATACCCTCTAAGACTTTCTAGAGTATTCTGATCCACACGATCACTCTAGTTACAACCTGCTTAGATAACCTCTAAGACTTCCTAGAGTATTCTGATCCACACGATTACTCTAGTTCCTTACAACTTAATGTAATTAATTCTAAGAGTATTACAATTGCTTCTTAAAAGCTATAATCACAAACTGTGATATTTCTCTTAACGTTTAAGCTTAATCTCACTAATATATTACAACAGCAATGTAGTGAGCTTTGATGAAGATGAAGATTCTGAGCTTTGAGTAGAACAGAGTTTCAGCAAGTTAATGTAAGTTGTTTTTTTTTGCAGAATCGTTAACCTTGCTTCTCATCAGAACTTCATATTTATAGGCGTTGGAGAAGATGACCGTTGAGTGCATTTAATGCTTTGCGTGTTCCGTACAGCATCGCATTTAATGTTATACGCTTTTGTCAACTACCTCGAGCCTTGTTCACGCTGTATCTACTGACGTTGCCTATAATAGCTTTTAACGTTCCTTTTGTCAGTCAGCGTAGCTTGCCACTTGTACTTCCTTCTGATCTGATGTTTGTGAATACAACGTTTGAATATCATCAGAGTCAAACAGCTTGGTGCAAAACATCTTCTGATCTTCTGACCTTGAAGTGCTTCTGAGCGTGATACCATCAGAACTTCAGTGCTTCTGATCTCATGTTCTTCTGATGCTTCCATAGACCCATGTTCTGATTCTGCTTCGACCATCTTCTGATGTCTTGCCAGACCATGTTCTGATGTTGCATGCTGAACCCTTTGAGACAAAGCTTCTGAGCGCTGAATTATGCATACTCTTTATATATTTCCTGAAAAGGAAATTGCATTGGATTAGAGTACCATATTATCTTAAGCAAAATTCATATTATTGTTATCATCAAAACTAAGATAATTGATCAGAACAAATCTTGTTCTAACAGCATGACCCCCCTTCAAAACACGTCTATTGTATTCGCCACATCGCCCAGAACTTCATGCGGGAGATCAAGGACAGACATCTAAGAAAGGCCTTGGTCAATGCTGGTTATGCATTGACCCAACCCACATTCCAGCATTATCGGAGTGAGATTGTAATGACAAATCCAGAGGCAGGTAGTTGGGTAGATAACCTTTCTAGGGAGAAATGGACAAGGGCTTACGACAAGGGCGTGCGATGGGGCCATATGACGACAAATCTTGTGGAATCCATGAATGACATTTTCAAAGGCATTCGTAACCTTCCAATCACAGCACTAGTGGAGGCTACATACTTTAGGATGGCTTCACTCTTCTCAACGAGAGGCAGGAAATGGGGTGATGTTAGGCAATCTGGTCAACTATTAAGTGATAGTTGCATGAAATTTATGCAACAACAATCGGCAAAAGCAAACACTCATCAAGTAACTTCTTTCGATCGATTCAATCGCACGTTCAGTGTGCGCGAGACAATTGACCACAATAAGGGATTGCCAAGACAATAATATAGGGTTCTTCTGGACGAAGATTGGTGCGACTGTGGAAGGTTTCAAGCTTTTCGTATGCCTTGCTCGCACGTCATAGCTGCATGTGCGTATGCGCACCGCGACGCTAAATCACTATTGTCTCCGATTTACAAGACTCAGACGTTGCTCAGAGTTTACAGTGCTGCGTTTCCAGTGGTAGCCAAGGAGGATTACTGGCCTGAGTATGATGGAGAGGTAGTTTGGCATAACGACGCAATGCGGCGAAAGAAAAAGGGTCGTCCCAATAGTACACGGATTAGAACCGAAATGGACGTCCACGACAAAATGGAACGAAAATGCAGCATTTGTCGTCAGGTGGGGCACAATAGAAAAAGATTCCCTAATCGTGGCTCGACCTCGTCGCAAGTTTAATATAATCTGTATTTTTTTTACGACAATGTATCAGTTTCGCTTACCACCTCTTGTAACCGTTCATCGGTCTTTCATCAATAAATTGTGCTTTAGTGAAAAACCGATATCGACAACGCAAACATTATTTAGGGTTAGTGAGAATTTTACGAACTAGATTTATCAGACGTTTTTACGAAAATAAAAGACCGGAATAAAAAACGGTGCGCGAAAATACCCGAAACGGGTTAATTTTGAAAAAAAAAGGCACAACACATAGGAGGCAAATGAAATGGCGCCTATGTGTTAAAGCTTGGCCTAATGCGCCAAATCAAATGGCTCACACATTTTTGCCCTAATTTTTAAGGGTTTGCGCCAAATGGTTTGGCTTGTAACCTATGCATGCGCCATTTCATTTGGCACATACACCTTTCCGGTGTCCAAACCTAGACAGTTTGGTAAATACCCCGAAAACTTAGTTTTTTCTGTATTTTTTTTATTAAACCTCGTTATTTAATTTTTCTTTTCAAATTATTCTTCCTTTTAAAAGAAGAATAATATAATCCATTTTTCAAAACAAATGAGGAGAAAATGAACTTTGGATATTACTCCGAGAAAGTAACACACACAAGTTTCTACGAGTAAGCAACAATACTCAGAGTGAGAGTTTGAATGTAGGCCTTCATCTTCCAAATATGTCTCTATTCCTGCAAACACATTACACACTCTCTCCACCTTCACCGCGTTACCCTTTTCTCTTCTCAATTCCAAACCCTAACTCTAACCCCCACAATTTCTCCCGTCTAACCCCCACGCCCCCTCCCAAATCCCAATTACAATTTCCCGTTAACCGGAGTCCGCCACACCGTTCTCCGGCCTCCACTATCTCCGCCTCCCGCCGGAACACTTCAGAAACGCCGCAGTTCAAGTTGCCCCTGACTCTAGTCCGCGTAACTGTCTCCGCCGTGCTGTTCCTCTGCTGTGGCATTCGTGCTTGTTCGGCCTCTTCGCCTCCTCTAACCACCGTCGTTCACCAGGAACAAACTATTCAAGGTTTCCAACATTTTTTTTCATTATATCATTCCGTAACTTTAGATTGTAATTATATCCTATTGGTTTTGCTTATAATATTACGAATGTTGCTATTACATGAATCACTGAATTGTGATATGTGGTTTTATATGTTATTTATGATTGCAGATGATAATGATGCAAGTAAACAAGATGGCAGTGAAAAGATAGATGTAGATAAGGAGTTAGAAGATTCTTTTAATGCTTGGAAGTCTAAAACCTATGCATTGACTGTTCCTTTGAAAGTTGTTGCTTTGCGTGGCTCTATTCCTCCTTCATGGATCAAGGTTTGTCAATTGTCACACACATTCCTTTACTTGCTTTTTGTCATCCGTTAACTTTTTCTATTATTGATTGCAATTTATCCTCTCACTAGCTGGTTTTTTTCCCTATCGTTTGGTTGAAAATTTTCTGAAATTCTAGTTGCTTATGAACCCTTTATGGTCATCAGTTAGCCTTTCGTTTCCTAAAAGGGCGCTAGTTCATACTGGAAGTTCCTTTGATTCTGTCAATAGAAGTTATTATGTAAATTACACAATAAAGTAAGGGTAAAAATGGCAGAAAAATAGGCTACACCAAAACAAAGTATTCTCTTTAATATATGTTATAGATTATAGATGATAGATTTTAGTAAATATTATAGTTTTTCATGTGATTTTTTCTTCACTTTTAGGACTTCATAAATTCTCAAGGGAAGAGAATGTCGTTTAATGTGAAGTATTATGCAAGTCTGGAGAGCATCTTCTCTGGTCTATCCATTCCTTTTACCAAAGGAAATCTTGGCCCAACATCTCCTTTGGCAGCAGATATTGTCGGTATTGGTGATTCATGGCTCAAATTTGCCATTAAAAAAGATGTAATTGAGCCAATACAGGATGTAGATGGCCAGGAATGGTTTAAAAACTTAGCTGAGAAATGGAAGGTAACATTATTTTGTATTCTGTATTTCTCCTACTTAGAAATTGTGGCTCAGGATTGGTTTTGTTCTTATATAATAAAACCATTTATTTTCTGCACTTTTTTCTGCTTGATTTGATTCATCTTCTTTCATGAGTATGCATGTATGATTCTTTTTTTCTATGAAAAACAACCACGAGGAAACAAAGACTTCATAATTGTCAGTGTGCTTTTGTATGCATGACAATTTAAAATGAGTGCTACTCATAATGATCTCTCTCTTACATGGTAAAGTGACATCACTGCACATGTTTTTTTATACATAAGCATAGTTTTTTGAATTAACATGTTAGCAAAATTAAATGGATTTTTACTACTGGTCACTTGGAATAAGTGTCCTGTGTTGGGTTCGAATTCTGTTTATTAACGTTTTAAAAGATATGATATATGATAGAGTATTATGGCGTCGTTTGATCCATGTAGCCGATCCCACTTAGCAGGATAAAGTTTGGGTATTGTTGTTGTCGTACTGCTGTAGATGACAACATAACATCACTGGAAGAATCCAGTGTTATATACCATTGGTTTTTGTTGCAAGTGCTCAAGATTAGTTATAGCATATCCAATGGTTAGTTATTGTCCTTTGGGAGTGTATGTGTTAGACTTCTTATAGTGACCATTATGGACAGTTTTGGGAAGTTATTACGTCAGATATATTATTTAATTTTTGGAATAAATAGAGAAAGAAAAGGAGAAGCTGATTATGGGAATATGGGATAGTTATTGAGTGGTTTTGGGTGGGAGAGACCAAGACTTTCGAATTTCTTGGATAGGAATTGCTTTATATCTATTCTATCATTGTCTCTTTAAACTTTGTCTTACGTACTGTATGTTAATTCTGTATTAACAATATAAACTGCTGTTCTAGAAAAATTCTGCAGAGGATTGTTCTATCATTTCTGTTTTCTTTTCCATAATTCACTCACTATAGGTACCAGTTCTATCAGTATGTTGTTGATAGTACAATATTACATTCCCTGACAAAGTTCCAGGTATACCTACGCAGGAACTGTGAGGGAGAAATGGATCCTAAAGGTGATGTATGGGCTGCCCCATATCGATGGGGTTGCATGGTAATAGCATACAAGACAAATAATTTTCAAAAGTACAAGTTGGCTCCTATAGAGGTATGCTGTTTTCTATTAGACCCTGTAAAACTCTGGTAAAGCATTTATTAGATATTTTGATTAAAGTATATATTTGAAATGGAATTGTAGGACTGGGCCGATCTGTGGCGGCCTGATCTTGCGGGGAGGATTTCCATGGTAGATTCTCCTAGAGAAGTTGTTGGTGCAGTATTAAAGTATATGGGGGCTTCCTATAATGCAAATGACATAAATTTGGAAGTTAATGGTGGGAGAGATGCAGTTAAACATAATTTAGCATTGCTTGCAAAACAGGTACTGTTATCCAATGATCTCAACTGTTGGTGTCGCTCTTAATTGGAGTAGAGGGGAAAATACATAAAAGTTTAATTGAGAGAAAATAGTATTGTCCATTATGTTTTTCCAAATTATAAATATCAGTTACTATACTTTTATGTATTTCTAGGTTCGTCTCTTTGACAGTGAAAACTATCTAAAGGCTTTTGGAGTTGGAGATGTGTGGGTAGCCGTTGGATGGAGTAGCGATATTATTCCTGTTGCTAAACGCATGTCTAATGTTGCAGTTATCGTCCCAAAGTCTGGAGCGAGTTTATGGGCAGATCTTTGGGTATGTCTCTCATTGTGCTCTTGCTTTTGAGGGTTTGTTATCTGATTGCTTAATGGTTTTGATATGGTAGTGTGATTCAAATATCAATATGAGATTCAGAAATCATTTACCTATTCATTGATAATAGTTATGTATTTGTCTTTTTTAGACACTAGACATTGACCTTTCTCCACCTTTTTCCCTAGGCAATTCCTGCTGCCTCTCGGATTCAAACTAGTCTGATTGGTGGACGTGTAAGGGGACCGTCCCCTTTAATCCATCAGTGGATCGAGTTTTGTCTGCAATCTGCTAGAGCACTTCCCTTTAAGCAGGAGGTCATTCCAGGTGCCTCTCCCCCCCTTCTTCAAGGTCATTCTGCCAATGTGTCCTTGGAGTTGACCAAGGGTAGGCCAAGGCTAGACACCAATCTCATCGATGGAGCACCACCACCTAACATTTTAGAAAGGTGCGAGTTTTTAGAGCCATTATCTAACTCAGCAGTGTCAGATTACCACTGGTTGCTTGAGTCAATTCAAAAACCCGGCAATGGATTATACACAGAGTGCGTCAGTATATCTCATCCGTGGTCTCATTTTCTGGATGATTTCTTTCAAATTTGACTAGAACACATTAATTGGACCCTGAAATACATACCACAAATGTGATTTTAATGTCCAGAAACATCAAAGGTTGGTTGATGTTGTTTGAAGACTTGCGGAGGTTGATTTTCAAGATTATCGGGTTGTAATAATGCTGGAGCAGTAGGAGTTAACCGCCCATTCGCTTGCCCTCTTTAATATTGTGAGACTTCAAAATTTTCTGTAAAATTGATAAAAATAAGAGTTATTAATGTATAAGTGCTTGAAGTAATTTGTTTTTCATGTATTCATGTCTACTCTAGAGGATTTATTGTTTGTACAAATCAATATGAAGCAAATATTGGAAAAGTTCTAAAAGCTGCTAATCAACATGGCTTTTTTATATTCCATCCAAAATGTCCATGTTCCCTTCTGTCTCCGGCGTTTTCCCCCTATCTTTGCCATCCTTGCGGCTCCATGGTTCTCGTGAGAATCCATGGAACATTAAAAAAACGATTTTAATATTATTTTTAAACAAATAGAGATTAAAAAAATATCAAAATTTAATTATAAAATAATTAAATAGGAATGCTATTTTGGCACTAATTTTGACACTTACACATATTTTGGCACTAATTTTGATAATAAATTTTTAGAGCAAAATTTTTAATGTTATATATATAAAGGATATGTTTTAATAGAATAAAATAAAATAAAATATTTGGGAACTGGTTCTGCCAGGTTGGCCCTAACCCTGAACTTTAAAGAGAGTTTTTCTCCTTCTAACCTTTTTGCAATTATTTCTCTATTTTAACTGAGAAATTTAGACGCCAAATACATTTTTAGAAAAAAAATCCAAATAACCGTGTTTAATAATTTATTTACACCAAAAACCATGTTTTCGGCAAAATTACGCATATGACCAAGTTTCAGAGGTGGTCTCCACATAGGAGCCACCTCAGGTGGCGCCAAAGACCAAAACCTCTTAACCTATGCGCCACCCAGGGTGGCATCAATGCATATTTTTCCCTTTTTAGCCACCTAGGGTGGCGCCTATGTATATATATATATATATTTTTTTTGTTTTTTTTTAATTGTGTATATACTATTTTTTTTTAAATTTTTTTTATTTATTAACAAAATTGTTTTAACAATTAAATAAATAATGAAACACCACATGTCATTCATTCCAAACATTACAAATACAAGAAATGCAGAAACAACATTAGAAATACGGTCATACAGTTCAAACATTACAAATACGGTACAAAAAAGATAAATAATAAAACATGGATATTATGCTATTCACGACCCCTCCGACCATGACCCCTCCGACCCGGCGCCGGACCATGACCCCTCTCACCGCCAGTTCCGCAATCTGGAACTACTCGAATCCGGTTGGAAGGATCTCGACGACCGACTTCTCCACGACCCCCCTATTCCTTGGTTGTTCTTGTTGTGTCTGGGTAGGCGGTCCTCGGATTAGCCCCTCCATGCGCTCATTGGACATGTATTCTTGTATGTTGCTGTCAAATAGTCGGGTCCCCATGCCCTCAAAGATTTGTCTTGGCGGTGGAGTTGCGTCACATGGTCGGTAAAATCCAGCGCTTGATTGACCTTGAAAAAATGGCATTGTTTGCTGGGGTGTGGTGTACCCATATTGTTGGTGTTGTGGAAATTCGTACTGTGACGATTGAGTGGTCATTTGCTCGTTTGGGTCGTAATTGTCATCTAGACCCATGTCGGGGCTGGGTTGCCTATTGTAGCTGGAGGGGCCGGCGTCGCCGTGTTGTTGGGTGAAGGCCCATGATTGTTGCTGGATGGGTTGCCTAGTGGAGGAGGAGGGGCC
Organism: Vicia villosa; assembly: GCF_029867415.1. Taxonomy (NCBI): domain Eukaryota; kingdom Viridiplantae; phylum Streptophyta; class Magnoliopsida; order Fabales; family Fabaceae; genus Vicia; species Vicia villosa. Next base: position 85,532 of record NW_026705025.1, read on the forward strand.
GGCGTCGTAGTGTTGTTGGGTGAAGCCCCACGATTGTTGTTGGACGGGTAGCCTAGTGGAGGGGTCGGCGTCACGGAGTTGTTGGGTGAAGCCCCATGATTGTTGTTGGAAGGGTTGACTTTGGTAGGGCGTTGTTGGTGTTGTTTGAAATTCCTCATGGTCAGGTTGTTCGGATGTTTGGCGTTGTCGGCGTTGTTGGCGTTGTTGTCGTTGTTGGGGTGGTTGTTGGGGTGGTTGTTGTGCGTATTGTTGGGGTGGTTGTTGTGCGTATTGTTGGGGTGGTTGTTGTGCGTGTTGTTGTTGGCGGGGGTCGTGTAGGTAGTAGGGGTCTGACACATACATATCGGGGGTTGTGACTGTTCTATACCAAGCAAGGTATGTCGCGGTTGGAAACATGGGGAGTTGGGCAACAGGGAATTGTAACAGACGGCTGCGACGCTGCCTCCACATCTCACAAAATTCAGGTGCGAATGTACGATAATCTGCGTGGTCCCATTGATTGTTAACTCTTTTAATATGCCAGCGACCCAAATCAGTGGGGGGATCCGGGATCGGTTGATGCATGCCAAACTGCAGTCTCACACGGTCAGATTGGTGCATCTCAATGATGTTGAACCTTATTATCGGTACTACTGCAGTCCAAACTTCCCGGTCACTCTCGTTTGGCTCATGGTCTAGCAACAAGTATGGTCTCCAATTAAACTGCGTGGGAGAAAAAATAACATATTATTAAAAAGCATGATGAATTGTAATACATCTATATGATCATATAAAAGTTTAGGGATAATACATCTTCAGCTCGGAGGTGATCAATTAGGTCCCGATATAAAACAACACTCCCCCTCGGATTCTTACTGTAATCCAATTTAGGACCACAGAACCTAAAAAAAAAAAGAGCAAAAATGTTATTTCAGATTTTTATGAAAAAGATAGTTAGCATTCAAGGAATAGCGTTGAAAAAGAGAAAAAGACGTACCTTGTTGCATAAGGGAACGTGTAGTTGTTCCTGCCTACAGGGGACAGCGTCGGCATTCTCCACCAACCCCATACTTGTAGGAGGAACGCACATCCATAGAAGGTGCACTTCTCGGCAACCGCGTTCTTACAAAGAGACTGGTATAACATCGCCAAAACGGCGGACCCCCAACTATATTTCCTAATCTTGCTAATACTGTCAAATTTACTTAAATAGAAAAAGTTGACAGTGTTACCTGTCGACTCCGGGAATAAAAGTTTACCAAACATCAACATTATATAAACCTTAGTCATTAACCAAACATGCTCCTCAGTAAAGTTGTCCATCAAGACGAGTTCATCATAGTAATCTCTAAGGGAGACCAGACTGATACCCTGGCCTCTTGAACCTTGAGTAGGCACAACTAGATCTCTTCCCAACACTCTCTCACACATTGAATTAGCATGTTGAACAGATCCATTAACAGCCTTGCCATCAATGGGCAGACCAAGTAACATATAAACATCCTCTAGAGTAATAGTACACTCACCTATTGGAAGATGAAACGTGTGGGTTTCAGGCCTCCATCGCTCTTGTAAGGCAAGGATGAATTTTCTGTCTATGGTGTTGTTGTTAACTTTTATGATATGTCCGAAGCCACATGCTTGGAGATTCGGAATAATCCTCTCGTCGGGTTCAACGTAAGCGTGAGAACGTGTACGGAATCGGTCAACAGCCTAAGAACCACAAATAAATCGATTAAACTGGATATCATATACGCATAGATGTTTAGAAATAAATAAGTATAAACTTACAAAGGTCGCCAAATTCGCTCTAGTTCCTCTGTGTGTTTCACCCATGGTAAGAAGTTGTTGAGCCATTTTCAAGAACTCTTTAAGTTTTCTGCGGAATTGAAAATGCAAAGTGGTTTTTTGAAGAAGAAGAATATATGTTGGTGAAAAGAAAGCAAGTATATGAGAGTATTTATAGAGGGTTGGTGGTTGTTGATGTTAAGTGCATGAGGGCCAAGTGGTGAGCATGCATGTGATACAGATATCAAAGTGATAAAGATGGGTTCACATGCATTCTGTGTTGAAATGACCATGCATTCCCGTGTTTTGTGCTGACTTTGTCTAGGCATGCATGCATTAATTGTTTCTGCCAGAATAGACTAGGCTTGCATCCCGTGTTCGGTGCTGAATTGTCTAGGCATGCATGCATACAGTATTCCGATGCAGGTAGATCACATGCTGGCGGATCAGATTAGGGTTTTGGCAGTGGGGACCACTAGACAAAATTAGGGCAAAAAAAAACAAAAAAAAAAAGAAAATACACTAATGCGCCACCCCAGGTGGCGCCATGCTGGAAAAATTTGGTCTAATGCGCCACCCCAGGTGGCGCCTACATGCTACTGTTATTTTTTTTTTTTGAAAATTTAGGGTTAGGGTTTTCTATGTTTTTTTTTTGAAAATTTAGGGTTAGGGTTTGGTTAGGGTTTGGTTAGGGTTTTCTGTGTCACCGAAAATAATTAGCATACAGTCTTCACATGTGATTGTACAGTGTACACTGTTCAGTATGGTTGTGTCTGGTCAAGTCGACTGTAGTTCACCAGTGTCAAGCACACCTCAAATCAACTCAGGCATTCATTTTCCGTCAACTTTATTCGCATGTGATTGTACAGTATGGTTGTGTCTGGTCAAGTCGACTGTGCAACAGTTCAGCAGTGTCATGCACACCTCAAATCAATTGTGAAACAGTCTGGTGTGCAGCAGTGTCATTTATTCATCAAATCAACTCAGTACGCATGTGATTGTATAGTATTCGCCTTCATAATTGTCATCACTCAATGTTCGTCTACATAAAGGAAACCTATAACGTGTAAACTAACACAACACATTACACATCTGATTACATATTTGAAATAAAACTCTCTACCCACTCAACAATGGCCCCTCCGCAATACATTATCAACGCTCATATTTTTGGCGAGACCTATGACAACGAAGAAGTTGGTTTTCTGTTTAGAAACACTGAGGTTAAACGATTTTGTTTAAGCAGAAAAGCAAATTTCAGTTACTTCAAAGGGAGATTAGAGACGAAGCTTGCAATGGGTGGTGTATCCCAGATTTTTTACCAATATCGATTTCTTCGTGGAGACAACCCGGTCAAGTTTATCCAAGTTGAGATCAAAGACGATGAAGACATGCAGAATATGTTTGCCAATCATGAGTATTCTGGTTACGAATGCATAGAACTGTATGTTACTCTACCAGAAGTTCAAACCACACAAATGGTTGAGTCACAAGTCATTGATGCACTTGGAGACGAGCAAGCAGAGGTCGACGTTGTAGATGAAGAAGAAGAAGCACCGGAAATAGAAGTTGATAACCTGGTAAACGAGGAAAGTGAAGATGAACCGGAAGTTGTTGTACCACGAGATCAAGTGCATATGCCTCCAGTGCACATGAGGAACCTGAATTTTGATGGGGATGACGAACCATCGACTGATATTTTCTATGATCCATACACCCAAACAGATCAACGGTTAAAAGTAGGAGACAGATTTCGTTCTAAGGAGGCATGTATCATGGCCATAAAAAGATTTCATATGGCAAACAATGTTGATTTTAGAGTTGATCGCGCCAATGTCGAAAGGTACAAAATTTACTGTAGTAACACTGATTGTGGATTCAGGTTGCATGCATCATACAGGAAGAGAAGTGACTCATGGGTTATAGGATATATTTCCCAAGATCACACATGTATTAACACAAATGTTTCACAAGATCACCGTAAGCTCAGTTATGACATCATTTGTCAAGAAATCTTGCCTCTAGTTGAAAAAGATCCATCGTTAAAGGTGAAAACGATAATCTCTCATATCGTTGCAACGTACAACTACACTCCGTCTTATAGAAAGGCGTGGCTGGCGAAGACCAAGGCGATCGAAGTTGTGTATGGAAATTGGGAGGATTCGTATAAACGACTCCCACATTTCTTATATGCGCTTCAAATTTATGCTCCTGTAACTGTTACTATTTTAGAGACCCTTCCGGCGCAATCTCCAGACGGAACATCACTTCAAGGAAATGTGATATTCCACAGGCTCTTCTGGGCTTTCCGCCCATGTGTACAAGGATTTTCATATTGCAAACCAATTCTTCAAATAGATGGAACTTGGTTGTACGGAAAATATAAAGGCACCATGTTGATGGCTGTGGCTCAAGACGGAAATAGTAACATCTTTCCTGTTGCTTTCGCTCTTGTGGAAGGAGAAACTGCTGGAGGTTGGGGTTTCTTTCTCAGAAATCTTCGGACACACGTTGCCCCCCAACCTGGACTTTGCTTGATTTCAGACAGACATGCTGCCATCGAGAGTGCGTACAACAATCCAGCAAACGGGTGGCAAAACCCTACATCAACGCATGTTTATTGTATTCGACACATCGCACAAAATTTCATGCGGGAGATAAAGGACAGGGCTCTTCGGAAGACTCTTGTAAATGCCGGATATGCGTTGACGCAACCGACGTTCCAATATTATCGACAAGAAATTGTAGCGGCAAATCCAGATGCAGGCAGATGGGTTGACAGTCTTGCTAGAGAGAAATGGATCAGATCATACGACAACGGGAACCGATGGGGGCACATGACTACGAATCTTGTGGAGTCTATGAACGGGGTGTTTAAGGGCATCAGACACCTTCCGATTACTGCCTTGGTGGAAGCAACATACTATAGGATGGCTTCTCTTTTCGCAAGAAGAGGTGAGCGTTGGAATGCAGTTATAGAATCCGGACAATTATGGAGCGAAACATGCGTCAAATTCATGAAAGAGCAATCTGCCAAAGCCAACAGCCACATTGTGACATCTTTCGATCGATTCAACCGGACCTTCAGTGTTAAGGAAACGATTGACCATAACGAGGGCCTTCTGAGACAACAATACAGGGTTCTTATAGATGAAGGGTGGTGCGATTGTGGAAAGTTTCAAGCCTTTCGGATGCCATGCTCTCATGTAATTGCAGCATGTTCGTATGCGCATCAAGATCCGTTAGCACTTTTATCTCCCATTTACAAGGCAGATACCTTGCTCGGGGTGTACAACAACTCATTTCAAGTGATGGCAAAGGAGGATTATTGGCCTACGTATGAAGGGGACGTGGTTTGGCATAATGATAACATGCGGAGAAAGAAAAGAGGCCGCCCGAACAGCACCCGGATCACAACCGAGATGGATCATGAGAAAATGGTACGAAAGTGTAACATATGTCGTGAAGTCGGGCACAATAGAAATACCTGTCCTAACCGTGGATCAAATTCCACCAACAATTAGTTGTATGTCATATGTATTTTTATTGACAATGTTTTTGTATTTGTATTAGTATTCGTATTTGTATTTGTATTTGTATTTGTATTTCTATTTGTTATGTATTTGTATTATCCTTTATTAAATCAACTAGTTATGTCTTTGTCTCGTAGTGAAATTGTCTTCATGGCCCATACTGCCACTCTTTATTTTGGACAGTCAGTCAAATACGCATGCTTTCGTCTAGTCCCATCAAGTCAGTCATTGATCAGTGTGTCTGCATTTATCATACATGTTAGGCGTGCTTGTAAACAGTACGCAACATCATTAATTTTTTCTACCCACTACTATTATAAATTAGGGGCTCCTATGGTTGAGTTTACACACAGATACACAAACTCCAAATACCAAACAATCACACAAACACAACCATGCCTCGCCGGACAACCACTAGGCCAGATGGATGTCACCGGACAACAGAGTTGCCGCCCCGGAGATCAACATGGCGTGCCGAACCTGAGCCGGAGTATCGCAGAAGGAACGGACATGTCATATTCTCCGCCGTCAAACCTCCCATGCCGGTTATATTTTGGAATATCTCTTCCGTCGAGCAACTCAAGAGGACTCTCCTGAGATTTTTAGAGGGGGAGTACGAGGCCGGCGAACAGATAAGAAGCATCAAGAGGCTTAAAACAAGGGCCGATCCTGTGACTGGAGCAACGATAAGTTTCTGGCATAAGGTGGAATACGACATTGATGCCATTCAAATGATGCATGGACCTAATGACATTGTTTTAACCGTGGTGATTTCTTAGATGTTTTACTTTATCTTTTCTGTTGGTTATTTCTATGTATCATTTGAATGATCAATGAACTACTCTTTTCCGTGGACACTCGACTTAGCCGATTCACTGAACTTATATATTTATGTTAAAAACCATTTTATTAATAAATAAAAAAAAATAAAAAAAAATAGTATATAAACAACAACAAAAAAACAAAAAAAAAAAAAAATCAAATGAGAGTAGGCGCCACCCTAGGTGGCTAAAAAGGCCAAAATACTCATTGAAGCCACCCTGGGTTGCGCATGAGTTAAGGGAATTTGGCCTATGGCGCCACATGAGGTGGCTCCTATGTGGAGACCACCTCTGAAACCTGGTCATATGCGTAATTTTGCCGAAAACATGGTTTTTGGTGTAAATTATTTATTAAACTTGGTTATTTGGATTTTTTTTTCACATTTTTATATATTAATTTTTTAATCAATATTTAGTAATTTTTTTAAAAAATGAAGACACAATGTTACTTTAATACTATAAACTGGTTACATATTCTTATCTATCAAAATTAAATAAAACGTAAAATTTTTACAAAATAAATTAGATAGCTTTATTACTACATCAATTTCACCGTCACCATGTATAAGTATGAAAAGAATGATTGATATGAACTATAAATGCAGCTAAGCTACTCCTTGGCCGGCTGTGCTGCCTATATACAAAAACATTGCAAAAACATTTCTCTCTCTCACACAAATTTATGGGCGATAATGGTGATGATCCACCTTTGTTCAGTAGCAAATTTGGGGTGGTACTCATTGCCATGGGCTCAGCTAGTTTTGTAGTAACAATGTACCATCTCATTGTCATTTGCTGCCAAAACTCATCTCAACAAGCCCGGCGGCACGACCAACCGACGATACAAACACCGAGCGGGGGCGAAGAGGGAAGTTTCGTCTCACATCAAATTCCATCTCACAAATATGAAAAGAAAAACAATGATGATGAAAGTGTGACTTGTACTGTATGCTTGGGAGACTTTGAGGAGGGTGAAGAGTTAAGGACTATGCCTTCTTGTATGCACTCTTTTCATGTACCATGCATAGATATGTGGTTACACTCACATCCTAATTGTCCTGTTTGTCGCGCCGACGCCATGCCTTCTCCGGTGATGCCTCACGGATCACCGGAGGTTGGATCTGTGGAGGTGAATGTAGATCATGGCTTAGATATGGTTCAAGTTATTGTTGTCCGATAATCTGAAATTAAATTATTTTTTTTGGTCTTGGCTCTTTAGTTTTAAAGAAAATCTTGTAATCTCAAGTTTGAAAGTCTGGTTCAAAATTATTTTTTGTTCTTTCTTTGCAATAATATTTTCATTACCGTTGGGACTTTTGTTCACATTTTTGTGAATATTAAGAACCGTGACTATAGTCACGATTTATTGCATGTAGATTTAAATTTTTTATGATTGGATTTAGCAAAAGGTGTTACAAAGTTCCAATTGCAACGGTGGATTTAGGCACAGGCACTCATATTTAATGTCTAACTACTAAAATATAACTGCTTCGGATGAGAGGTGACATGTGAATTCAACAATAATGTAAAAGGCATATTTAATTTTATTTTAGTATTAAAGTTTTAAATACTCATTTGAAATTAATTTATGAAAAGAAAAATAAAAAATTTGTTTAGTAATTCTAGTTTTAAAAAATGAAAAACTAAATCACTTGTTTGATACATTTATTTTGACATTACATTTTAAAAATAAACTACATAATGTTTATTATGTATTTTACTTTATTTTTTTTTCTACTCAGAAGTTAGATCCTGATGCACTTGATGGACTGAATATCTTGTTAGAGTTGATCTTCGTTATGGCGGCGCAAGTGCACTTGCATAATTAATACTCCAACGCTTAAGTCGTGGGGAATAAGTGTGTTTAATACATTCCTCTCATTGAAACGTTTCATTGCTAGTCGCTGACACGTGGGTCGATGCAACAAGTTAGGGCATGTCGCAACTTATAGTGCACTTGAGTATATTCGAGTTTACATGTATTTCAAAGGGAAAATCCAACTGTTGATTTCATAATTCCTCTCCTTCATTAATCTGGATCGTTTAACTGCCTTTGCTTATAAATAGGAGGAATTAAGTGTGGAAAAACTATTTGCAATCTTTAGTCTTCAAGTTTATTCACTGCGTTAGCAAACTCCTTGATCTCTTCTTTCTTGAGAGAATTAATTAGGACAATTGTAGTTCCTTGATCAAAATATCTGCTTTCTTCACTCATTCCGCTTCATCAATTTCACATCCCATGCACCACCCTAAACTCAAGCTTTTTCTTTAACATTTCTTGTTTCTTAGTAAAGATGAGTGACAATACCGTTAACTTAATGAGTGATTTTGTAAGCGAGTCTTCTTCTGTTTAGGAATGGCAAGCAAATCCAAACTCGCGGGGCTCACCCGCATCCGAACCCAAGTCAATGGGTGAAAACCCGAATTGACTGGGTTTGGGTTCGGGTGCCACCCGAAATTTCGGGTTCAGATTTGGATAGTGTGAAATCCGCACCCGAAACCCGAAATCACACCCGCTTATATATATATATATATATATATATATATATATATATTAAATTATATATATATATATATATATATATATAATTTAATATATATATATATATATATATATTGATTGTGGAAAGTTGTAAGAAAATTATAGAAAAAATGTATTTTGATGCAGGTTCGGGTTTGGGTGAAAAAACCCGAACCCAACGGGTGTGGGCGTGGGTGTCATTTTTCCACCTGAATAGCTTTTGGGTTTGGGTTCGGGTTCGAGTGATGATTTCGGATGCGGGTTTAGGTAGTGTGAAACCCACACCCGACCCGACCCGTTGTCATCCCTACTTCTGTTGAGGGAATGAGGGCATCCCATGAATCTCATCTCCCTCATTTCGCTCATGATCACATAGGCCCAAAACTGATATCCTTATATGATATTTATGACTCAGAATGGATATATGGGGGTTCCTAGAGAAAGGACATTTTTCATCTAATTCATTAGACGCCCCTTTATCAAATGTCGGCGGAGAGGTGAACCGTACTGAGGTCCATATGCCCCTCTTGTCTTTACTGAGTAGGAAATATAAGCTATCCAGTAGATGAGGGAATATGTCGACAACTTCATTCAACTTTTTGTGAGAACTATTGTCCTCGAACCTCGTGTTGTTGAGGTGAAGGACCACTTAGATTTTCGGGGTAAATTGGACGTATTGTCTTGGATCACACCCAACGAACATTCTAAAGTTAATCATATAGCCTAGAGAGGTGCGGAGATGGAGCTGACCTACGCAGTTATGTACAACTGGGTGTGTATAGAGGTGGCGGGTACCCCGTATGTTCTAAGTACGTAGGTAGCAATAAAAGTTGTTGACATCATGGTCGGCGACCCTCAAGATTGGTCAATTCTTCAAGTGGACCCCAGGAAGAGGATATACAACATTTTTTATGGTTGTACAATCTCGCTTTGTGAGTACCTATTTACAAGGATATGATCATGGTTGCCTTTCTCTAACTTCAAGATGGGCGTGCTAAAGCAATTAAAGCTTCATTCGAGGTTCTAGGCCTACATGAGGGTATCCTATCTATGTGTTAAGCATATATTTTGGAAGCCTTCTCTCAGGTTATTTTTCAATATATTATTCCTGGTTCGCACATCTAGGACGACTACCGCTACTAAGGACTCTTTAGCTTCCACTTGGACGACCTTTGGTTTGAACCTTTCACCTAGAACTGGGTGATTTTATTTTTTGTTGGTGAGACCCCTTATGCCAGGGGCCCATCTCACATTTTGTTACTCTCTTGCCGAGTCTTCTCTCTTCTCTAAGAGCACATTTCCATAGCATTAGTCTTTGTCTCATTTCCTCCAAGATGCCATTTTCTACCAAACCAAACCAGAGCTCCTTTCTCTTGAAATCTAGCTATGAAGGAAGACATGCATGCTTAGTTTTAAGGGCTTGGTTTCAAAGAAGGGTTAGTCCTTGACGAGGTTCCATCTACCGAGGTGAAGAGGAGGATGATTGATACTTATGCCATCGTGAGTGCGGTTAGTCGGGAGAAAAGAAAAGAGATTTTTAGTGACGAAGGAATCTTAGGTTTTTTTTTTACATTTGTGGTTGTATTTTTGAAGAAAATATGGACAACCTACAAATGTTCTTCAATCTTGTTAGCTCCCAACGTATCAAGGTTTTCATCCCCCTTGCGACAACCACTGTTCCTGCTTCGATTAGTGTTATGTCTAATGGAACGCCTTATGATGGGGTAGTTTCCCAAGCAGGCGTCCAAGGTTGACTTATCCAATCAACTTCCCATAGATTATAATCTATCCTAGGAGTTGAGGATATTTATGCGGCGAGGTTTCTTCACAATTGTCCCTGGTTTGGTACTACATAAGGGTAGACTTCCACTCAATAGTAGCAATGTCCTTCACTGTTAACTCATTCATATTCGAGGACGAGTAGGGAGTTCAGGTCTTCACTTTCCAATGAAGATTACTCATATTTATCAGGTCTCTCATAGGAATCTAGATAGAAGCAATTGGTTGAATTTTCATTTTATGCCTGACGAGCATCATCAATCTTGATGTTCGGGGCTGTTGACTAGAGGAAATTTTCATTCCTGGTGGCCTCTGATGTGAGAAAGAGATATTGAATAAGGTTCTTTAATGATTTTACCCTTGAGAGGGATCGGTATTTGATGGAAGTCAGGATGCCTCCAATAAGTTCCTTGCCATTGAGGTTGTTGTGGGACCTTTTAAGTATCCTGGTACTTTGGAGGAAAAGGTAAGTCGGATCGCTTAGGAGGTGATTAAAAAGGGTGGAGCCTGGGATTTTATACCACCGACTTCTTCCCATTCGAGGGCCAAGGACCATGTTTAGAGAATGATAGAAAAAATTGGAGCAATCTTTGAAGGAGTTCCGAGAGATCCATAAAAAGGTTAAGGATGATATTCATGCAATGTGCTAAGAGAACCTCGACCTTTCTAAAGAGTTAGATAAATCCTTTAAAGAGGTTTTCTTTGTTGCCAAGGATGGTTTTGAGAGTTCTTTGAGGCAAGATGAGTACTTTTACCCTAATGTTGGTATTTCACAGGATGGGAGAATGATTTCTTTTGCAGACTAGCTCCCTTTTTGTTTTCCAGCCTGCATGTACCTGATATTTTTAACTTTGATAATAGAGTGATCTTTGTTGTTTTTCTTGCATTATATATTTCAGTTTGTTACTTACCAATGTTGCCTTTTTACAAGGTCTAACTTATGGCCCATGTTCTGTTACTCTATGACTCGACTTTTCCTTTGGGTTTTGCTTGAAATTTATTGGAAGTCTCTGGGGACTCTACCCATCCAAGGGTAGGTACCCCTTCCCATGCGCCTAGATGAATACCTTGTTTGAGAGCGACGCATTGGAGGATCCATCACAACATTTAGAGTGAGTAGATACCAAGAAAGGGTGATCTGTTGGTCGCCTGGGTTGCATGTGACAGTACCCCTGAGTCTTTATGATTGGACTCTGATATCTTTGGTCGTACCCTAGACTCGTCATTACCTTTCATAATCACAAAATAAAAAGATAACTTGGTGAAAAGACTCTTTTGTTTTAATCAAAATGATTATACTACATCGTGATTGTTTGATTTTACAGAAAGAAAAATAACTCAAAAATAACATAAACTAATGATCACTACTTGTTGGTCCATCTTTGAACTCTATCTAAACTTAGTTACTTGGGTTTTCCTGGCCAAGACGACTCACTGTGGTCGAAGGAGGTTGAATGGCCATGTCCTTTAGCTTCCCGATCAAGGAGACCATTTTTATATCCATCACCTTAGCCTCACCTTCTTTCCAGTCTTGTTTTAATGTTTTGTAAATATATTTTTTCCCCAATAGATTGGTATTGATCATGGCCGATTTTCCGCTGCAAAAGACCTGCCCAGGATGCAGTTGTATACATATTGCACAAGAAGACCATGAGCTAGGCATCGATGGTCCTTATGTCTATTCAACTCCCCAGAGTAACCATCAGCTCTATATATTACAAATGGTGAGTCACAATGTCGTTGAAACATTGTAGGTCAGACCTTTCATAAGGTCATAACTTCTTTTTTCAGTCCCATCTTTTCGAAGATATTTGAGTACATAATATCACAATTTTTTTTGCAATCAATCAATATCCTAGATACATAAAAGTTGGGATTACGACTGTGATAAGCATAAGGAATATTTTTTTAGGGATTCCCCTGACCTTCTCAGAATCTGAGGATAAGTCTCTTTAAGTTATTGTTAGATGTACTTCCTTCTCTTTTGTTGACAGCCATTAGGTTTTCAATCTTTCTTTTCATTTTGGACGACATGCTTTCTCTAGGGGTGCCTCTAGTTATGGAAGCAATGTATTATTACTTCCCCTTATGCTCGTCTTCTTCTCACACTCAATAATGGTTCTATTCACGCTTCCATAAACCATATGTAAAACAAAAATATTATGCCTCATTCGAATCAAACTAAGAAATGATCTGAATCAAAATCCTTCATTATTCGAACCAAGCAATGGCGTGATCCGAATCACGTTTCCAGCGTCAAATTCGAAATCATCAGACTTGCCTATGATTCGAATCAAGACTTTTCATGATTCTAAACATGTTTCGCGTTGCCAATTTTAGATAAATAAAAGGTTTCATGATTTGAGTCAAAGACTAGCATGATTTGAATCAAGCTTGTTAGAATTTCTTGATTCCAATAAAAACTTTTCTAATTCAATTAATATTGTGTTAAATTTTAGTCAAAGGGTTGTTTTATGCACTAAAAACATTTGATGCCTCAAAAATAATTTTTTTCTAAGAGATATGCAACGAACTTATTGTAAGGTACTCAATTGGTAGTAAGGATAAATGATATGACAAGCAACAAAACACCCAAATGAGATAAGGATACCCTAGGGAAAATTTTGAATTTCCCGTAGCCCGTTACACTCAAGTACATGGTACGACACGTTTTTTCTAGTAGCTTGCAACGCTTATCAATTTGATGACAAATGTGGAAAAATGTTGAATTCTTCAATTTCATTATTTTCTTCAATTTCTTGTGTTTAAATTTTGATTCATTCTTGTCATTGTAACTTACACCAAGTAAACATTGTAGAATTTGTATGTTTAGAGATATTTATCCTCATATGGTTACATAAGTAAAGGTGCTTCACAAAACTAGTTAATTTATTATTCTTGTAAAATCAATCACTTTTACTCTTACCTCTTCTACGAATTCCTCATCCACGTGTTTATTTCTCTCATTTTTCTTTTTTTCCTCCATGTCATATTCTTCATCTTGTTGTGATATAAGTGTGAGTAAGAATTCTCACATTTCTTGGAAAAGAGGAGGTGAGAACTTTATATGTGAGATGATCCATATACCTAAGGCCTTAAGATTTTGGATGAATATATGTGGTGTCACTTTCGTTTGTATAGTTGTTTTTGACCTAATGTGGATGCTCTCCTCATGAAGCGTTAGTGGTATCATAGAAGATGGTTCGAGTAAGAGATATGTTGTGTATTGAAAGTCTTTTTGACAAGTTAGTGGTCAGATGACACGTCCCTCTGAAGTGTCTGTGACATGGCAAGGGTGTCAACAAACAAGTGTATATTGATGACAATGTTTTTGCTTGAAGGGGAACATAATGGATTAAATTACTCTTAAGTCGAGATAGTTGTGATAAAAATGTGAGTTGGAAGTTCTAAATTGCTTAGAAAATTGATATTGGGCATTTTATAAGTGAAAGGACTCATACCTAATACCTTAAAAGTTTTGGATGAACATAAGGTGTCTCACTCACTTATGCGGTTTCTCTTTGACCCAATAAGAATATTCCCCTCATGACCCATCACGACTTTTCCTTTTTATTTTTGATATTTTAGAGCTTCCATAGAAATTTCAAATCCCTAGCGTCTTTCCTAACTTCTTTTCTTTAGAATAGCTGCACGAGTATCATCAACTTTCTTCATAGGTTTCATTACAAAAAAATCATAGGTTTCATTACAAAAAAATTAGATTGTCTCTTCTTATTTATTAAGTCTATGAGTTAGGTGTGGCACATCACTTAGTTTGTTACTAGTGGTGGTACATCCTCCACAACTTCTTACACTCATAATTTTAAAAAAGTTTTATCTATATTTTCTTTTTAAACCTTGAGTGATGTTTCCCCCCTAGGCATGGACTAAAGAATCAGAGAACTCGCCAATCTAATTCTCTTGAATCGCCATGAATTCAATAGATTTAGAGACAATGAGCTCTTTCACCTTATTCTGCTTAAAACTACTCTCCAACCCTCGAATATTAAAGGACTTTATCAATATCAAACACAAATCATGGACAACCTATATGACCTCAACTATCTATCCCTTTTTTCAAGGTCCGCTGGACGCTCAACCTCGGCCTTAGATCTAAACACTAAAGTATAACCTAACTGTTTGCCTATTTTGAAGACCTTGATCGCTTTTTTACTACCTAAAGATAACTAAAACTCAGAAGATATATGAATAGGTCGAAAGTGACGCATATCACGTAAAAGGGAAGCACAATCCAGGATAATGGACAGGTTAAGCCCTTGTAACTTAGACCTTTATTCTAAATAGATCGAGGAACACTATCCTGCATATAATAGCCAATAGAAATAAGATGACTAACAATACCTGAACCCGGTCGTTGATGGTACATCCTTAACAACTCCTTACACTCATAATTTTAAAGAATTTTTAATTATATTTTCTTTTTGAGTCTTAATTGAAGTTTCTCTAAAATTAAAATAAGAGTAAATATTTATATTAGTTAATTTTTTAACTCTTCAAATTGTTTATTAAGAATGTATTTTAAAAAATATATATAAATTGAGAATATTAAATATTGGTAAAATTAATCTCTACTTATAAAAATAAACCAAAATATAAGATAAATGATGAATGTGTGACACTACAAATTTATATATAATTTCAAGATTTCAATATATTATACTAAACATAATTTGAATAAAAATGGTCATATTATTAGTCTAACTTACACCGACCAACTATTCATTGTTCTTTTACTTTGAATGAAAAATTTATTTGCATGATCCATCATCTTATTGGTATGCCATTGTTTTTCATGTATATTTGGTGAGGACAAGTGTCATCAAAATTTTATTTCACATTTCATCCTACCTATAAATTGTCACCAAAATTATTTTTATATTTAAAAAATACAAGTGTTGACATGGCTTAAGGTAGTAGTGAAAGCATAAGAAATGACTTAAATTACAATTGTGACAGATGTACCGACAAATTTGACACTAAAAAAAGGGAGCATATGAAAAATGGATACTGCAGCAAGAAATAAGTATTTGGTTAATAATATGTTTGTTTTCATTGAATAATGTTGTTAGAATTGGTAAGAGTCAAGGTCTTATTTATGTTTTTGTCATGCTTATTTTTATTTTACATTCAGTTTTAATGTTTGTCTTCTCTATTTAGTGCAATACTGTACTCTTTTTATTTACTTTTCTAGTAAGGTTTGTAATTACACAATTGCAGAATAATATTTAGATTATTATCATGAATTTGGTCTACTCTCTCAAATTTTTGTTTCATAATTTTATTTTATTAATAAATTTATTTGAGTGTTGTAAATAATTTTTAATAATTTTTAAATACACACAAAATAAATCAGGCTAAAAGTGTGAATGGTTGGAATAAAAAGTAATGGACATGAACCAAATATTTCTTTTGGAAAGGAACAAACAATTTTCTATGCATGATTATCACCAAATCACTTAAGAAAAACAGATTAATTTTACATTAATTTAAAATAAAATTAATTATTTCCTTGACATATTGCTCAGAAATTAATAATGGCTTAAAAAAATTTCTGTAATAAAAATGAAATTCAATGGTACTAATATTCTTATCTCCGGTGAAAATTGTACTTCTAGATTAAAAAATCAAACTTTTACCACTAAGTGATAATTCATAGTCTATTAACTTAACAGATTAATAATTTTTAGGAAAAAATTAATCAATTGAAAGTTTAATTAATAAAAATATTAATCAAAAGGAAAGTTTTAAAATAACATGAACTTATGAGTTTACCCACCTAAATATTAGCATATTAGTAATGGGTAAGTTGTCAAGATTACTCCATATTTTGACCATTAATTCTTTTCAATAAGTAACTAAATGTAGAGAGAAAACTAATACTCATTAATTTTAACTATTAAATTAGAAGAATTAATAGTCAAGATGGAGAGTAACTCTTGATAACTTACACTTTAATGTCATTTGATCGTAGGAGCATTTTAAAATAGAGATGAGAGCAACAAATACCTACCAATTAATTAATTAAAAATTAAGCTAAATTACCTCTAGGGTCCTTTAAGTTATTTAATTATAACAAGTTAGTCCTTTACGTTTTTTTCACTACAAGTTGGTTCTTTATGTTAACTAAAATTTGTTTCAAAAAAGCTGAGTTGGCACAAACGGCACTGATGTGAAACTTAACATTGCTGACATGAAACTTAACATTGCTGACATGAAATTTTTTATATTAATTTAGTTAGTTAAAAATTAATAGTAGTACAATTTTTTTTAATAACTGACATGGAATTTTTTATATTAATTTATTTAGTTAGAAATTAATTAATACAAATTTTTTAAAAAACTAAATGGACTTTGAGCCCCATTATCTTGCACTATATCTCTAACTCACAATTAGATATCAATGTATATTTGTGTCAATTATATAAACACTAAAATCAAGTGTAAAGAAAACTATGTGGGACATCAACAAAAAGGAAACAACACAACACAACAGAACCATCAAGTGTTGTGTCTTCCCCTTCTTTAGCACAACCTTTGCAACCATTCACTGTTGCGTTGTTATGTTATGTCTCTGCTTATACAATTGCTAAGACAACAACAACAACAAAAAATTTAAGAAATTTTTTTTCTTATTTATTGGAGAACAATCATAAGTCCTAATAAATTTGCAAAAATGACAGTTTCTAAAATTGACGAGTAATACAATCAGGTTGTCTCAACAAAGGTTGACTTTGTTACTTTTGTTTTTGCTAATTATGTCCTAGTTTTTCAGATTCTTCATCTTTTCTCATACAGGCGACATGGCTATGTTGCTTTTTTTCTCTTTACTTTTCTACTTTTTTATCTGCTTGACCCTTTGATCCAACCATTAGAAAAGCAATAAAATCTCATAATGTTTCTAAAAACCATAATTAAATAAATTGTAGTAAAAAGTTCCAAAATTTTAACTAAATCAATTAACTATCTAAGGGCTAGAATGGGTTGTAAATTTTCATATCATCAAAAGTCAACAGGCTTATGCCTAAACTACAAGGAATCCTTCAAATCGAAGGATTGGAAGTCATAAAGAGGAGACTTATGCTATCCCTTAGTGAAAAAACTACTACATATCCTGCCAATCTTATTACACATAAAATCCAAACAATAGGTATCATGTAAGATAAATTTGACATGCTTCAGAGATCTTTGGGAAAAAGAGTAACTCTTGTTGAATATCAAGCTTTATCTGGGGTTTCAAAGAAGGCATAATGCATACCTTCATCCTCCGTAAACATGTTGAGTTCAACTGAATATATCAAAAAAAATCATCGCAAATTCTCTTCCAACAAAATCCTTCAAGAGCTGTGTTTTCCCCCTTCTTTAGCACAACCTTTGCAACCATCCACTGTTCTGTTGTTGTTGTGTTGTGTTGTTTCCTTTTTGTTGATGTCCCGCATCATTTTATTTACACTTGATTTTAGTGTTTATATAATTGACACAAACATGCATTGGTATCTGTCATACCCCAAAACTTGCCCTCCATATTTCAAGACTCGAGCTTAACTGATTAACAATAGCTCAAGACATCTCAAGGATTGGTTATGCACATCTTCTCCTAATCAATGAGTCTCAAATTAGGGTTTTGGATTTCTCAAGAGAAATAGATGTATCAAGACTTCAAATGAATTTCATATGGACTCTTATGATTCAAAGTATCCTCACACCAAATTTTAAGTCATATTTCACAAGTTTGCTCAGTCAAATAATCAACAGTCGACTAGTTTGACCTAAAAGTCAACTGTGGTCAACATACAATCAAAACTCATGATTTTTAGTCAATGTCAACATTTTAAGGTTACATTCATCATTTTATCAAGGGATGATCATGATTCATCAAGGAAAGTCCAGAAATCAACAAAATTCAAAGTTTCTAAATTAGGGTTTTTTTGAACTAAGAGTAAACTGAACTTTGACCAGCCATAACTTTCACATGGTTCATTAGAAATTTCCCAACCAAATCTCATTTTGAAGTAAATTGAATTCTGTACAACTCTGTCTCTCTAAAGACAAGGCCAAAAATGCTTAATTTGGGATATATGAGCCAAAACATTACGGGTGTGTTTGTTTTAGATGAAGTAGGAAAGAGAGAAGTTGATGAGAGAGAAGTTGGAGAGAGATTACTCATTTCTCTTGTTTGGTTTGGTGAGAAATAGGGAAGAGAGAATGAAATTGTGTGGGCCCCATTACTTTTTCTAATCTTCCCACAAATGAGAAGAAAGGAGAAAGAGAAACAATTATTTGAGTTATTCCATATTTGTCATTACATCTTTTTAATTAAGTCAAACACATAATATTTTATATATTTTTATAGTAAGGATAATTTTGTCTTTTCAAAATTTAACACACTTCTTTCTCTTCTATTTCTCTCATGTTTCTCTTATAACAAACAACCCTATAAATCTTTTTTATTTCTTATCTATTTCTCTCTTCTCATACACTCTCTCACCTATTTCTCTCTTCTCACTTTCTCTTTACAACCAAGCACAGTGTACAGGTTCTTTTGAAAGTCAACAAAAAGTTGTTTTATGTCAAAGTCAATATCAGCAAGATAAAATCTCCAAATGCAAAAAATGTTCCAAATTGGATTGTATAGGACATCTTGGGCTTTCCAAAATGTCCCAGAACACTTCCATACCTTAAAAATTGAGGGAGATATGCTTTGTCAAAGTTGGTCAATTTTTAGTAAAATACATGATACAAATAAGGGCCGAAATGGATTTTCTTGCAAAAGGGCCCAATCTTGTATGATCCAATCTTGTTCCTCAAGTCATCAAAGAGATCCAATCCCAAGGCCACGAATTTGTGATGATTATTTGATTTTATATTGAATTTTATTTTCGTGCTCAATTCTTCCTCTTTTATTGTAACTGCCCCAAAGCCATGTAATAATGTAGGTTTATATTTCTACCTTTATTTTCCGCCTTTACCCTTTTTTGGTTATGTAATCCCCTCACCAAAGCCTTGTAATAGCGTAGGACTACTTTCTGCCTTTAATTTTCTGCTGATATAACTATTAGAAATTAATAGGATTGTATGGTGATCAGTGAATTTTGATGCACATTCCTCTACGGTTGTACTTATACATTTCCATGGTTTGCTTGTCTTATTTTTGTATTTTATAATGTTTTTATATTTTAATTTATTTTTATTGTTATTTGATTTTCGTATTTAATTTTCAGCTTTAACAGTCTGCACGGAAACGATCATAACTGGAGTTCCAGGAGTCCGATTGAGGCGTTCTAATAATCGACGGAAAGCTAAGAGAAAGAGCTACAATTCTTATGTTGGAGTCGAAGTCAGAATCGGACTGTAGAAGAGCCAGAAAATTCGTTGAAGTTGCAGCACTAGTTATAGTTAAGTTTCGGGTCAATTAGTTTTGGGCCTGGGTCGTCTGTTTGACCCAGCTGGATTGTAAAACGGTTTGTGCTATTGTCCCTTAGGTTAGCAGCCGAGGTACAGTAGCAACCATCTTCCATTCACGAAATTTTCCAAGCTTTTGACGATCCTGTAATGGAGAACTAATCCTAAGGGCTAATCTGCCGAATTCGAATTCCACAAAACTTTGAGGTTATTATTACTTTCAATTTAATTCAGTTCCTTTCCAATTTGTTATATGATTTCGTTTGCTTAATTCGTTCTTATAGAATATATTGGATTTAATTCGATTGATGCATGTTCCTTACTTTAATCGCGTTTAAACTTAGCTTATTCGTTAATTCGCGCTATCGATAACCGTTTGCTTAATTCGGTGAACCGTTTGCTTAATTCGGTGATTAGGAACATAACTCGTGTAGTATTGTCGACGCTTGTTTCATCAATATTGCAATCGAATAGGAATTGGTACCGCTTAGGGAATTGAAATTGTAATAATCAATGATAAGTTGGAAGTAGAACCGGTAGATTAACCTGTTATAATCACTTATTTCAAAACAGCTTATTTTCATAATCACTTTTGATAATCATTTTTTTCGACCAAACCAAACCCCCCTAAATCGATTTAGCTTTTAGTTAATAAAAATCAAGAATCCTTGTGAGACGATATTCGAGTCACTTGTCGCTATCTACGGTTTTTTTCAAAACTACTCGTTTTTGATCCGCGCGCGACAGCGGATCAAATTGGCGCCGTTGCCGGGGATTCTTATCGTTATTAACTGATTTTAGAGTCTTAGGTTTAGTGTTTGTGCGTTTAGGCCATAGGTTCCTCGCGGTTTCGTCTATAACGCCTTTTTGAGTCGAAAAAACGTTTTTTTTTTTGGAAATTGAGTCTGATCTATAATCTGTTTTTTCCTACTGGAAGCAGAACAATTGTGCGATCAATACTCCTTTACTCTAGAAGAGTAAAGGAATTCGACCCCAAATCTCCAAATTCATCGTTTTTCTATTTTTAATGAATTTTTTTACTGTTTTCATAGAGTCGAAAAAATCCAAAAAAAATCCGAAAATTCTTATTTGTCTTAATTAGATTAAATTTTGTGTTTTTATATTTTTATGAATTTATTTTAATAGTTTTTCTTCTTTCCATTTGTTTCTGCCTGTTTGGGACATAGTTGGTATATCTGTGTTTGTTGATAACATGGCTGAACAAAGAACCTTAAGGCAGTTGGCTGCCCCTGATGCGAACTTATGCATTGAGTATCCTGATGTTGATGTACCCTTTGACTTGAAATCTGGTTTAATACATTTGTTGCCTAGGTTTAATGGTTTTGCAGGTGAGGATCCGCATAAGCATATGAATGAATTTGAGGTTATGTGTTGTGCACCTTCCGAACCTTCACTAGAGGATATTGTCAAAGAAATGGCTGCTAATAATCTTCAGTATCAACAACAAATAGATTCTACTCTTCAGACTTTGCAAACACAAATTGGACAACTTGCCACTTTATTGAATGCCATGCAGCAAGCTCGAGGATCAAACCAACAACCCTTGGAAGAGCATTCTGTTTTTCAAATAGAGTTGCTTTCTGAAACTATTGATGATACTTGTACTGATTTGTTTGCAGATGATTTTCCATCATTGTCTGGTTTTGATGATGTTTACTCTTGTGATGTTTGTACTAACACTAAAATTTGCTCTGTTTGTGCTGAAATTGAGGTTGCCTTGCAAGTTGATATTCTTACTACAGATGAGGTTGCAAATGAAGTTGTTCATGTAGATGAAGCTCTCGACACCCCGGCTGCCCGGATCAAACCATCCATTGAACAACCACCTTCCCGGGAGCTGAAACCAATTCCTCAAAATCTTAAATTTACTTATTTAGAGATGAATGAAAAACTTCCGGTTATAATTTCTTCTAAACTTTATTTTGATCAAGAAAGTAAGTTTTTGCAGGTTTTGAAGAAGCATAACAAAGGAATTGGATGGACCTTGGATGACATTTATGATATTAGTTCGTCCATGTGTGTGCATAGGATCTCACTTGAACATGCAGCAAAAGTAGCGAGGCAGCCCCATAACCTTTGGTTCCTTGATGTTGTGAAAGATGAGAGCACCTTCACGTGCCCATTTGACACTTTTACTTTTAGAAGAACATTCTTTGATCCTGGAATAAAAGGCGAAGGAGCTAAACCACTTTTTAAGGACGATGAGAATTATCGAAAGCTACTCCATGAGAGCCCCACTTTGGAAGAAGAGAATGTAGAAGATCTCTCTTTGGGAAAGGCAACTTATGTGATCACTTATCCTCCTTGACTACTCGGGTGTGTTCTTTCCTTTCTCTCACTCTTATTTTATATTAATGTTCTTTCATTGAGGACAATGTATGTCTTAAGTGTGGGGGAGAGAATCATTTATTTGTTTTGTTTTCTTTCAATTTTTTTTGTTTTTGTTTTAATTTCAACCAATAAAAAAATGCATCTTCTTGAAAGCTTTAGGCTATAGACTGATTTGAGTCGAGTTTGCGGAGACGTGGGAAAAATTCACAAGACCGGTATCGTTCTAACACCGTAAGTCTCCTGCATATGGAAATCGATTTGAATTTTTTATTATGTTTTAGCCTTAAATTCTCATTCTTTGACAGCTCTTGAGTAGTTTATTTCAGCAGTCGGCACCATCTCTCACACACTTTACGCAGGAAGCCGATGAATATAAGTGAATGTTCCGAAAAGAAAAGAAAATAAGAGAAAAGAAAAAGGTAATACACCTTCTAAGTTTGGTGATCCTCACCCGGTCACTTAACCCAACGGTTGTGTAATCTTCAAAAAAAAAAGTTTTCAAAACTCTTTGTTAGTTGGTTCAGCGGTTTCTGGTGCTGAACTTGGTAGGGAGGATTACAGTCCAATCCCCCGCAACTACATCTGAGTAAGCAAAGGGTTATGCCACGCAAGTACCGGAACCCCGTGCAAAAGGATCATAGTCACTAACCGGTCGTCCTGCTATAAATGTGTGGAGATAACGGGCTTAATGTGATTGCGCCTGAATGAAAAAGAGCAAAAAGGATGAGTAAGTTAGGCTATGGTATAATAATATGATTTGAATTGGTTTGTGTATTTAGGAGGCTTATGTCTGCATATCTGTGGTTAGTGTTCTTACGATGTCCTTAGTGTGCAAGATTAGTACCTGTCGATGCAAACTTACCCGAAGAAGATTTGTAGCCTAGGATGAATAACTGTTGATGTATTTGTGCTTTCTTTGTTTTGTTTTTCATTTTGCTCGGAGTGCAAAAGTTCAAGTGTGGGGGAATTTGATCAGTGAATTTTGATGCACATTCCTCTACGGTTGTACTTATACATTTCCATGGTTTGCTTGTCTTATTTTTGTATTTTATAATGTTTTTATATTTTAATTTATTTTTATTGTTATTTGATTTTCGTATTTAATTTTCAGCTTTAACAGTCTGCACGGAAACGATCATAACTGGAGTTCCAGGAGTCCGATTGAGGCGTTCTAATAATCGACGGAAAGCTAAGAGAAAGAGCTACAATTCTTATGTTGGAGTCGAAGTCAGAATCGGACTGTAGAAGAGCCAGAAAATTCGTTGAAGTTGCAGCACTAGTTATAGTTAAGTTTCGGGTCAATTAGTTTTGGGCCTGGGTCGTCTGTTTGACCTAGCTGGATTGTAAAACGGTTTGTGCTATTGTCCCTTAGGTTAGCAGCCGAGGTACAGTAGCAACCATCTTCCATTCACGAAATTTTCCAAGCTTTTGACGATCCTGTAATGGAGAACTAATCCTAAGGGCTAATCTGCCGAATTCGAATTCCACAAAACTTTGAGGTTATTATTACTTTCAATTTAATTCAGTTCCTTTCCAATTTGTTATATGATTTCGTTTGCTTAATTCGTTCTTATAGAATATATTGGATTTAATTCGATTGATGCATGTTCCTTACTTTAATCGCGTTTAAACTTAGCTTATTCGTTAATTCGCGCTATCGATAACCGTTTGCTTAATTCGGTGAACCGTTTGCTTAATTCGGTGATTAGGAACATAACTCGTGTAGTATTGTCGACGCTTGTTTCATCAATATTGCAATCGAATAGGAATTGGTACCGCTTAGGGAATTGAAATTGTAATAATCAATGATAAGTTGGAAGTAGAACCGGTAGATTAACCTGTTATAATCACTTATTTCAAAACAGCTTATTTTCATAATCACTTTTGATAATCATTTTTTTCGACCAAACCAAACCCCCCTAAATCGATTTAGCTTTTAGTTAATAAAAATCAAGAATCCTTGTGAGACGATATTCGAGTCACTTGTCGCTATCTACGGTTTTTTTCAAAACTACTCGTTTTTGATCCGCGCGCGACAGCGGATCATATGGCAAGACTAAAATTAACCTAGAATAACCCTAATTTTCAGGAGTAAATTAATCAATCACTCTATTGCACACAATCACCTTTAAGGTAATCTCTCTTGTGTTGCCTTTTCGATTAAATAGTCAAGCCCCTCGGATGTAGGGATACCCTAGCCTGCTGCCTATGAATTCAAAATCATCAAAAGATCATGGTCCCTTCGGTGTTGCCTACGATAAATGATCTTGTCCCTCGATTAAATGATGATAGTCCCTTTCGATTGCTAAGGTATCCTTACTTGTTATGACTATTCTTATCAATTCATAAGACTTCCTACCCTCCTTATGGTATGGATAGCCCTATGGCTATACGATAACCCTCGGTGTCCCTTACATTCAGAAAGGACTTCCCACTAACTAATGGTGTCGATAGTCTCTTTCCCTTAACGAAAGGAAAATAATAAGAAATACATTAAACTTAGGGTAGGTAGTTCTTAATTGCTTGCTCAATTCAAACAAATTCAAAATGCTTTTCACACCTCCTATTTCAAAACTATTTTTAAAGACTACACTTTGTATAAATCCGTATGAAGATCATTACAAAGTTAAAGTTCTTTTCAAAATCTTTTATAAACACACACGACACTTTTTCAATCAAATCAAACAATTCAAAGTGAGCTAAGCAATTAAGAGCCCATGGATAACCATGGATACAAAGGGTGCTAATACCTTCCCTTTGTATAACATACCCCCCGAACTCAAATCTCTTTCAAAAAGGTCTTTCCTGTTTTTTTTGCCTTTCCTAATTGGATAAAATAAAAGACGGTGGCGACTCTTGCTATCCGCACATTTTTAAAAAGCCAGTTCTCCCACCGTATTACAGTATCTAATTATGAGTTGGAGAGATATTGCAAGACTATAAGGCCCAAAGTCCATTCAATTTTTTAAAAAAAATGTATTAATTAATTTCTAACTAACTAAATTAATATAAAAAATTTCGTGTCAGCAACGTTATTACAAAAAATTGTATTAATTAATTTCTATCTAACTAAATTAATATAAATATTTTTATGTCAGCAATGTTAAGTGCCACATCAGCGCCAATTGTGCCAACTCAGTTTTTTTGGAACGAATTTTATGAATAGGGTCAACGTTGCAAACGTTAGTTAACATAAAGGACAAACTTGTAGCGAAAAAAACATAAAGGACTGACTTGTTATAATTAAATAACTTAAAGGACCCTAGAGGTAATTTAGCCTAAAAATTGTTTATTAAAATATTAATATTGATATTAATTTCTCTCTCTTGATTAATTTAATGGTAGATATTTTTTCCTCTCATCTCTCATTTTAAAAATGCTCATACTTGATACATCCTATATATATATATATATATATATATATATATATATATATATATATATATATATATATATATATATATAGAGAGAGAGAGAGAGAGAGAGAGAGAGAGAGAGAGATGATCAAATGACACCAATGTGTCAAATTTAGTAACATGACATTTCTGATAACTCTTTACCACATATCCATATAACAAAATTCACCGTTAGATTGAAAACTATTATGATATAGATCATGTCTATACGATTTAACATCAATCGGAAATTATTTGATATGTCAACGAGATGCATAAAATCTAACGTCTTATAAAACTTCGACAAAACCGTTAATTTTGATCATTCTCTTTAACACATCAATTGATTTCCGATTGATGTTAAATTTTACGGACATGATCTATATGATGTTGGCTTTCATTCCAACAGTAGATTTTGTTATACGCATATGCGTTAAAAAGTTATCGGATGTGTCATGTTATTAAGTTTGACACCTTAGTGTCATTTGACTTAATTAGTTTCAAAGAGAACTCAACTAACTTTACAAGAATTTGTACATAAAATAATGACTTAATTAGTTTTAAAGTCCTTTAACTTAATTTAAAATTTCATTTTAGTCTCTTATATAATAAACATTACATATTATTCCTTAAAAACGATTATGTGAGACAACTTAATCTTTTCCGTTAAATTGTGAGAAAAAACGTTAATTACTAGTGATGTGGCATGACAACAAAGCAAAAGTCTAATGTCTAAAATACATCGTGCAAAATTTTATAATTTTCCATATGCCAAGAAATAAAAAACTTAATGCTAATTAAGTTATATAATAAATATAATTGATCATTTACTAACTTGATCTTTTTCTGAATCAATATATATAATGTCTTAGCTTCCTCTTTAACTTATCAACCTACAAACTCAAAGCAGCATAACTATAATGAAAAATTATAGACGATGTGAAGAACAATTCATAATGTAAGGAAAATGTCACACCCACATCTTATATCAAAGTCATAATATAAGAGAGACTTCATATAATTCATAAACCTCAATCATAATCTGGATAAACTGGCAACCTTCTTCAATTAGACCTGAAGCGTTACATGTATTGAGGACCCCAACGAATGTAACTTGGTTTGGCTTTAACCATTTATGCCGCATCTCTAAGAATAGATTTAAACCATCGTGCGATTTATTGTACTATGCAAAAGCTGCAATCATTGCACTATAAGTATACAAATATCTGTATTGAAGGTAAGAAAGATACTCAAGAAGGGGAAGTTGAATTGTGTATCTGATAACTTTTAATTTTTCAGAACAATAGCTTTTGAATTTGACCAAGTTTAGATTATAAGCTAGAGTAGGCAGCAGCAGAATAATTTGAAGTGTAGAAGCAATAAGTAAATCACACATAGAAATTATTTTGGTTCCTCTATAATAAGAGTAGTCTAGTCCCCTTGTCACACAAGATCTTTTCACTATAATTAGAACCTGATTGCAACTTTCTTAGATACACCAATCCAAGACTTCCTACTCAATCACATCTGAAAGAAAATCTCAAGTATATGTACAATACAACAACTATGTATGAAATCTTAGAGAGCAAAACAACTCATGTTCTATTTTGTTGTATGTATTCTTATTGCTTCTTTTGAATCTTCAGCTCCTTATATTGAGGAAACAAAAGAGACGTTGGAAGCTTGCTTGCACAACTATCTTTGTTAAAGAAGCGGTTTCCAAGAGAGAGACGTTAGAGAAGGTACGATAAGGATCTTCATCTTCTGAATAATCTCTTTATCCATTGTGTTTTTCTCAAGTAACGCATCTATAGGCATGCTGGAGTAAACTGGAGAAATCATGTCACACAGCCTTGAGCCTTGTGCTAAAACATGTAGTTGACTTTCTCCATAATTCTGACATTTGATAAGATGGAGTTGCTTTTGCACAGAGTATGGACCAAAAGGCATTCTACTATGTTTCAAGCTTATCATATGTTGAGTCAACATGGCGCTGATGTTCTATTTGAAAATCAGATTCTGATCCATTAGAATCTGAATTATATGCTTCTTCTTTACAAGCCACTTAACTGGATCAGAACCTACATACGCTCACCAAGCAGTGATACCGAATAATAAAAATCAACATCAAGATCAATTTAAGATACATGGGGACGCAAGTGAGTCTCATCCTTGACATATTTTATCACATTAAATCCAAAAACAATTAAATTTAATCTTATTTTAGTTTTTAAACACTCAACCAATATTCAACCACCATAACTTTATTGTTTAACTTAAAAAATTAACACAACTCGATAATAACCAACATTCTTTGACATCCGAGATTTATCAATTTTATTACTACCGACTGACTTCAGAACTTTATCAAGTGCCTTAACCAATAGCAGTTCAAGTGGTAACTTCTGCTCCAACGTTGCAAATGGTTTTGGTGTAGTTAGTGGTCCTTCTAGTCTATTGTTGATGGGTCTGACAATCGGGGTTCTAGTTCGTTTTCCGTTAGTTGTTGTCTTGGTGCTTGTGTGCGTTGTTGGGTTTTTTACGGCTTGGTTTGGTTTTGTGTTTTTTGTGTTTTGACTTTTCTTTACACTCCTTGTGCCTTGTGACTTTTGTCTTTGTATTACAGGATTTCCCTCCGTTTCTATTATATATAATTATTTGTCTTTTAAAAAAATCATTTTTACTATTGTAAGATTTAGGGCCAAAACAATCGGGCCCTTAATACATTTGTTAAACTGTAATCATTAATATCATTCACTTGAATTCTGAGAATTTCTTTATTGACCCCCCTATGGGGGTGACCCCCAGCGAAAACTCAAATTTACCCCTGCTTCGGAGATGCATCTCCGAAGTTTTTTTTTAAAGATTTTTCCAGATTTCAGAAATGTATCTCCGAAAAAATTGGGATTTTGATTAATTCGGAGATGCATCTCCGAAAACACAAAAAAAAAATTGAAATTTTGATTAATTCTAATATGCATATCCGAATAAATCAAAATCGCAAAATATTAAAAATTTTGGGATGTTAATCAATAGAGGAGGGATCAAGCTTAATAAAATATTTCTTTTTTCATATGACCAATAATTCCTTTTATATCTATCTAATCAATTCTATATATTAACAAAACATTATTTTTCTCTCACATGAATAATCAATTCCTGATAATGTCAAATAAATAAATAAATAACACATAAGTCTACTTTTACAAAAATGAATTTAATTATTTTTTTAATTATAGATAACACTACTAAAAATTTGATCAACTAACGTACTTTTTATATTACTACTAAAAATTTACTATCATATTGATGTTAATGAAAAAAATTCTTTTTTTAATTCTTAAACAAATTTCTAATTATTTTCTTCAATTTTATTTAAATTAAAGAATAAAATTAATATTTATATGTATAATATATTTACATACTAGAGATTCACTTAAATTTTAATTCTATTCACTTAACACAGTACTGTTTACATTTACTACTATAATTTCTATCAAATTGATTTTATATGAAATAAAAAGTTTCTTTTAATTTTTTAAAAATATTCTCATTGTTTTTTTAATTTTGTTAAAATTAAATTCTATTCTATTCAATTAAAATAAAATATCAAATAATTTATTTGTAAATAAAGTAATAGATAGTTTTTAAAATGTGCATAAAAAATTGTTGAAAAAATTTAATTATAAATAATAACTAAAAAATATTTTAATTTAAAAAAAGATGTTAATAATTATTATTATATCTTAATGGTATTGATATATATATATATATATATATATATATATATATATATATATATATATATATATATATATATATATATATATATATATATATATATATATATATATATATATATATATATATATATATATATATATATAATATCTTTTAATTAATACAACTAATTATACTATTAATTATATTGATTCTCCTTTATTTTAATTTTTTAATAATTATTGAATTTTTTCGGAAATGCATATCGGAAACATTCCAAGACCAAAAATAGAAATATTTCGGATATGCATCTCCGAAGACACCCCTCTCCAAAAAAAAGGTGATTTCGGAAATGCATCTCCGAAAACACTTTTTTTATTTTCGGAGATACATCTCCGAAAACACCTTTTTTCGGTGTTTTCGGAAGTGCACTTCCGAAATCAATTTTTTTTAGAAAAAAAAGTGATTTCGGAGATGCATTTTCGAAATATAGGGGCATTCTGGAAATTTTGCTACGAGTGACCAAGAAGGTTAGGGGGTTTAGGGAATTTGTGTTATTTTGGGGTACCAATAATATATTTTAATTTTAAAAAAATGTTAATAACTATTATTATATCTTAATAATAATGTTAAACTCAAGAATACCAAAGAATTTATCTAATTTTTTAAATAATATATTTAAGTGACTGTGATATAAAGTAAAAAAAAATTATACCGACCATGCATACTAGTTAAACTCATAAATAATATATTATGGATTGGGGTATAAAATAAGTTGAACACTCCGGTACCTTTGAGTTTAGTTGGGTACCGATACCCTTATACAATCAAATAAAGTTACTCATTGTCATGTCATATTTTAAATTATTTTTATTTTTAAATAAATTAAATTTTTTAATTAATTTACACTAAAAGTATCTGTACCCAACTACCTATCATAGGTACCTAAGAATTTACCATAAAATAAATATGTTGTGGTAATTAAATAAAAAAATCTGTTTTTTTTAATGGAGGACTAAATTGCGTTTCATAAATAATATATTATGGACTGGCATATAAAATAAATATGTTGTGGTAATTAAATAAAAAAATCTATTTGCCATACCTGTATTGCGTGAACATTATATAATTTTTTTTTTTGTGATACTTTAATTTAATTTACACAGCATATCAAATAATTGATTTAAATTTTATACCATAACTATCAATTAAATTTTAATGCTAATTTTGTGTATGAAATAAAATTTATGATTTTATTTATCTGGAAAACTTTGTTACATAATAAAAAATTCAAAAATATTTTTCTTTTAAAATTTTACTTTTAATATCTGAAATTTGAAGTTTTTTTTTAATTTATAAATATTTGATTTCATTTTATATGAGAATCCTATACAATTTTGAATAATGTATGCTTCAAGTAATTTATATGAAAAATATATTTTATTGTAGTAACACTAATGTAAATTATTTAACTAAAATATCATAATTTTGAATTTAATTAAATCTTAAATTTTCTAAATACGGAATTAAATTATAAATACTAAATATATAGTTTATAATTACTTTATAAACTTTATATCTTATAAACTAAATTATGAATATCTTCGAAGTTAATATTTTTGAGTAATTCTCATAACAATTGAAAATTATATCATCCTTGTCATCAATATTTACTTTTATATTGAAGTATCTTATATGTTATAGTTGTTTTTGTTTGTTATTTATTTAGTTGTCAACCATATGATATTGTATAAAACCATCAAAAGTCATCGATTCAATTTGTAAAGATGATTCACACTTTCAAGTAAATCAGCACATTAATTTTTTTTATTTATACAACAATTTATAGTTTGAGACTGAAAATATTGTTTATATTATGAATAATAAATATTGAATTTTTTTGGGCAAAAAAATAAATCTAAGACATTGTGTGTAACAGTATAATAAAATAGCGATTTAATTCTTTTAACAGAATTAATAAACAAACTTTTTTTATTAAATTAAACAAACAATATTAAGAAGAAAAAATACATAAATTAAGATAAAAATAAAGTAACATCAATTTGAACTTGTCAATCCCATTTATTTGGTGGAAGAACCCATAGTGCTGGGGGCATTCGTTTGAACCAATGATGATAAGGGCAATGTTGACTAAAACTTCCATCTTTTACATTATAGATTCCCATGTTAAATGCCCCATTAGGATAAGGAAATGGCATGTCGTCATAGAAATCATCAGAGTAATATATTGAATCCTTTTGTAGATGATTAGAGAAATATGAAGCCGAGAAAGATACAGAATCACTGTCTCCAACAAATACAACATTGTCTCCCAAACTATCAAGTTTCACCATTTGTTTAAGCTTACCACTTTGGAGATCCAATTCCAACTTATACACTTCAAATCTTTTTGTACCATTACTATGGTTGTTTCTATTTTCATCGACAAAATCATGAGGAGGATAACTAATAAATTTTCTTATAAGCCATAAGTCACCCTCCAAAGATTCTACAAGATACGCTCGATGAGCATAAACATCTCCACGCGAAGAAACAACATTGAGAATGACATTCGCGTTCCCTGAACAACAAAGATCGAGAGAGATAATGTTATTCCACCGTCCCACGGCATAGACTAGACCTTTATAGAATATAACATCCGTAAAACAAAAATGTTCACAATCAATATATGTCCACAACTTTTGTCCGGCTTTTATAAAAGCAAGACATTTACGCATGCTATAGATTGCTACTGTGATATAATCATGTGGCCTAGTTGTAGGATTGGTAGATAAAATAACTTTATGCACATTACATTCATAGTTTTCTCTCCTTCTATCTATATTCAACATGTAGATAGGAGGCAGAGGAATTTGAGCTAGGTTTTGGAAAGGATTTAGTAGAGTTATGACAATATTTTTAGAGGATTCAACTTTTGCCAACCAACCATGACTAGAGCCACACAGTCTCCTATTATAAGGTACTTGTAGTTGGAGAGGGTAAATTGTGTTCGATGAAAGCCCATACAAACTTCTTTTTGTTCTACACTTATTCTTTTGGGGAATCATTAGCATTGGCAATGCATTATTTTTTGTTTTTCGATATTGATGATTAACCTTTGCAATAGAGTACCAATACTTACATACTGCACTGAAATAGATTTGATCGATACGCTCTGACAACTTGTCAAAAATCAAATTTAGAGAAATAACTTCTAAATTTCCCCAATCTCCTGCCATCGACAAGAAAATTTTAATATGAGAAAAAAAGAAGGTTTTTTTCTTTAAAGAGGAAGAGACAGAAGAAGATTAAAGCAATGAGAAATTAAGTGTAGAGAGTTGTTGCAATTTGGTATATTTATATTAAGGATTTTAATTTAAAGCCAAATCTTTTTTGCTACAATTTAAATGTTGTTTTATTTGTATAAATAAAAAGATTTTGGAATTGAAATACGTTGGATTAGTGATTTAACAAATAAATTAGGAATGACATAATCAATTACTATTTAAAATTATTTATGAATTGATTGATTGCTTTTGTTTTTAAATTAGTCATAATGAATTGCATCTTTCTATGAAATCCAGTGAATATATTTTTCAATTGGTATTATTGGCTTAATAAATTTAGTAATGTTTTATTGACTAAATTTTTTTATATAAATTAACACACACTTTAATTTGAAATGATGCAATTAGATTGACGTTATTTTCTTTAATTAATAGATTACTAAATTGAAGTTCATAAATTGCGATTGTTATTTGCCAT
Source organism: Vicia villosa (assembly GCF_029867415.1). Classification (NCBI taxonomy): domain Eukaryota; kingdom Viridiplantae; phylum Streptophyta; class Magnoliopsida; order Fabales; family Fabaceae; genus Vicia; species Vicia villosa. The sequence continues at coordinate 118,605 of NW_026705025.1, forward strand.
GATTGTGTGTGTTAATATTAATAAATATACTAATATATTTTGAGAATATATTTTATTTTGTGAAACTTTAATTTAGTTTAGACAATTAATTGATTTGTCATCAGATAATTAGATAAATGATTTAGATTTTATATCTAAATTTAACAATTTGGAATTTTTTGTATATGAAATAAAATCTAAAATTTCATTTATACCGAAACTTTCCTTATATAGTTGATTCAATTTTTTAATATTTTTAAATTATATTCTTGATATTTGATATATGAGATTTGAGTTATTTTATGAAGTCTATGTGTATTTGTTTTAATAAAATATGGGAATCATATACTATTTTGAATATGTATTCATAAGATTGAAGCTTAAAATATTTATTTTTGCAAAAATCTATTTTATTGTAATACATCAAGTTTGGTAAGGGTTGAGCGTGTGATAATCTGAGAGTGAAGCTTGACCTAGTGCCATAAGTGTATTTCTGTGACGAGGCTTTGGCATAAAGAGGGTGGTTTTTGGTAATTTTACTTCCAGGATCATTGCAAATAAACAATCATTAATTTTGATGTCTATAATTTAGTGATTGATTTCTTCACAATAAACAATGTGATTTCAAATGCTAACTCTAACAATGTGGTGCTTCTTCCTAAAACATCCAAGGCTGATAATTTGAACCAATTTAGACCAATTGCTATGGGTGATTCCAAATTTAAGATTATATCTAAAGTTTCTAGTAGATAGAATAACTCATCTGCTTTCTATAACACCCTAAATTTCTCCGCATATAAAATAAAAAACAAATCAAGGGTATAACATTTAGTCACATTAGGATGTCACTCATATTATTTCAAAATCTGTTCAGTAACACATAAAATTTAAAATAAAACGTTCAACACGTGTCATCGCATGTTCACCTTCACATAGGGTATCATCACAACGAAATTTATCAATAAGCATGCATCATAAATCAAATAAGTCTCTTAAAAATGCTTTTATCAAACTGAAAAAAACAAGTGCGGTAAAAGTCTCCGCGAAATCAACATAAGCAATCAACCATCGAGAGTATAACCTCCAACTCTCTAGTTAACATAAACAGAAATAAAATTATCGTTCGTCCTGCCTTGTGTTAGAGACAAGAGCACATAATCTAAAAATGCAAAACCAAAAAAAAAAAAAAAGAACAAACTCACGCCATCCTTCACCTCTAACCAGCTACTCAGTTACCTGCTTATTTGTACTCCAAAGAGGAGCATAGACCACAACAATAACAAAGAGGTGAGAATACATTCAAACAATAAATGGTGCATAAACAATCAAAGTAGATTTTACCACATATCAATTAACACATATGTCAACTATGCATCACAATAACAAGTACATAATTCACTCACATCACGATCATATGCATTTATTTATGCAATGCGGCTCACAATACATCAAAAACTCATATGCATGCGGTACCGACTCAACTTTTGATTCTCCATACGAACCAAGTTCCAATCAACTGCGAATCTAGAGCCCCTCACCAAGCTCCAAGCCCTAACACTGAGCTTGGGACAAGTCACAAAATCTTACACCGAACCTGTGAACTCGCCTCTTTCACAATAACAATGACATATGATGCATGTCATACTAGTCAATGCAACTCAACAACAAATTACAACGTTTAAGGTCCACACCGGCCGAAAACAACATGCATTAATAACAAATAATTGATTTGTTGACATAAAAGCTTAGTTATTCTTCGTCTGAGACAGAAACATGAGTCCTTCTTCAAGGCGTAACAACCTTTCTTCAAATACATGCGAGTTTTATTGTTGAACAGTATTGGACATATTGTTCAAGAGCTCGTTGACACCTTGAAATCAAAGCTTTGCTTGCAACAGATGGAGACCATACAAGACTTCTAATTGTGCGACTAGTGGTGGAATCTAATAACGAATCAGAGGCAAATGGACAAATCCATCTATTTGAGGAGATTGGACCAGATCTGGATGCAATAAAATCATCATTTTTGGATTTGTGACATTTTGCTGAGGAGGTGGATGCAGAGGTGGGTGATTGGTTGCTGCTAGAGCAGTAGCGGTAGCTTCACATGCACTAGTGGATCGAGTTGCTTTGGATCTAATAGTCACTTGGAATTATAAGAACTATAGATATATAGAACTGAGAAATCAAAGTCGAAATGAGGCTCAATTAGATCGAACGAGATAGATCTTTGAGTTTGATTTTGAATGTTTTTGACTAGATGATTTGACAAGATTACGAATTGAGGAATTAGAGAGCGAACGAGAAATTATGGAAAACACATGAGTTAAAAGTTGATTCCCACTTGCGGCACCGGTGTTCTGGAACCAAAAATGGAGTAAGAATCAAAAGTGATGGTTGATTTGAACTTCTGATGCGATGGAAAGAGAGGCCTACAAGGTATGGACTCCAACGCTCAAATTAGTATGTGAGGAAGAAGAGTGAATCAAAATTGTGTTTGAAACTTGATGCCTCAATTTAGCGCCTACTCTCTCTTTATATATATATATATATATATATATATATATATATATATATATATATATATATATATATATATATATATATATATATATATATATATATATATATATATATATATATATCAAAATTATGTGAAGGGTCGTTGAATGCACTTGCAATTCTGATCTTTGTTATCGTCATGAGGAGAATTCTCATGTACTAAGAAGATTCTAAAAGGGTTATTGTTCCATCATAGTGGTCAGCCAGGGTCGATATAACCGACCCAAAACAAAATTAGAAATTTTTTTAGTACATCATAATGTTGTGCTTATACCAACAATGTGAATCATCTTCATCTTAATTCAACAGCTGACAAGGAGTTGTAATGGGAAAATGAATTGTAATGGAAGTTAAACAAAAATCGTGTCACATTAACATCATCTTCATTCAACATTAAAATGTTACAACCTCTCATAATTCTTCAACAATGGACAAAGAATTATTCTAATTAACTACTTCATTATATTACACATAACTAATCCAATTAACAGCAAAAGCGTGATGGACAAGCTAAATTTTATTTTAATTTTCATTTCCTCCTCTTTGATCTTAGCATCATTCAATTCCAGTCTTTCTTCATTTAATTTTCGGTGCACGGAAGAAATTACATCCTTCGCTATTGGAGACATTTCTTCATCATACTAGAATAAATAGTTACACCTCTTATGATCCTGTAGCTGAGATTCCAGAACAAAATGAGGGACTTGAAGAAAGATGGAAAAACATAGAATACGGAAAAATCTATCCAAACAGTACCTTAAACATCCCACAACCATAGAATCGGTGACTTGGATTCAAATCGGTCCATGATGTCATCAATGGAGATTCCAATCCACATTTGCACTCATCTTGAAAAGAATGCGAAGGCTTTCGATAACTTAATTTGAAGTATTGAAACATGATGACTTGCTACTGTGTAGTATAAATAAGAAAAAAATGATAAGGATTATTACAACAACAAATATAATCTTTTTAAAATTTCGGAAAGAGGAAGAAGAAGATGACCTACGATGATGAAAAAGATGGAAGAGTACTATTTCACATTCTAATTATATTAATAAATTAATTAATTAATTTGACATCATATTTAAAATAAATAAATAAATGTTTTTTTATCTTATGACATGACAACATTAAAAACACATAAATAAAAATAACTAAAAAACTTTTTTTTCTGGTTACAAAATTATCAAAAAATCAATATAGGTAGAGTGGCTTTTTAAATAAATTTGTTCACGGACATCAACTTGTTTGTTTTTACCACCCTTTGTAAATAAAAGTAGCAGATGACCCGACAAGCTTACCTGTCTCTATCTGCAGCATACCGCCCCCTCTTCCTCAATTCTTTTTCTGTGCCTTTTCATTTTCAAACAAAACAAACTTAACAAACTCTGCACGAATAGCATCGCCAAAAACAAACAATCCCAACCAAGACAACACCAACGTCGATGTTCCGACCCCACATTCTTCTCGCCCAAACCCAACTAAGGTTTTTCTTTCTCCTTTCACAATTCGTCTTCTCACTTTTTTTCTCTTTCTCTTCCTCCGTTATTATCTATCATCACGTCTCACACGTGAACCCTGAATCCCTGATTAACAATAAAAAATAATTAACGATCTGAAACGATATCGTTTGGATCCATGCAGGTGGTGGAGGAGATGAATGATTGAATGATTGAAGGAATAATGGCGTCGAATGAGAATGTGCCGGTTCGCGAGTTTTGCGCAAATGGAAGCTGCATGAACACAAAGGAAGTTGAAGCCAAGCTTGATGAAGGAAATATTCAAGACGCAGAAACTGCATTGCAAGAAGGTTTATCTCTTAGTTCCGAGGTATTTATTTATTTATTCTACCTTTTCTCAATTCCATTATTTATCTTCCTCCAAAAAAAATAATCTCAAATATTCTTGTATGGTTTCTTAATTGAGGTTCTGGTTGCATTATGATGCTTGATAATATTGTATACAAATGCGGTTGTGTGAATTTGATGCGGTACAGTGCAGTTTGTTGTCCGTTTGTCTTCTGTTTCATTCTGTATAAACTTTTTGGAATTGATTTGAAGAACCACTTTTGGTGATATCAATCAACCATGTCATGAGGTTATATTCATGTTTACTAATGAATTATAACAGGAAGCAAGAGCTCTACTCGGAAAATTTGAGTATCAAAGAGGTAATGTCGAGGGCGCGCTTCGTGTGTTTGAAGGGATCGATCTTACAGAAGCCATACAGCGACTGCAAACTACCCTTTCGGAAAAGCCACCTATCAAGAAAGGTTCTTCTCGCGCGGAGTCACCTTCTTCGGTATCTCAGCATGCTGCTAGTATGGTGCTTGAAGCCATCTACTTAAAAGCCAAGTCTCTACAAAAACTAGGGAAATTTAATGGTATTGAATATTGTATTATTAACTATTGAAACTTGAAAGTTGTTTCTTTGTCTCTGAATGAAATCAACGCTGAAATACGTATTTCGTGGGCTTATGCAGAAGCTGCTAATGAATGCAAAGAAGTTCTAGATGCTGTTGAGAAGATATTCGGTCAGGGTATACCCGATACTCAAGTGGACAATAGATTGCAGGAGATTGTAAGCTGTGCTGTAGAGCTTCTTCCAGAGCTTTGGAAACAGGCCGGTTGCTATCACGAGGCGATAACAGCTTACAGGCACGCCCTTCTCAGTCAATGGAATCTTGATAATGATTGCTGTGCGAGAATTCAGAAAGCGTTTGCAGTATTTTTGCTTTACAGTGGGGTGGAGGCAAGTCCGCCTAGTTTTTCCGTTCAGATTGAAGGGTCTTTTGTGCCAAAAAATAATCTGGAAGAGGCGATTCTTCTTCTTATGATTCTTTTAAGGAAGTTTAGCCTAGGCAAGATAAAATGGGATCCTTCGATTATGGAACACCTAACTTTCGCACTTTCAGCATGTGGCGAGACATCTATTTTGGCGAAACAATATGAAGATTTGATGCCTGGTGTATATCATCGTATTGACCGTTGGAATTCTTTAGCTCTATGTTTTAGTGCGGATGGACAAAATAAAAGTGCTTTGAATCTGCTAAGGAAGTCTTTGCATAAACATGAGCGACCGAACGATGTGATATCGTTATTATTGGCTGCAAGGATTTGCAGTGAGGGTTCTCATCTTGCTGCAGAGGGAGCAGGGTATGCACAGAGGGCAATCGAGAATGCTCGGGGCTTAAACGAGCATTTGAAAGGCGTTGGTCTTCGGATGCTTGGACTTTGCCTTGGAAAGCAAGCTAAGGTTGCTGCATCCGATTTCGAGAGGTCTATGCTTCAGTCAAAAGCTTTGCAGTCATTAGAAGAGGCACTTATATTAGAGCAAAACAATTTCGATCTAATCTTTGAATTGGCTATTCAATATGCCGTGCACCGAAACTTGGCTGTTGCTTTACGTTATGCCAAGGAGTTCTTCGACAAAACTGGTGGCTCCAAATTGAAAGGTTGGAGATTACTTTCTCTGGTTTTGTCTGCACAGAAAAGATTTTCAGAGGCTGAAATGGTGACTGATGCTGCTATAGATGAGACCGCAAAATGGGAGCAGGGGCCTCTACTCAGGTTAAAAGCCAAGCTGAAGATCGCTGAACTACGACCAATGGATGCTATTGAGATTTACCGGTACCTTCTCGCATTGGTTCAAGCCCAGAAGAAATCCGCTGGAGCTCAAAAACTTAGTTCACAGGTAAGATTCCCCTATCTTCTGTTCTTCCTGCAATTATCATGTTTTATATTTCGTAGTAATTTGCGATGATATTGCCAATTTCAAAACAAACATTACTTTTAATAACTCTTTGTAGGATGCGGAGGATCAAATAAACGAGTTTGATGTTTGGCACGGTCTAGCAAATTTATATGTAAGCCTTTCGCATTGGAAGGATGCTGAAATCTGTTTGCAAAAGGCTAGAGAGTTGAAGCAATACTCTGCGGCAACAATACAAACCGAAGGCAAGAACGGAACCTTTATGCTTTTATATGTGTTATACTTTAGCATGTTCGATATACATTTACCAATATCAATATGATTGTAGCAGGTGTCGTGTTTGACGGCCGTGGACAATACAACGAAGCCCTTGCGGCTGCTGCTAATTCTGTCCCAATTGAACCAAACCATGTTCCAAGCAAGATCTTGATGGCTTCTTTGATACTTAAAAATGGTTCCAAAGCATTACCTGTTTGTAGGAGCTTACTTTCTGATGCACTAAGAGTAGAACCAACTAACCGCAGTGCTTGGTATTACCTCGGATTAACTCACAGGGATGATGGTCGAATAGGTGATGCTGCTGATTGCTTCCAAGCAGCTTCAATGCTTGAAGAATCTGATCCCGTTGAAAGCTTTAGCTCTATGCTTTGAATGGAATCATTCATCCTAAATTCTTAACTCCTCGGTTACATTTAGTGTATGTTTGGATTGACGTTGTCAGCATGATTTTGTGAAACTTAATGTGATTCCAAACATGAACTAAGTGTATCATTTACTTTGTATCAGAAACTAGACTATAAGTAAAAAAATTGAATTAAAATAGTATTTAGGAAATAAAAATATGAGAAAGAGGTTTGGCTTGTTCATGTGGTAGGGTGGATGAATTGTAAAGAAATTCATTTGTTTTTTGACCTGGTTCAGATCCTTCTCAGCCTTGTAAATATAGTATGATCCTTTGTAGAAAGAGAGTAAAATGTAAAGATTCATTTTTCTTTTTCTTATTTACCTAGATCTATGACAGTTTGAATATACTAATACCTCATAATAATACTTTGGTCATTTCAATACCTTTAATGATAGATATACCATTTTCTCATAAATTACTCTCTTTTCTCTTTCAACTCGTTGTTTCTCCAAGTTTTAAAAAGATTTATGTGGGTGATTGTTTTGGTACTTCATAACTTACTCTTAATCATTCTCAAAGTTTGAAAAATGTTTTGAATATACTAATACCTCATAATACACTTTAGTCATTTCAATACATTTAAGGATAGGTATACCATTTTCTCATTAATTACTCTCTTTGATCTTTCATTTCATTATTTCTCAAGGTTTGAAAATAATTTTTATGTATGAAATTGCTTCAGTACTTCAAGACTCACTCTTGATCTTTTACATATAAATCGATTGTTGAAAATGGGTTAAGATCCTCTCCATTTTTCTCTCTCTCCATTTACTCCATTATTATAGTTTTATGTATAAACAACACGCATATCGAAGACATGTGACATATATTTAATGATTATTTAATTTTATACACCTAAAACTATAGTAATGGAATTTTCCATTTCTTTTAGGAAATGGAGAGGATCCATACCCGTTGAAAATATAACAAGTGTGAGTGTGGGGAAATAGTCTCACATTATGGTGACTTTAACATTTATAAGTAGGAGAACCTATTCACCTATCACCTATCACCTTAAGGTTTTAGGTAGACATGTAGTGTGTCTCTCATAAAGGTGTGTTGCTCAAAGGAAAGTCTCACAAAGTAAGAATGCTCCTCGCTCAACCCTCCCTCGATTGTCGCGCTAACAAATGGTATCACGAGCCTGGTTTCGAGAAAGGGACCAGCTTACTTGTCTCGAAAGTATCTCCACATGGTCTCGTGGGTAAGAACGTCCTGTTGAAGAGAGACAACGGTAGTTCAAGTGTATGTGGACGAGCTTCAACGGTTGTACAACATGGTGGACTCACACTTGAGGAGGAGTGTTGAGAATATAACAAGTGCGAGTGAGGGGAAATAGTCTCATATTGGATATCATTTTGTGGTGACTATTTCCACATTAAATAAGAATGTGGTGACTTGAGCATTTATAAGTGGGAGAACCCACTCACCTATTATCTTAAGATTTTGGTTGAATAAGTAGTGAGTCTCTCACAAAGGTGTGTTGCTCAAAGGAAAGTCCCACAAAATAAAAAACTAAAGGCTTAATTACACTTTTGGTCCCCCTATTTTCAACTCTCTGAAGTATTAGTCCCTCCATTTTAAAAGTCAGGTTTCTGGTCCCCAAACTTTGCTTCACTTGGGATTTTCAAGGTCTCCCTCCACTTGGTTGCCTCATTAATGATGTGGCACATACCAAACGCAACCAGGTCACCTTTTTACATTTTTTTCTTCCAAAAATCTATTTTTTTATTAAGTTTTAATTTTCTTATTTATTTACAATTCATTTAATTACATAATTGGTTGATTTGTTATTAATTAAAATAGAAATTGGGAATAGGTTACGAACCCTAATCATTCTTCACAAATTTGTTCATTCTCTTCTCCACTGCTAGGGCACAAAGATGAAGACGAAGTTGTACTGAAGAAATCGCCTCACACGAGTTTGAAGATGATGAACGGTCAAGTCAAGTATTGTTTGAGGTTCGTAACCTATTCTGTAATACGCTAATGCATTCCAATCATGTTTCTATTTGTCTGTTTAGGGTTTTACCATGTTTACGAGTGTTGTGTATGGTCCACCATGTTTTTATGTGTTTGTTTATGGTTTTACCATGATTATGAGTGTTGTGTATGGTCCACCATGTTTTTATGTGTTTGTTTATGATTTTACCATGTTTGTGAGTGTTGTGTGTGGTCCACAAAGTTTATTTTTGTCTGTTTGAGGACCACAATTCGTTTAAATAGAAATTCTTTATTCCTTCTCAGGCCAAGTCAGGACATTAAAGTTAGGTTAAGACTCCACCATGGGGGTAGATTTGTAACTGAACCTGTAAAGTTGTACGTTGGTGGGGAGGTAACTGAAATGGACTGGAGGTGGGATGTAGACTTTATGTCTTACATGGATTTGGAGGCACTGATTAAAAGCCATGTTTATGTGGATATAAATAGTCTGTGGTATAGAAATCCTGTATTAAGCTTTACTCGTGGTCTCAAGCCATTAAACAATGACAATGACGTGCTTCAGTTTGCCCAAGATGTTGTAGGACACGAAGTGATTGATGTTTATGTTGACCACAAAGTGTCTTCACCCCCTGAGATTGTTGATCCAAGTGAAGTATATGTTGATGATGATGTAGAGATAATTGGTGGGAATGATTTCAATGAGAAGGAGAAAGAATGTGAAGCTGAACAAGTCCATCCTGATCAGAATGAGAATGAATGTGAAGCTGAACAAGTCCACCCTGAAGGGACACAATAAGAGGACATGTAAGGGAAAAAGAGCAGGTGATAGGGCAATACCAAAAGGAGGTAACAAGGCTAAGAAAGCAAAGACTACCAAGCAATCAAAGACTACAAAGAAAGCAAAAAATACCAAGAAGGCAAAGGAAACTCCAGTTGAAATTGGGCAGGGGTCTCAGGCACCACAAGCAACATAAGATTAAACTAACTTTGGAATGACTTTTTGTAATATGGTCATCTTTTGAACCATTATATTTTGGTCTGTTTAGATATTTAGGTCTGTTTAGATATGTTTGGTCAACTTTTGAACCATATAACTATTTTGGTATGTTTAGTTCTGTTTGGTCAACTTATGAACCATTATGAACAAGTTCTATTATGTAAAATGCTTATGGTTATGAACAAGTTCTATTTGGTATGTTTAGATCTATTATGAACAAGTTATGAACAATTTCTGTCATGACCAAGTTATGTAACAAATTCTGTGAACTAGTTATTGTTAAAATTAATATGTTGTAACCACCACTGGCTTTAGTAAGAATTATGAGAGAATTGCAACCATCAAATTCTAATTATTGTCTTTATTTAGAGTTATGTTAGAGTTGTAACATTAAGATTGGGAGAACCAAGAGTCCTCATCTTAATTATCATCTTATTGTATTCTATGTCAGTTTTGATTCAAGCCTATATAAAGTCTTTGTAATGTTAAGAAAGATATAGCAGTTGGTGGTGAATTCAATAAAATAGTATTTTTAAAGCATATCTTCCACCAGTGGAAGTATAGTGAGAAAAGTGTCCTGTGCAGTTTTAAAACATATCTTCCACCAGTGGAAGTATAGTGCAAAAAGTGACTAAATCCAGTTTTCCTCTGCAGAATCCTGCAACACCATAATTTATCACATACCACCTCTAGAATACCACCAACACTTATATTATGGTTTTGTAACAAATTCTGTGATCAATAGGGGTGTGCATGGATCAATAACCAAACCAAATTGAACCATATATATGGTTTGGTTTGGATCTTAAAACTATTTTACTAAAACCGGTTTAATTTTTTAAAACCGGTTTACATATGGTTTGGTTTGGTTCTAAACCGGTTTTTCACAAAAACCAGTTTTAACAAAAAAACCGGTTTTAAACCGGTTCTCTCAAAACCAGTTTTTTTTTCTTTTAAAAAACCAGTTTTAAAACCAGTTTTATAAAAAAACCAGTTTTAAAACCAGTTTTTAAAAATAACCAATTTAAAAACTAGTTTTTAAAAATAACCAGTTTAAAAACCAGTTTTTAAAAATAACCAATTTAAAAACCAGTTTTTAAAAATAACCAATTTAAAAACCAGTTTTTAAAAATAACCAGTTTAAAAACCAATTTTATATCATTTTCAAATAGCATTAAAACTAAACATAAAAAGACCATTATAAGAGCAAATACTTGTGACTTATAAGAGCAAATTCTGTTTAACATGTAAAGAGACATAAGTTCTACAAAATTAAGATTAAAACTAGTATTATTCTAATCCTAATATGGTTCACAAAAGATCTAGTAGTTACATGAAGTTTAATTAAACCGACACACCAAATATTATATAGCAAAAAAAAAAAAAAAAGACACTCCAAAATGGACATGTTAAGTCCTCTTGTTTGTTGGTTGTCTTGGTCTCAAGAAGCTCTGAGCACTTTCTTCTTCCACGCTAATGCCAAATTCTTCCTCAACTCTCATCACAATCTCAACCTGCACAAAATTTAAAATGGCAATATACATTCATAATCTTGATTACTCGTATACATTCTAGGAAACATAGCAATCTAGCTTTATTTAAAGTTGGGGACAGCCACACATGTTTCACCTAAAGTTTAGATACTTCATAAAGATTTCAAGTTATCCAATATAAGGAAGAAGTTTTGTTCATACAATAAATTTTCAAGCAAACATTCAAATGAGAGAGTGCATGTAATTTATTTTATATTGGACAATCATTTAGTCATAACTTGAGACATAAGTCACCGAAAAAATCATTATGATCATTCCAAATCAAATAAAATATTTACTACTTTTGCTACTTTCTTTTCCCTCCTTTCTTTTCCCTTCTTTTCCCTCACTTAACTTAGAAATAAGAAGCAATAAAAGATTATCAGAACCACATAAATAAATATTAAACACTTCCTAAACCTCCACTTAACATAAAATCCAAAATGATAAACACAGCTTAACAATTGGACCCACCAAAAAGCCATTGTCTGGTTATAATCATGTGAATTTAACTAGTTCCAAGTAGAGTCAAATATGTAATGAAAGGCCAATTCATACTGTATTAGACTTTACTATATTTGTTAGAAAAGTTTTACAGATTTGAAATTAAGAATTCAATAGGCTATTGAAGCTACCACCTAATCTACATCTACAATTTCGTTCATTTTCAAATTCATACCAGTGTCTAAGTTGGTGCTAAGTTTGTATTCCAAAGAAATCTAACATGGTTTTCAAATTTGTACCACATAGATACAAAATTCTTGCGACTGTAATGATTATAACAACAAAATCAACAACAAAAACGCAAAAATCAACAGAAAATAAGACGTTCTGGCTATTCTACAACCGTGACTTCTGGCTATTCATTTCAGGATTCAGACAGAACTTTCAGGTAATGCTATACAAGAACACTATGCTTAGTTTTATAATATCAATCTAGTTTTCATATATTCACCAAACAGGATCAACCAATTTTACAACACGACCAGTTCAACACACAACTCATATTTGGAGTTTATAATATGTTTACCTCAGTATCAATGAAAGATGTAGAGTGAAAATGTTGGTAGAGCTTTCTTTTGAACCTGAAATTTCATCGATTTTGCGGTTAATTAGATAAACCCATAACTAAAAAGCTTCTACTTTGTGAAAACCAAAACTTCTAAGTAGAATTTAATTTGAACCTGATTGTGAGAAGAAAGCTTGTGGAGACGTTGTTGAAGGAGGAATTCGTTGGATTCGAAGAACGATTTTGCCGATATCACAACTATTTTGACTAACCCATGGTTGTGATTTGGAGAAGAGACGAAGAATGATGAAGAAGAGACGAAGAAGAGACGAAGAAGATTGGGATTAGGGTTTGGAATAGACGTTCTTGCTGCGTATGTTTCTGCGTATGTTTCTGAAAGTTGGGATGTGGAAACCATTACTTGAACCGGTTTGGAATAATGGGTACCGGTTTTTTTTTTTAATTTGATAAATGGGCCCCCAGTTTATAAACATAACTTTGGGTTGGGTTTTTAAATTTGGATTTATTTGGATTGTAATTCGGTTCATGGTTACCGGTTATTTTGCACACCCCTAGTGATCAAGTTATGTAACAAATTCTGTGATACAGTTATATTATGGTTTTTATTATGTTTAGTTCTAAAATGCTTTTGGTTCAATTACAAAGATTCACCTGTTGAGAATAATTTCAAACCAATTACAAAGATTCAAATTGAGAATAATTTCAAACCAACTTCATTCCAACAACAACTACAATTACATTATAACATCAACATCATGAAGATAAAGTTACATTTTTACTCTAAACAACAACTGAAGCAACAACATAACATAGACCAACAACATGAAGATAAAGTTACAGTACATCACTTCATTATTATTGCAATTACTAAAGCAACTAAAACTAAAATGGTTATTGACCAATTGAACTTCAATTGTTTCTTCATTAATTTCATCTTCGTCCTCATTTCTTCTTCCTTCATGCTTGCATTTTTGGCCCTCTGCTTCTCTTCCTCCAAATTGTGAATTAATGACGAAATCACTTCCTTTTCTCTTGTGTTCATTTCTTCATCCAACCAGATAAAATTATTGCACTTTTTGAACCCTTGAAGCTGAATCAATGGAGAATACATAAGCTTCACTGCTAATATTCAAGACTGAGCACTACAAAGATTAAAAATTGATAAATTCCATACCTTGTACATACCACAACCATAGAAGCGACGACCCGGGTTGGTATCAATCCACGACGTCATCAACGGCACATCGAGCCCACAATGGCACTTATCCCTCAAAGACCGGATCTTGTAGCTTCCATGAGACACCGAATTCTGAGACATTTTGAGAGGCGGAGATGAGGCTGCAGAGATATTGGAAGAAGAATGAGTAGAAGGAGAGTGAAGAGAGACGATGAGAGTGAAGAGAGACGAAGTTGGGACGAAGCTTCAGAGATTTGAAGAAGACTGGGTGAATTCGGGATGAACATGTGCCCTAGCTTTTTAATTAATAACAAATCAACCAATAATGTAATTAATTGGATTGTAAATAAATAAGAAAATTAAAACTTAATAAAAAAATAGAATTCTGGAAAAAAATGTAAAATGGTGACCTGGCTGCGTTTGGTATGTGCCACATCATAAATGAGGCAGCCAAGTGGAGGGGGCCTTGAAAATCCCGAGCAAAGTTTGGGGACTAGAAACCTGGCTTTTAAAATGGAGGGACTAATACTTCAGAAAGTTGAAAATAGGGGGACCAAAAGTGTAATTAAGCCAAAACTAAAAAATAAAGGGGGTTACTAAAGTACTTCAATCATGGTTATATTTGCAATCACTATTCGAGGATCACTGTTAATGCCCAATAAACATATCTAAAAGGAATGAAACTCCATAGAATCCAAAGCTCGAGGTAGAAAATCGTTTATGCATGGGGAAATATACTTTTGTAGGCCCATTCCCACCCTCTTACAACAAGAATTATATATTGGCAACCATTGATTATGAATTCTAAATGAGTACAGGCAGTTTCCAGTCATATGAATGATGCACAAACAATGATATAATTCTTAAAGAAAAAATATCTTCTCACGTGGATTCTTAGAGTTTGAGGGTCCATTTTTTAAAGTGGCCTTGTAGAGGAATGGCTTAGTTATCATCTCATGCTATCAACCATTGCAAGGCTTGAGCCTTTGGACATTGACTTTAATTATATAACCTTCTTTCTCATTCACTAACTCTATAGCTCCATGTTGAAAAACCTTTACATTTTGAATGATCTTTAGCATCTGGACATCATCTTTCCATGAAACAATTTTAATCTAAACTTAAACAAAATAATCCACTGCCTTTCTTAAAAATCTCTTTTAAGTTTTTTGATTATGTAATTTTTTTTTTGTTTTTTATATATTTAAATTTTGGCATTTTCATATGCAAAAATTCTAAATTCATTCAACTCATGAAGTGGAAGAATTCGAGACTTTTCTATTTGTGAAAGATCAAAATTAAGAGGATTTGTGGCCCATAGAGCTTTGTGCTCAAGCCAAGGGGGTAAATGTCGTGCTTTATAATAAAATATTTGACACAGAAACATACTTAGTGACGTTTTGATAGCAATGTAATATACCCACAAAACATCATCCTATTTAGTTTCCCAATATCTCCTTGAAGCATTGTATGTCTTATTTAGGAACTGGAAATTTGTCTGTTCGAAATTTTCACTTGGCCAATTGTCCGAGGGTGATAAGGTGTGGAAACCTTATGGTTGATGTGATACTTCCTCAGCAATTCATCCATCTTGCAATTGAGAAAATACATACCTTCGTTACTAATCAAAGCTATGAGCACACCAAAACGTGATAAAAAGTTTTTCTTTAAGAACTTCTTTCTTTGCTAATAGTTAAAATCAAGTGCTATAGCTCCACCAATCATATAGTTTGCAAATTCTTCGAACCGTGGTGCAATTCTAATAGCCAGACTGTGTTCAACAGAAAAGAGATCTCATATCGGCAGAATCTTATTAGTTTCTTATATTTGGTCATGTATGAAAAAGTGATATACATCAGTGTTTTTAAACCCCTTAAAGTCTAAAAGTGAATGATCGATAAAGAAGTTTAGTTGGCGCAAGAAAACAATGCGCCTTATTTGAACACATTGTGTTTTAGTAACGAGGAAACATAATGCGCATTGTTGAAACAAAATGCATTTTCAAGAAGTAATATGTTTCATTGGGGTGTGATGGGTTCGTTTGAATTGGGCCAAGCGAGCTTTGAATTTTTCATTTTTTATTTTGAGGACAAAATTCTCTAATGTCTAAGCTCTATTTCTTAGTTGTACCTAACTTATGATTTTTTTTAATTTTCGTCATCACAATTTATTTTTTTAATTTTTTTTCGAAAACTTGTATTTTGTTACGAAGATATGCAATAGTTATTCTAAAAATTTGAACAAGTGTGAATTAGAAATAAAACTAATGAGGAAATAAAAATAATAAACAACAATAAAGTACATTAGAGATTTTAATAAAATGTGGGGTAATAAGAGAATGAAGTGGGTATGAAAAAAATCACTCCAATCCAAGAAAATAAGCAAAATCCAACGCATATTTAAGAAAAGGCCTTGGTCAAAAAAAAAAAGCCCAGTAGTAACTAGGGTTTTGTAAAAAGATGCAACTACATTCACTATATATACATTGGCAAACCTGGAGAATTATATCACAAACCATTCAAAAAAACTATCAATCCATTCCTCTTGCACCGTCGGTGGCTTATTTTCTTTCTGTTCTTTATTTCAGTTTTTCCGTTCTTCATTTTACTTTTTGTTATTTATTTGAATTTATGCTTTTTGTGTAGTTTAGTGAATCTTGATTTTATGAATGACAGTAATTAATAGCGGAAATTGCAGTATTGAAAATCTTAAACAAGTTTTCCCTTGAATTTTCTCTGAATCTAGTAAACAATATTTACGAAATGTGCACGCTGAATCATAGGTCTCTCTTATTAAATAGAGCGATCTTGATCTACAGTGCATAGATTGAGAGCTGTTTAATCAGCAAGCAGCCAGACAACTGCTGAGATGGATCCACAGATTAACGGCCTACTAATGCTGTTTGTCTACTAATTCCGTCTTACATTTTGGGATGCTAATGTTATTTTGATAAAACTTTAGTTTAAAGAATTTTGCTGTAGAAAAGGTATCGTTTATTGTTATTTTTTGTTTTTTTTAAAATATATTCTAAATAAATATTAATTTGTTTTAAATATTAATTTGTTTTATTTCTTTTATTAATTACTTATAAATGTTTAATTGACCTAAAAATTGCAATTTATTTTATTTGCCATTTGTTGTTATTTTTTGTTATATATTGTAAATAAATATAAATTTGTTTTATTTCTTTTATTAATTAATTATAAATGTTTAATTGTTTAAATTTATTTCATTATATAAAAACTGTCAGTTGTTTTCACTTTTCTATTTATTATGAGGTTGATGTGATGTATATTTAATTAAAATTTTACAATTATTTAACTTAAATTGTAAAATAAATTATTTTTGTCTATTAATTTATTTTATTTAAAAAATTGAAAATTTGTTAAAGCCCAAAACATCTAACGGGTTAAAGCTAACGTGTTAAAGCCCAAAACATCTAACCGGTTAAAGTTCAAATCTAATGGGTTAAAGCCCAAAATAACATCTCATCTAATGGGTTAAAGTCCAAATCTAATGGGTTAAAGCCCAAAATAACATCTCATCTAATGGGTTAAAGTCCAAATCTAATGGGTTAAAGTCCAAAATACTTGTTAAAGTTCTTGAATTAACTTTTACCCTTTCTATATTATTGTATTAAAATTTATTATCATAATTTTATAATTCAAAATTAAATTTTGCTAAAACTATATCCAAACAACGTTAATAGAAAACAATTATTTCCATATCATTGTATGAAATCATGAATCAATTCTTCAAAACTCATTTTTATTAAAATCAGTTATATTAAATTCAATATCAATTCTGTCTACCGTCAATCTAAACACAAACTTAACATAATTCAATTTGTCTAAATTCAATTTTTTTCATTTTTTATTAAAATTTATTCTACGAAACTCTATTCTCTCAAAATCAATTCTATTAACCGCTAATCCAAACACAACCCAAAGACATCAATCATAAATTTCCATCATTTTAACAATTCTTCATTTTTGTATTAAAACAATAAGTTTTGTGCAAATCATTTTAAATTTTCTCTAAATATTACATTATCTCATTAAAATGACTAATCTAAAACACACTCTTGGAGACTTCATTAATAGATTGACGAAGGTAGCTATTGAAGCAGGAGATACAAATTATGGTTGGACTCTATGTTCTAGAAGAAGTTTTGTTTGGACAACGTGGTAAGCTTGAGTTTGAGTGACATTCTCACTTGAGAACCTCAAGAAATGGTGCACCTGGAAGTTAGGGAGAATCAACGTTGCGAGGATGAAGATAAAGACAATCACAAGGGACCGTGTGGTAAATTTAATGAGTTAACCCCACTGAATACTTTGAGAGTAAGAATTCTACAAAAATCCTCTAACCCTAAGTTTGAAGAGGCCTGAGTGAAGCATCCTTATATGGTGAAAGAGTTGACATAGATTGATAAATCTAAATTCTGTAGATTTCAAAAGAGTCACAAGCACAACAATGACAAATGTCTTCATCTGAAGGATGAAATATAAGAGTTGATTAAAATGTGAAGGGTTGCTAGACACGTAAAGGATGACGGACAAAAAGATGACTACATGATACACAAAAATGTTCCTTAAAAATCTAGGAGGCAGCACGAGTCCTAAAAAAAGAAAACACTTTCCTTGTCAAGATGAGACACATCCCAGAAAAACAATTGAGACCGCTGAAGGCACAGATAAAGGGAAAGATATTCGCGAAGAAGGAGACGAGGTTCGGAGGGGGAAAATAACTATTTATAACATATGTCATTTAGGGAGATTGCTGAAGGTACATGAAGAAGAAGACGAGGATCGCAGGGGAAAACAACAATTTATAACATCTGTCATTTAAGGCTATCACTACATTGCTTCCTTTACTGTAGGCTTCCTGCGCCTGAAGGGACCTTCCAAAGGTGAACCATGAAAAGAGAGATTGCATAATTAATGGTGGCAGATGAGAAGGGGGACACACCGACAAATGAGAAGCCCAATCGACACATTTTGGGGATCAAAGATAATGAGAACGTTGGTTACATTTGCAATGAGATCTCTCTACCGGTGATTATGGCCACCATGGCCAATTTCGATGTCTCTAGGATTCTTATTGATGGATGAAGTTCATGTGACTCATGTATGTCCATTTTTTTGAAACGTCGGGCTCAAAGAAGGAGAAGTTATCATCCTACACATATATTGATTTGCAAGCATTCAACAGTTCTGTGACGCACCTTTGGAGTTCCATAGAGCTTATGGTGACTTTTGATAAAGGAAGAGATGTCACTACATTGGACGTTCAATTCTTGTTGGTCTCTTGCAAAAATGTCTTCAATTGAATCATGAGGAGACCTTTCTAAGCAACCATTGACATCGTTGCTTCTATGTGTTTTGCAAGTTAATGTCTTTTAAAGGTTTTGATGATGATAACTGAAAAAGAATTAAAATATGACAAGCCTCATCAATCAAGAATCTAGCACAAGACAAAGTGTTCATAGTTCTATTTGAAAGAGTTAAACAAAGTTACATCAAGTAATGTAAAGAAAGTAGAGTTGTGAAGTTGTGAAAGTTCACTTGATCTCGGGCTTAGTGTTTTACCTTGTAGTTTGATCAGTTAAATGTAAATGAAGCAAGAGTAAGTCTTGAAGTTGTGAAAATATTTACTGCTTCATCATGAATGCTATGATACTTCATATTCAAGTTGAAGGTAGATGTGATATCGCCCAAAGGTGCTATGAAAGGTCTCCCTAGGATGCAATTGTAAACACTTTTGTATGAAACTATAAGGAATTGAATATACACTGTTCTGGCATCTCTCCCTTCTCTAAAGGTAACCATAAGTTCAACCAAGCCCCAATGGAGATTTATTGATTCGTTGAAGCCTTGCAATCAGTACCCATGAAGGGTGATAGCCTTGCAACCACTGGAACTTCCTCCATCATTAAGGATCCTTAAAACATCAAATTTGACAATGATGGACGTTATCACTAAAGAGAATATTTTATTGGAGATACGCTCTACATTTTCATTGTCTCTAAAACCAAGTAGTCATTAAAGATTTTCTCCTAGAAACAAATCCACATTTGTATCCACCAACAATAATTTTGCAATCTTTTCTTTCAAGGTTCCCTTGGGCGAATTCTTTGGGTATGAGAATCCTTTGGTGGTGGACGCAATGAAATGATAACCTCCAAAGATGAAGGCTATGATGGGTTGACTTTCTTTCCTATTGTTATCTTCTTTGTTGTTTATCTCCCTTTACTAATGCCTTCAGTGACTTCAACTATCTTCTTGAGAGAAGTTTCAGCCCATCGGAGAGAACACTTTTTACGTAGAGATTCACTCTGTACAATAGGTTTCTATGGAGAATCCATCTATCTTTTATAGTCCCCCTTCCATGCATCTTTATTGGTGTATCTACCAAGACTTCGCTTATTAATCAAGTCTTATATTGCTTCCTTCAGTTGAATGCACTCATCACTTTTGTGCCAATTCCTTTTTTATGAAACTTATATAATTTTGATTTATCACCCATCACTTATATAATTTTAATTTTGAATGCACTCATCACTTTTCTTCTAAGTCCTTGAAACAGATCATGGCAACTCTATTAAAGTTTAGCACAATTTTTTTGCATTTCATCACACTTTTAGCTTGGTGGTAATCAAGTATATCTACATGCTCGACATGCTAATCAGAATCCTCATTACTATCTTAGGTTTCCAGCTTTGGAGGCTTCGCCAAAGACTTAAGGATTTTTGGATCCCAAAGACGTGTAGCGGATGCGGTGGTCGGCAAATACCCATCTTCACTCTTGAACTCTTGCCGATTCTGAGATCTAAGGATATCATAACTGACAAAAATGGAGAACAGACGTGAAATCGCAGAAAACTTAGGAATCAGAAGTCGGTTTCCTCTTAATTCAGTGACCCGAGGAAGTAAGAACTAGTCAACCAGAGATCTGAATTTGAATCGCAAGAATCAAGATTTGGAACTTTTGAGTTTGCTTGATGATGTTCGTGAAGAAAATACGATTTTTGTAGAAATCGTAATAATCAGAAGTCGATTCCTACATACAACGCTACTGTTCCATTCGAGAAATGAAGAGAGTTTGATAACTATTGATCTTGAATGATGGCTTTGATCTCCGTTATGATGATGCAGGATGGACCTTCATGGTTAGCACTCCAACGCTCAAGTCAGTTCAAGATTCAATATGAGTATAATGAAATTAGAGATCGGAGATTGTTTACCTTCTCATAGTGTGTAAGTTGTTTCTATATTTAGGGGCAAGTATAGTGGGCTTGAGATGAATTGGACCTCGGTCAGTTGAGTTTTTGGCCGGTCCAGAACAATACTCATAAACAATCAATTGACGCATTACGATCAAAGCTTGAAGGTCTTGAATTTGTGGAGACTCTTCGGACGCAAGAGTGAATTGGTGATGTGTTATTTGAGGGATGTGAATCATTGAATAGATATCAGTCTCAATGTTGATTTAGAACCGACCATTGAAGAATACAACATGAACAACATTTACGAGATGGTTAAGGTGATTGGAACAGTAATAAAAAATGGTTATGGTGGCACATTAGAAAAGAGTGAAGAAATAATGAGAATCAGAAGACGATTCCCAGAAACGGGGTCACTATTCCGTAATGGAACAGAACATGGGTGAAAGGTTAAATATGGCTGTCATGGAAATGCTTCTAGTACGGTTGTTGCGCTCTTCAATGATCAAAAGGGGGTACTTGCAAAGTTAGAAACTCAGTGTTTAAATGTTTAAGTAAGTATTTAAAATAGATGGAACTATTGTAAATATGAGTGAGGAAACACCTAAGTCACACTTATATAAGGGAGACAGTTAGAACAATTCCTAGTTGATCTGACGTGGAGTGTGTAGAACCATCATATTTGATCAACGGTTGAGATAGAGAGGGAGGTTATGCTCTTGTATGGTGATCCAAAGTGAAGGTTTTATTTGACCTTTGGCCAACTCTAAATACTTATATTCACAAAAAATAGTAATGGTAGATAGTTGACACTGGCTCAATAGAGCCTAAAAACAATTGATTAAGTAAAGGACTTAGTAAAAATTAGTAAATAAAACTTTAGACTTTAAGTTTTTTTACATCTATCTTTTTTTTTGGTTGGAATGGAGGGCTAAAGGCCCAACAAAATAAAATTACAACGGGTTAACCTCGGAATCGAAACACCTAAAGTGTCTCTAAAACTCAAATGAGAAATAAACATCGGAAAGTCTTTCTTAAACAAAATTACACCACCACTCGTTGCTCCAAACTTTGCTAATACATCCGAACAGAAGTTGGCTTTCCGATAACAATGCGAAACTCTCACACCTCCAATGCACCGCATTAGAAATTAGAAAGATTATCTCCTTAACTAATGCTATGCTGTCCATATTAGTTGCTATGCTCGTATTGATCATGACTGCAACCATATCTTTATAATAAGAGAAAGAGAAGTAATATTTGAGATAGTAAAATTAAGATTAAATCTAAATAATACTAAAAACACATTTTTTTAATTTTTCTTTCACATAAATTTTAGTACAATGTAAATATCAATTAAAAAGAAAGTGGTGGAACATGTGTTAGACAACGTGTTAAACATTGCATTTAAGTTTAATGATCTTGTGAAAAATTATAAATTCTTAAAAGAAATAGAAATTTACAATTGAACAATTTTTATCTGCCAAAAAATATTTAATTTTGACTGTTATTTACCTACTTGCAAATGTAGTTAATTAATAAACTTCTGTTGAACATATTTTGTATCATTGACAAATCTAATTAAGCATAAAACGTTGACAAATACTGAAAGGCCCTCAAATCTTTGTTTCCATTCAAACATAAAATGCTGCCGACTAACTAAGTCTTAAGCAAATATTTGATTAATGAATATCATAATTAGTCTTTATCACTTAAAAGTGTATGTTTGTATTTTTAAGTAAAAGATCATAATATTCCATTGAATTATACCATTTCTTGATTTGAAATCAAATATTTAAACTATTAAATATATAGCCAAAGTCAAAGTGATGGACCCATATACTGATTTTTGCTGGAACTACGCCTGCATGATTGATAATATATGTCATAATATATGTTTCTTTCTCTTTGACCTTCAATCTACTAAACTTGAACTGAAAAAATTAACATAATTGTTGTCATTGTGACATAAATAAATAAATAACTAGTTGACTTTATCTTATGATTTTCACCACAAGCTTAATTTAATCTTGACTTAGTGCATTCATGTGACAGTAATATAAAGCCACATATAACTTAAATGGTTGTTCATTCCTTTGGCCTAAAAGAAATTTTGAATTTTGGAGGCTACATATATACATAGATGGAGATGGAAGGGAGAGGGTTTTATAGTTCATACAAGAATTCAAGTGAGGAACTTTTCATGAAAACATTGATGGATAACCCTATTGGAGTGCCAATACCAACCATGGACAGCTTTCGAACAGACAGTGAAGAACTCTTCAAAAGATGGCTGACAAATGACCAGGGATGCAGTTCATCAAGTAGAGGACTTCCTAGTAGACTATCACAACGGTGAGTATCACTTCACTACTATATTTTAGGAATGCCCCCGCCCCCCTCAGGCCTATAGTGGAAACTTGATAACCAGACATCTAGAGCGTGGAAATAAATGGTGGATGACTTATAATGAAAAACCCGAGAATATATTTCTTATTTTGACATTTTTTATTCTTTCTAACGGCAGGGTGTCATCTGAACTATCTAATTTGTCCAATCAGCAAAATATGTCTGCATTTTCTGAGGGAAGGATTATGCAATATGATGATCCTAAAGCTAATGATTATTCAACTGTTTTCAATCAATTTTCTATAGGGTAATTGTAGTAGGGTTCACAAAACCTGCTATATCTTTGTTGTGATTTCACTTATAACTAATAACTAGTTCAATGTTAATACTTTGGTTTTTGACAACTTTTTGCCAGAGAACCTATTGATGAATTTCTGCAATCTAGTAACTTGTTTCTTGCCAAGGTTTGTTTACACCAAACTCTTTGCTGAATCTCAAACTTAGATTCAATAAAACTTTCACAATGATTGATTTGATTTTCTTTACTAATGCAGGCTTGGTTTCTTACTGATCAACGAATGACTAGAAGCCGGTCTTCTGAATTGAGGTATCAAAGTTTGGTTTGTGATTTAAAACTATTCAAAAGAAATTTTCAATCACTTATTTGGTAGTTTTTATTTGAAGGCAAAGGTATTCTGAAATGCGCAATGATCAAGTAGCACAAGGAATAGAATCTGTGCACATGTTGGCTACTCAAAATGACGCAAACACTACACAACAACAAGAAGTTTCAAATTTAAACAGTTTTGATCACCTTAACCAAAAGGGCGCATTCGCATCTCTGTCGAATTCGTCTTCATCAACGTTCTATACACATCAATTAAACGATAACACGGATAAAGTCTCTTCGTATGTAAACATGCTAAAAAATTCATTAGAATCTAAGCGACACAATGGCCGAATAGAGAAACAAGAAGTGGAAGATAACTCAAATGGACTATTTAGTCTTCAACAAGATTCTTTCTTCCAAACTAGTTTTGGTGAAGGGAATGAAAACTGGATTCATCAAAATCCTATATATGCTCAAGAAAACTCTACTATTCAAGTTAAGGATCATGAAGCCATGCAATTGCAAACACTTGAAGCATCTATAAACCTAATTGACTTGGATGGTTTGGTAAATCAAACAAATCCAATATATTTGAGCTCAGCTTCTCCAAGTGAATCATCAGCGGCTGCACCAATCGTCTCCACCGGTTTAGATGGACGCGACGATCCATGCATATCAAGCCAAACTCTTGGTGAAAGCTCATGGAATAAAGTTGGAGGAAGTACAAGTTTCAGAGAACATATGAAAAATAATCTAAAAGATGATAGAAAGGTATAAACTAATCTTAAAAATGTATCTAACTATTTTCTTTGTATTTAACTATCTGTAACAATTTTTTATATTTTGGCTAAGTTCAATTTCTCTATGTGGCTAAATTATGCAGAAGAGAAGCCTAGAAAGATATGGATCTGTTACATCAGCTATTTCAGGTAGAGGAAGTTGAATAATTTTTTTTTTTTATTATGCTTAAGTTTTTTGTTTGTTTGATTATCACAGTTTGATAGTGTCTCCATCACTAACCAATTTATTGGTTATGCAGAGGACAAAGATAATGCTACAAAAAAACGAAGGGTGGAGCGTTCACGAAAGTATGTTATCATAGAAAAATATTCTATTCTTCTCTTAACATACATGGTCATCTTAAGTTTTTAGAGGTCATGTGTAAGTTAGTTATGATTCAACCGTGACAAATTTCGGATTCTATATAGTAGTCCGATTTAAACGTCCTCAAAGACGACTCTGCAAACAATCTATTGCACATTTTACAATGATTCTCAATAGTCAAGATGTATGTCTTAATGACCTACTTGTAATGCAGAATGGCGGAGGCAAAGGAAAAGAACTTGATATCATCAATTCCACCAGATATGCAAGTTGTCTTGAAGAGATGTGAAGATCTTGAGAAGGAAATTCGATCACTAAAACTTAATTTATCCTTCATGAATAGGTAATACAAATTATGTCACATTAATTGACAACTAAGCATTTTGAATTTTAATATAGAATCTCTTGGAAGATTGTTTGCTATCCTCTCTTGATCAAGAATTTGTGTGTGTTAATCTTGATTTACTTGTTAAATATAAGACTTTATAATTAAGATATGGACTAAGATCATATACTATAAAATTTCAGGAAGGATTCTGAACAAACGAAGCTGATAGAGGATCTTCAGAAACAAAATGAAGATTTGGCTGATGAAAAGGAGTGTCTCTGGAAGAGATTGAAAGAGTTACATTAGAAATTGGAAAAGTCTAATGTTTTTTTTTAAAATTTAAATATCATGTCATATTAATTTAACTTTTTTTTTTCAAAGGTTTTATAATTGTGCAATTTTTTTTTTCCGATAAGCACTTGTATTAAACGCACAAGGGGTGCAACCCAATACAAAAGAAACGAAACGAGACAAGGCAACCTAAAAGGAAAGCCAAGAAAGAGCTAACCTACACACCAACAAACACACAAGGATTGACAAGCCAAACCTCTTTCGTGCTATTTCCCCTACCTCTAACAAGAATAGAGAACCAATCCCAACCAAAATTCTTAATGACAGTCAAAATTTCGGTAGGATTCCAAACACAATTTTTGAAGACCACCTTATTTCTACCTAACCAAATGCACCAACAAACCAAAAGCCAAAAGAAAGCAATGAAGGGAGGTTTTACAACCTCACACAAAAAAATACGAATGTATTCCACCACCTTAAGCCCCAAATCCGCCCCTTGCAAACCAAGCATCACCCTTCCATCCTCCTCCATGCTCGAGCCCAACCAAGCCAACACCTCCTTCCAAATATTTCTCGTGTGCATACAACCAAGAAAAAGATGACTCATCGATTCCTCCTCTAAACCACACAAAGGACATAAATTGTTGGTGATAATCCTATCCATACCCCGAAAGCAAAGCGCCATACGCGTAAGAAGAGCATTAACCACAAATCTCCAACCAAACACCTTTACCTTACTAGGAACACTAGCTTTCCATAAACAGTTTAATTCAAAAATACTTGCCTCATCCAAAACTACATTCGGACATCTCAAAGCATAAATCCATCGAAAACTAACCGAAAACCCATCAACATGCCTCCACCAAATCCACTTGTCCTTCACTCCCGGATTTGGCGAAACCCCCTCCAAGATAGACAACAATTCATTCCGATCACAAGCTACCTCCTCCTCTAAAAAATCATCCATTAACCCCAAATTCCACCGTAACACATTATCCACCCAAACACCCATATTGGCAACAAAAGAAACATAGGACGAAGAAGAAGAAGAAGAAGATATAGGATTAGAAGGAGAACACAAACCGTAAAGGTGAGGGAAAATCACCTTAAAAGGCGTATGGCCCATCCAAGCATGATCCCAAAAACGAATAGATTCTCCATCCCCTAATCTCCAAGAAATGCAATCCGAAAACCAAGGTCTATCGTTAACTTCAAACCCGTAAACATTACGAACATCCCTCCACCAAAGCGACGCTTTCAATAGGATCCTATTGGGAATTATTCCGCAAAGAGCCTCCATACCCTCACCATACCTAAACTCCAAAAATTTGAACCAAACCGACTCTCTATTCGATAAAAATCTCCATCCCCATTTACTCATCAAAGAGAGATTAAAAATCTCTATATTCCTCACCCCTAACCCACCTTCCTTATGCGGCCGACAAATCTTCTCCCAACTAACCCAACACACCTTCCGAACTCCCTCCTTTTTTCCCCATAAAAAGTCCCGTTGAATTTTGACTATCTCATCAAGAACACATTTCGGAGCTTTATAAAAAGAGAGCATGAAGATAGGAATACTATTAAGAACCGAATTGAGTAAAGAGACTTTACCACCTAACGAAAGATGCTTCCCATTCCAACCATTCAGCCTCTTTTTTAACTTAGAGAATAAAAAAGACCAAAATTCCTTTCGCCGATGATTACCACCAACCGGGATACCTAAGAAGACAAAAGGGAGCTTTCCAACTTGACACCCCAGAAACGATGAAGCCGCTACGAGAACCTGTTCTTCCAACTGCACACCATAGATTTTGCTTTTGTTCAAATTAATACACAACCCCGAAACCAATTCAAACCCACGCAACAACGCTTTAACACACCACAAATTCTCATTCGAACCATCACAAATAAGAACCGTGTCATCCGCAAATTGAAGCATCTCAAAGGAAATATCAGAAGACACCTGAAAGCCCTTAAAAGAACCATCAGAAACCGCATTACGCATCATACCTGCTAAACCTTCTGCAACTAACAAGAAAAGAAATGGAGAAAGAGGATCCCCTTGGCGTAATCCTCTTGAAGCCTCAAACTCCACCGTCGGTGAGCCATTAACCAAAATGGAAATAGAACTAGAAAACACTGTTCCTTCCATCCAAGATAACCACTTAGAACCAAAACCCATACGCACCATAACATATCTAAGAAAACCCCAAGAAACACAATCATACGCCTTCTCAAAATCAACCTTCAACACCATACATTTCTTTTTCAACCTTCAACACTTATAATTGTGCAATTAGTTTCTCATCATTTTCTTCGAGTTCTAAATCCATATTTATCTATATCTAGTGATCTTAGAACGATTAAAGTGTATAATAAATGTAATTTGCCGATAGAATCACTTTTAATATAAGCTTCATGAATCACAAATAAGTATTGTTCTTCAAATATTAAATATATAATTTCAAACAAATTTTTATTTGTTCTACTTATCTTATTAATTAAAAGGCAAATTCTTATGTATCCATGATAATTAAAATTGTCAAATTTACATGTCAAAACTAAGAATAATTTTGTAATTATATATTTATTTATTTTATTTTATTATTTACACCACTAACCAATCATGTGGTTTTATTATTAATTTTTATTTTATTATAAATTAACCTCAATGCTCAAATTAAAATATTTATTATCATATCCAATTTAATTCACATCTTAAAAGACGTTTATTAATGCAATATTTCTTAATTATAATCAATTCAAAGTAATTATAAATCTATAATTCTTCTATTTTATTATATATTCCTATTTTATTATAAATCTATAATTCATCTAGTATTGTAATATTTAGTATAAGATGAAATTTTCAGACATTTATATAAAAATGAACTAATATTTGATTTTGACAAACCTAGTAAAGTTCTCGCCCTACTACTCACGAAGAAGGTCCTATATAAACGCTGAAAGGGAATTCACACCAAATAGGTGAACCTTCATCTATACTAAGGACACATGATCACACTCTTTGTCATATCTCTCAACGTTGATATCTAATCGAACTATCATCTACACAAGACGTCGGATCACACGTCAGCGAGTCTAACCACTTATACAATATAAAGGTCAAATCGCGTTATTTTAGGTATTCAATTCATTCTCATTCTCATACTACATTTCACTTAGTGACTGACTTATGTGTTGAATTGCTAACCTTGTAGGTCCATCCTTTTTTCTTCGTACCGAAAATTTGCTCCATCTCTTCATGACCCCATTACATCATTCCACTATTCACATCATTCTACTACTCGTCTATGGTTCTTAGACCGAACACTAACAATTAACCACTATCAATTTATCATTCGAAAAAATAAAAAAAAAATTTAAAAGGATATAAATTTTTATTTGTTTGTGATTTTTATCAATATATCTTAAAATTTTAGCTCACTTAACTACTAATAAAATATGTTAGTAAAGAAAAAGATTATCATTAAAATTGACATAGCTAATTAACATTTTAAAAAATGTACTTAATTTTAAAAAACAATTTAAAATAAGAGGAAGTATTAAATATTGTATGAGTATCATCAAATACTATTGTTCCCGAGTCCCAACACAATAATACCAAGCAAACAAAGTCAAGAAAAACCGTGCAAATAATAAAATATAAAAGGCCGACATCCTTTTTATAAAATTATATACTCAAAGTCAGAAACAGTAGAAATACTAGTATTAGTAATATGCAGAAGAAACAAATGCATTTTTTTTTTTCTGACAAAGGTTAATGGCTCTCACGTTTAATGTCAAGTCTCATTAGTTGCATTAAAAAATATAAAATATATTTAAACTAAAATAATAGATTTGATTTACACAAAATTTATTTTAATTTATAATACCAAAAAAAAAATTATTTTAATTTATCTAATAACATGTTAAGATACAATTTAATAAATATGATAATCCATGATGTATTTTTCAAAAACACAAAAGCAAAAAGAATGGGTGACCAAAGAAAAAGAGGAAATATTGAAGTTAAAGGCAACGAAAGAGAACAACTAATTACTTACCCACACTTGGCTACATACTATGGTTTAGTTGAAGCTAGTTATTAAAGTTGTTAAAATCAGAAATTTGACCTATTATTGCATGCCATTTCTTCCTTTTCTAACTTCTTCATACACTCAAATACTACACTACTATTTCACTCTTCTCCATTCTCGTAAAAACTCTTTCTCTGTATTTCCGTTTTCTTTCTTTCTTTCTTTCTTTCTTTCTTTCTTTTTCAATCACTCAGGAAACAAACAAACAAAAGGTAACTAACTAACTCTCTTTTTCCGATTCTTTTCTTTTCTCTCTCAGATCTGGTTTCTCTCTTTTTTTCTATTCCTAACGCTTCTTTATTTCGATCTGTCGTCGGAATTTCTGTTTAGGTAAACAACTTTATTAACTGTTTATCACTTAATTAATCGCTTATTTTTTAAGCTATTTGAGTGTATTGTCTTTTTTTTAATACAGATAATCGATTATTTCACCTGAGGATGACGAATAATGAAGGAAAAGTGGTAGATAGGAGCAGGATTGTTCCTGTGTCGGTCATATTTGTGGTGCTATGTGGACTTTCTTTCTATATGGGTGTACTATTTGGTTCTGAGAATGATAGATTTGCAACGCTTATCAGTCAGAGATCCATTGATTTCCGGAAGGAATCATCGTCATCATCCATAAGTTCTTTGAAAATTAACTATACGAGTTTTCCTGAATGCGGTATTGATTATCAAGATTTCACTCCATGTACAGACCCGAGGGTAATATCACTATAGTTTTCAATTTTGTTATTTCATAGGATTAGTAGAAGAAAGTTTTCATAATGATTAAGTTTGTATTTGGATTGGCGAGCTTATCTATTGGCATAAGTGTTCACAAGACTATTTAGGAGCTCTGTAGCACTGACACCTCTGAAAAAAGTTAGTTGTGTCCTTGTCCGAAACCGTTTAACACTTGTGATTATGTTTAATTTATTATTTTTTTCAAATTATTACCGGTGAAGACGTGTAAGTGTTGCTGTTTGTGTTTCCCGTGGCTGTGCTTGATAGTCTAGGAGTGCATATGATAACATTTTATGACATGATAGCTTATAATTTATGCAAAAATAGTCTGCCTTTTATTTTATTTTTTAAATAGGAATAGCTTATATGTAAGTGTTCATATAATAAGCGTTTATGCTATAAGCTTTCGATTTTAGTTGTTTTTCTAATTAGGGTCTAACTGTCTAAGTATGGTTAATTTTACAGAGATGGAAGAAGTATGGATCATATCGATACATTATGTTGGAGCGTCATTGCCCTCCGATTTTTGAGAGGAAAGAATGCCTGGTTCCTCCCCCAGATGGATACAAACCTCCAATTAGATGGCCAAAGAGTAGAGATGAATGTTGGTACAGGTATAATATATATGCCTTACGAGTTATGACAAATCAAAATATAAGACTGACATAATTCAAGTTTCGTGCAATTGATATTTGGCTACTTCATTATGTTTGTTGTTATATGGAATTTCAGGAATGTTCCGTATGACTGGATTCTTGAGCAGAAGTCCAATCAACATTGGTTGAGAAAGGAGGGGGAGAAATTCTTCTTTCCCGGCGGGGGTACTATGTTCCCGAATGGTGTTGGTAAATATGTTGATTTAATGGAAGATCTGATCCCAGAGATGAAAGATGGGACAATTCGAACTGCCATTGATACTGGTTGTGGGGTGAGTCTTACATCTCTCTATGTTTTAATCAGCGTTGTCAATTGCATATCGCAGAAAATAGCGGTTTGTTCCAATTCTGCAACAGTATAGCGCCACTTCAACTGCTATATGACAAAACTTTATACTACTAAATTACATATTGCAGAACAATAGCTGTTTGTTTATATTCCTCTGCATATAGTGCTATAGCCGCTATTTGACAGGATCAGTTTTGATGTACGAAATAGCCTAGCAAATTACAGTTCTCCTTCTTTAACAACCATGTTCTAGTTCAACTATATGTGCTGTTGCTTGTAGCTGTGCTTTCTTAACAGCAATGGAAATAAGTTTCAAAACTGACTAATTTTGTGATTGAAAAACACAGTTAATTTCAGTTACAATTTTCAATCACATGATAGGAAAAAGAGATGCTTTGATTAATCCACATCACTCTTGTTCATTTTAGGTTGCCAGCTGGGGCGGTGACTTGCTGGATCGTGGGATTCTTACTGTTTCTCTTGCTCCTAGAGATAACCATCAAGCTCAGGTTCAATTTGCTTTGGAACGTGGTCTCCCTGCAATTCTTGGTGTCCTTGCTTTACACAGGCTTCCATTCCCGTCAAACTCCTTTGATATAGCTCATTGCTCCAGATGTCTCATTCCATGGACAGACTTTGGTACTTCTATGGATTTTGCAATTTTAGATCAATCAAACATAATTTATTGTTTTTATACCCATGATCATGTACTTTACTGGTCTTGAAGCTTCTTAAACTTTGAAATTCAAATTGCAATATTTTACTAGGCGGAGTTTATCTTCTCGAAATACACCGGATTCTTCGTCCTGGAGGATTTTGGGTCTTGTCCGGTCCACCAATAAACTACGAGCGCAGATGGCGTGGATGGGACACAACAATCGAAGAACAAAAATCTAACTACGAGAAATTGACGGACTTGCTGACTTCATTGTGTTTTAGATTGTATAATAAAAAAGGCGACATTGCCGTATGGCAGAAGTCTCTTGATAGTGTTTGCTATAAAAACCGGACCAAAGATACTTATCCGCCCAAATGTGATGACAGCCTCGAAGCAGATTCAGCATGGTATACTCCAATTCGTACTTGTTTTTTGGTTCCGGATCCAAAATTTAAGAAATTAGGTCTGAAATCGATTTCGAAATGGCCTGAGCGATTGCATGCTACACCTGAACGCATTTCAATGGTTCATAGTGGGAGTGCATTAACATTCAAAAATGACAATAGTAAGTGGAAGAAACACATTACGCACTACAAGAAGTTAATACCTGAGCTTGGGACTGACAAGATAAGAAATGTCATGGATATGAATACACTATATGGAAGTTTTGCTGCTGCCTTGATTGATGATCCTGTATGGGTTATGAATGTGGTCTCATCTTATGCTCCCAATACGCTCCCTGTGATTTATGATCGAGGCCTAATTGGAACGTTCCATGACTGGTAAATTTGAAATAGGAATTAAGGCATGGAGTTTTTATTTATGAATATACTTTGGTCTTATAAATGATCTTTTGTTGATATGTTATTTTGATAGGTGCGAAGCATTTTCGACGTATCCTCGGACATATGACCTGCTTCATGTTGCAGGACTCTTCACTGCAGAAAGCCACAGGTGAAATTATAATGAGTTGTTTGTTGGTATTAGAACACACCAATATTTAGTTTAAATATACTTTTGGTTTTTGCAAATATTTAATTTTTTTTCTTGCTTCAAATTCGTGTAAAAATATCTTTGTTTTTAGTCATTTTAAATATATCATTTTTTTGCTTTTGGTCTTTGTTTTTTTGTTTTAGTCTCTGGCAAAAAATTTCATGTCGAAATTGGTCATTATAATATGTAGAATATTTGTTTGTTTGTCCCTCAAAGTAACTATGAAACAAATAGCATCACTAGCTCAGTTTGCCAAGCACAAATTTGTTCATACTGAAATTTGTAGTTGTAATGTTCATTTTAACAATGATTGTTACTTAACAGGTGTGAAATGAAGTATGTATTGCTGGAAATGGATCGAATTTTACGACCTGATGGGTATGCTATCATACGCGAGTCGAGTTACTTTTTTGACGCCATTACAACCATTGCCAAGGGTATACGATGGGAGTGTCGTAAAGAAGATACCGAGCAGGGGGGTGACGCGGAGAAGATATTGATATGCAAGAAAAAGCTATGGTATTCATCTATCAAAGTTTCAAGATGACAAACTAAGGCCAGTAATAGATTGATTCATATATTACGAAATATATATATTCATGCATGAATCAATATAGTTTATAGAAAACATTGGGAACCCAATAATATGATTTATTACCATAGAGTTTTCACATATATAGGTAGAGAGGGTGCGAGGAGTTAGACAGATTTTTACGTCATTAATGTAGCTGAATTGCCTCGTTTTGTCCCTCTTTTTGGAACCAAAGAAATAGTTCAATATCAGTTGAATGCAGGTGAGGGAATGAAAGTTTTAAGTCCCATAGAAAGAGTGTGATTTCCCTTTGAGTGGTGCCATTTAAATAGCAGTGATATTAGAAATAGTTTTGCTGAGAAATCACTTGTATTAATGTTGATCATGTTAAAGTACGTGCTTATCTCTTGTGCTTAGTATTGTTTGTCAAAGATTGTTTTATAGTAAGTTGGTATATGTTGTAGTACTGTCATAATGGATGAAATCAAATGGTTAAAATAATAAAATGTAACTGAACTGAGTGTATTGAGGGAAGGATACAAGTTTTCTAGAGACCATAAAATGATAATCTTGGGAGCTACTTGGTTAGCCACACTAGGGCCACATGTGGCTGATTATGCATCATTATGTCTCAACTTTGTATTAGCAACTTTGTTGTACGTCGCCAACAGTCTGTCTTCAACACACTTTCTGGTTTACCACCTAAAAAACAACAAGAGTACAAAACCATGCAATCACTGTGGTAGAGGGGTCCAAGTCACTTAAAGTATTCACATGGCCAAAATGAACAAATGAAAAAAAAAGGTAAACAAAATGCTGCAAGCATCATCAAATCTAGTACGTCTTTTTCAGATACCATTTTGCTTGTAAAAATGAAAGATTGGCACGTGGAGAAATTGGACAGAGTATTGAGCTCTTAATTCAATAACTGTCAAGGGTAGTTTCTTTATACCAAGTACCAACTATAGATGTAGATGAACTACTTGATGGCTTTTTGGCGTAAATATTTTTCTAATACTAAGATTTGGTTTCTATCAAATAAAAGATGCCTTTAGAACTCAACATGATATGTCTGATTATGCCATGATGTCCAGTTGTGCCATTTGTCATCCTAATATAACTTGGTATTTTTAAAATAATAAGCTATTAATGTTTGAAAATTTGTCTCATTATTAGATGTTAAATTGATTTATATATAACGCTTACATCAAATTAAATCAATAGACATAATCAATAGAAATAATAAGAGTATAATATATTTGGAAGAGTCCTAAACAAGGAAGACTTTAGGGTCTCCGTATATCGTGATATTGTCCGAGCGATATCCTCAAAAAACGTAGGGTTCACCCTTAGGACATGTGACATATATAATACCATTATCTCCCATTAATCATACGAGAAGAAGTTGTACCATGACTAAGTGGAAAATAGGTAGTCAGCCGTCTCCCCTAATCTTGAGGGAGCGATTACTGCCTCTAAGAGTTTTCTAAATCTTAGGTCTAAAAGGCTCCTATAAGTATTTCTCTCCTAATGGGAGAAAAAGACAGATCACAATTCACACATAATACTCACAACACAATATTGATACACAGAGCCTCTCACCTCACGTGAACACGTCTTCTAAAACCACCATAACATTACCATATATGACTTCTCGCCATTGTGGGCAAGTCCTAACTGTAACACCTTAATTTTCTCCGAATAATTTTAAATAAAAATTAGAGTAAATTAAAAACTTCACCCAATTAGGATGTCGCATTTAACAACAATACAAAACCTGCTCATTTTTAATAACAGGTAACACATACAATTATTTAATTTAATAGTAACAACAATTAATAAACTTCTCAAGTTTGCCTCCATTTTACTGCAGTGAAAAATATCAACAATTATTATAATACTTATTCAAATAGTACATGTTATAAAATAAATATAAAGTTGCAACTTAAGAGATATCACAAAATCTCTAATAACAAAGCATAACAATTCAAGCATCCGACCTCCATTGTTACATATTATAGCAAAACAATAAAGAATGGCACCCTCTTTTACTTATATCCTCACCTACCTTCAATGCCTCAGTAAGAATGGAACATTCTAGGGCAACCGCATCATCGCCACGTCTCTCAAACAACCCAGACTCTTTGCCAATCTCTCGTAATCAGCATAATATTATGACAGATCGAAAAAATATCAACGACATGGTCATCCTTGGTCTGCTCATTCTCCATGATCTCCTTATAAGCAGACCTAGGTGGACGTCTGGGAGCGTCTGGTGTCATGATATGGTGTGACACTGAATAAAACCAAGTAATGTAACCCTCTGCATAATGCCAATGACTTGTGACTGACATACTCTGATACTCCTCCAATATTAGATGGCTCTCGTAATCCATCAGTATGTCATCAAGTTCTCAGCGGACGATGTTGATAGGAGCATCCACGAAGGGGGATCTCGAAATTATCCGCACAATTAAACTGACACATGCATCGCTCTAGTAGATACTTGTACATCATATTACTCCCATATGCTAGCCATCTAGAATAAAATGAAATGAGATCGAAGAGAACAATGTCCCGGTGAGTGGCCTATGGTGTCCAATCGATGTCATCATGCTGAGTCCTGTCAATATACATACAAAATGGTCACACAACAACATTCCCTATACGCGGGCAATACAGGAAAGCATGTCGGGTAGTCCTCAGTATACTCTAGCACACGACCAAAACCGTGTATACGGTAAAAGTTTGCCTTACTTTAAAAACAAAGTTTAATTCAGAAATTCTTATGCGAATGCACTCTAAAACACATTTGGAGATACATCTTCGAATTAAAGTTTGACAAAGTGAGGGGTGCTCAACAATTAGCGGATACTTTATATGAAAATGGTGTATATGAAAATACATCTCCGAATTTAGAAGGTATTTTTAACTCTTCACCAGAAATTTGAGAGAACACTAATGGTGTGTTTGTTTCAAACTACAAAATAAGATTTCTGAAAAATATGATATTGGAAATGCAATAATCTCATGTTTGTTTCAAGTTTTTGAAAAGACTTAAATAGTATGTGGTCTCTGTAAATTAGTGTGTTTTTGTTTTTAGTCCCTAATCTGGATTTTATTTTAAAACAGTTCTTGAATGTTAATTTTTTTGTTTTGTTTTAGTCCTTAAATTTAAAATCTACAGTTTTCTTACGGATTTAAAATATGTTGGTTTCCTGTGATTTTTCCTGTGGATTTTAACTTGAAGGCTAAAACCAATTTTTTTTAACCTTCATGGACCATTTCCCAAAATAATTATGATTAGGGACTAAAAACAAAAACACGCTAACTTACAGGGACCAACATACTATTTAGCAAGTATTTTTTATTCCCAGGAACTTATTTTACACAATATTTCTACCTTATTTATTCTCATGTTAAAGGGTGGGAACCCAACATTTCCATAGAAATAAAGTCCAACTAACTCTAACTTCTCACTAGCACTCACATTTAATTTAATTTTTATTTTTTTATAATTTTTTAATTAAATTAAATTTGAAAACATTTCTTGAAAATCTAACTTTTGACTAAATTACATACATAGAAATATTATTCTCATGAATAATAGTCTCGAAAATATGATTCTAAGGAATGTAATTCCATAACTTAAACAAACACACCTAAGAAAATCTCTAATGGAAGAAATATTTTTGATTGCTTGTGTCATATTTTGTGGGTCCAAAGTGTCACATTGCAAGTATAATATAAGAAAATTATATGTTCTGAAAAACACCATTTTAATCTTTTGTCCTTGTCCTCCACCTCCTCATTTTGGGAACATTTTATGTGCAAAATTTATTTTTTCAACTAAAGTGTACTTTTTGTTCTAAATTAAAATTTTGCAATTAAATTGTATTTTTGGTTCTAAATTATACTTTTGGTTCTAAATTGTACTTTTGCAACTAAATTCTACTATTTTGTGTCCAAAACTTATTTTTTACATGTGTAAAATAATTATACACTTTCGTTGCATGATTATTATTCTAAAATATATATTATTAGTAAATTTGTATACGGAAAATAATAATATTTGTGTACGACGTAAAGTATATTTGATACATGTATTTTTATAAACGGTGTTATTTTTATACACAGGAAAAAATCTATTATTGATTTAAATATTTTTATATACGAAAATTTACTATTGATCCAAATATTTTTGTAAATGATACATAAAATAAATAATATTTGTATACGGAAAAAAATATATATTACTATTGATCTACATATTTTTATATACGAAAGATGATATTTATAATCCAAATATTTATGATCCTAAAATGATATACGGGAAAAAATCTATTATTGATCAAAAATATTTTTATATACGAAAACAAAATTTTATTATTGATCCAATTATTTTTGTAAATGATACCAAAACATAAATAATATCTGTATACTGAAAAAAAATTATTATTGAACTAAATATTTTTACATACAAAAAATGGTATTTATGATCACAAAACTTTGATTCGAAAATGGTATACGGAAAAAAAATCTATTATTGATCTAAATAATTTTATATACGAAAATTTACTATTAATTCAGATATTTTTGTAAATGATAACTAAACATAAATAATTTTTGTATACATAATTTTTTTTATTATTGATCTAAATATTTTTAGATTGAAGACCAATTTTGGTCTCTCACAAAAATTACACCACTCAAATTAGTCCGTCACAAAAAAGGACCTGATTTTATCCCTTATAAAATTTAACAGGACTATATTATTCCTTCTATTAATATTTTTCAAACTAATTTTTTTATATTTTTAAGCCGTGACTGTACTGCCATGTTAGATTTCATTTGTTATTTTTTATTTTTTATTTTTTAAATACTAAATTAATTTTTAATTTTAATTTCATTTTTAAACAATTCTAATTTAATAATATAAAAAAACCAAAATTGTTTTTTTATAAAGAATCGAACTCAAGACTTTTAAACAACTTTACCACTAGGCCAATATTCATGCATGACAAATAATTTCTGTAATTTATAGTAATATTAAATATTTTTGAATTTAAAACAAAAATTATAAAATTTGTACCAATGGGATCTCGAACTTAAATCTGTTAAATGATAATCACTGTACAACTAGACAAGTTAAGTTCTAAATTATTTACTTAAGTATTCATCATTAAGAACATTAACAATAGAAATTGATCATTTGTCTTGTATAGTGATTTGGTACAAATTTTGTAATTTTTATTTTAAATTCAAAAATTATTTAATATTACTATAAATTATGGAAATTATTTGTCATGAATGAATATTATCCTAGTGTTAAAGACTTAAGATGTTGTTTAAAGTCTTGGATTTGATTATTTATAAGAAACAATTTTAGCATTTTTGATATTATTACATTATAATTGTTTAAAAATGAAATTAAAATTTAAAATTAATTTAGTATTTAAAAAATGAAAAAAAAATGCGACATGGCAGTCTAGTCACAGTTTAAAAGTAGAAAAAAATCCGATTTGAAAAATTATATTAATAGAAGGACTAATATGGTCAGGTTAAATTTTATAAGGGATTAAATCTAGTTTTTTTTTGTGAGAGACTAATTTGAATTGTGTAATTTTTGTGAGGACCAGGTCCTCACTCATATTCATTTAAATATTTATAATTCAAAAATCGGACAAAAATCTAATATTAATTTAAATATTTTTATATATAAAATTTATTATTAATTTAAATATTTTTTTAACTTTTTATTTAAATAAATATATTATGTTAATAAATGTGCGTTAAAAAAAACTTCGTCCATGCAAATATTAAAAAAAAAAAACACAACGACGCCGTGCTATCCATCTCGTCTTCTCCAACGCGTTAGGGTTTTCAGAGCGTTGCAGTTTCCCTTCATTTCCAACGAAATCCTCGCACCACCGACCGTCAATTCCCTGAAATTTCAACTTCCCCGTACTCATAATCAACTCTTTCTTCACCGAAACCCCCTTAAACCTTAAAATAAAATGATAAATTTATTCATATCGGAGCCCAATCAAAACGACAACGCAGAAGACGAATCACTGAAACTGAGAATCAAACTATTGAACGAATTAGAAACCGTTATTTGGCCGGCGATAATCTCCGCAGGTCGCGCAGAAGCTCGAATGTGGCTCTGCAAAACCCTAGCTGGATTCAACCACGTCACGCCTCGCGAACAGCGTGCACTTTTCATCAAATTTCTAAAAGTTCCAAACAAGAACCACAATCTCGCGTCTCAGCTTCTCAATTTGATGATCGATTTATCGCCGCAAAAGCTTGGTTCTGTTTTAGCACGTAATTCTCGGTTTCTCGAGAGTTTCTTCAACCGTGAGTGTTTTTTAGTTGATTCTATGCTTTACACTATTGCTTTGTTAGTGAATTTTGATTGTTTATGGTAAATTGGTAATTTTGTGCAGGTAACCCTAAGCGTGTTTTGCAATGGTTTTCTTTCTGTGGATTGGAACAGGGGAAAGGATTGAGGGCTTTGTCGAAGTTTGCTTTTAAAAACAGGGACATTTGTTGGGAAGAGTTGGAGTGGAAGGGAAAGCATGGACAGTCACCTGCAATGGTTGCTACAAAGCCTCATTACTTTCTTGATTTGGACGTTCAGAGGACGGTCGAGAATTTTCTAGACAATGTGCCTGAATTTTGGTCGTCTTTTGAGTTTTCCGAGTCGGTGAAAGACGGTGATATTTTTCTTATTGATAGGCTGTTTTTTGTTAGTTATTTTAAGGATTTGATGTATAGAGAGGATTCATGTGATGTGTGGGAAGTTATAGAAGATTTCTTAGAAGAGCAGTCTTTCTCTTGTTTGTGTGAGCATCTTCTCATTAGTTTTGAAGAGAAGGATTTGTGTTACTTTGTGGAGTTGCTTTGTAAATGTCTTGACCCGAGAGTTGAATTTCAATGTGTGGATGATGTCTCTCGGTTGTTTGTGGTGGTTCTTTTGAAGTGTGGGGTTTCTGGATCTATTGACTTGATGCTGTTGTTAAATGCTGTCATTGCTCAGGGGAGGCAGCTTCTAAGACTTTTGCGGGACGAAGATGCCAAGGAGTCATTGGTGAAAGTCAATGAAATTGTGTCGAAGATATCTGCAATTCCCAGTGATG
Organism: Vicia villosa; assembly: GCF_029867415.1. Taxonomy (NCBI): domain Eukaryota; kingdom Viridiplantae; phylum Streptophyta; class Magnoliopsida; order Fabales; family Fabaceae; genus Vicia; species Vicia villosa. The sequence goes on from NW_026705025.1 coordinate 159,231, forward strand.
GTAATAGTTTGACCCTGATTTTTAAGAATAGGTGTAAGATGGCAACTGTGGAAGTGGTGAAGTGTCTTGGACTTCAGTCTTGGGTTCTTTACTATAGGTTGTCGCAAGAGTGCCGGACTCCTGAGTCCTGGGAGTCTGTTTTTGTGTATAATCAAATTGGTTTCCGCAACTCCGATAAACATGTACTGATAGATGAAGATGGACTGTTGACAGAAGAAGATTGTTCTAGCTTTGATCTCATTTCTTCTGGTAAAGTTAAGAAAAAGAAGAAACAAAAAGCTAGAAAGAAGAGGAGAAGGACATATGATTGTGATGATGGTAATGATGATGAACTTCTAGATTTTGATTATGGCACCCGGAACTTGGATTATCTTTCAAATACTAAAAGTTGGTTGCTTTCAACTGATAAGTACTCTTCAGCATGGAATAATGTAAGTTCTTTATCTTGGAATAAACTATTAAGCAAATAAAACTCAAGTGGATGGTATGTTATTTGTAGCATTTGCAGTTAGGAATCCTCAACTTTGAACATTAAAATCTGCACTTAATTAGATTTGCCTGTTCCCACAAAATGAGATTTACATTACCACTGACCTGAAAATTAAAACAATTGGATGCACCTTATTTGTCTGTTTCTTTATTTTGTCATCTTGCTTGACCTTGTAATGTGTGTGGACCTATGTTAGTAGTCTGGAGCGGCAGTGCGGCACAATTGACATGTGTATTCCATGATCCTAGTTTTGGGATCGGCTGCTCTACTCTGCAATCTGGATTGATAACATAGGTATGGACTGATGTTTTTGACGGTGGATGGAGGAAAGCCAAAAGCAAGCTATTTTAAGCCGCCCTCCTTCACAAATTGGCCTTTGTGGTTGTAAAAACTCTGCCACCGCAATTCTCCATGGCCAATATTTGCCAACAATAGTATACTAAGTATAGACACGGATCTACACGATTACTTTGAAATTGAAAATGTTTGTGCCTGAAATGTGTTTTAATTGCTAAATTGGTTGAATAGCTTTGTTGACTTTTAGTCATTTGTGGTAGTACCCATGGAGAGAAAGACCCAAATAGTGAGGTGAGATGTGTTGGCAAGTTATTTAGAGAGTGATAGAAATACATGTGAATATTAACCCTGCCACACAAAATCATATAAGACATCATTAAATGTGGCTGTTCGCAATGAGTCCAAAATAAAGCCTGTAGAGCGTGTAATCAGATCTTAACCTAGGATTATGCATATAAGAGTGAATGAAAGGACTGTTGATATTTGAAAGAGCAATAAGCCAAAAGCCAACTGCTAGTTTCATCCATCCATGCTATTCCGTGGTTGGTCCATAGTTTAAGAAACTATCTTTCATCTCATTAATGATATTGAGCTGAAAAGCCCTTTTACACATTCATCAGATCTCAGCTTGTTCAAATTTATCAAAGCTATTTTTTCAAGATTCTTAAAAACCATTAAGCGACATAATGCAAATTAATTAATAATAAGCATAAAGAGAAGCTCACATAATCACAACTTTCTACAAAACATAGCTTATGTAAGCACAATGAGAAGCTCACATAACTTATAAGCACAATTAGAAGCTCACATAACTTATAAGCACAATGAGTATATGAGGTGTGTGAGATAGAAGAGAGGGTTATGCAGTATCATGTGTGTTAGAACATTAGGACTGGGCAAGGGGTGATTCTTTCTTCCTTTGAGGAGCATTGCTCTGGGATTATAGGGAATTCAATCTCTGTAATAGTTTATCTTTAGTCATTAATAATAATAATACTTTTTTCTTCTCTTAAATTGGGTTCCGTACAATTTGTATAGACCAACCAATTGCTTTTTCTTAGTATACTTTGAATTTTTAATACGATGAACTTTGAATTTAGTTAGAGATTTTGTTATAGATGTTTGATTATTATTTTTATTTAACTGTTTGTTTAATCGATGATTATTTAAATCTTTTTGTTACCAATGCTCAAATATTTATATTTTGAACTTCAGTCAATTTGTGGCCCTCAGTATAATTTTGTGTTATAGTTTTTTAATATTTCAATTTTTCCATTTGGAGGCACGCACACCTTGTAAACTTTGAAGCACAAACATCCCAAACACGGCACCGACACAGACACGGCGACATCGGTAATAACTTGAGAAAATAAATAAAATAAACGTAATCACAAATGTCGGTGTTTGGTGTCTGACACGGACACACCTTTTTTCAGAGGTGTCGGTGCTACATAACTTTGCTGTATAAATATATGAAAATTTATAGTTCTTGGTGAAGGTGGAATAAACTGTACTGAAGCTCTTTTATTATTACTGATTTTATAACTGTTTTTTTTTGTAGGCGGACTTACCTGAGCACCTTCACAAACTGTGTTTGTCTAGGTGGATGATATGGCTTTTTGAAAAATGAGTTCGGAAGTCTGCTTCACAGTATCTACCAAAAAGATGTTATGATATCATCATTTCCACACTGTTGGATGACGAGATCAAGCACTCCTTAGTCGGTGTTTTCGACTCAATTCAAATGTATAAAGCAGGTTGTGGCTCTTGAAGCTACTCGTGGCTATTGTTGGTAATGTGGAAAATTTTATGCCTCATTTCATTTTGAAGATTCTGAAATGCCTGTTTAAGTTGTACGGCAAAGTTGATAAACCTTGGGTTCATTGTGAATATCGCGAAGTGATAAAATCTTTGCTAAACTGCTTCACAGACTGCTACCACCACCTTATGGTTCAAAACATGGGTGTCAATGTGTCACCCTTATGTTCCGAAGTTCCATATTGCAAATTCTCATGGCTTCATACGGGCATTATTCAGAATGCTATGATGAGTGTGTCTAGGCAAGTGACAACACTAAAATTCCATGAGTAGTTTTCAGAGAGCATATTCATCAAGTTGTAAACTTTACATGTGGCAATCTTTGGCCAATCGGAAGTTATTATTTTCTGATAGGAAACAGGGACGCATGCTCTTGTCATTGTAAGTCTTTCTTTTTTGTGTTTTACTCCTTTTATAAAGCAAATAATAGAATTAGAAAATTGACTACTGGGATTAATTTCCAAGCGTCTTGCAGTATAAGAAAGAAACTCAACTAATATCTTCTATAACTCGTCGATTAATATTTTGTTGAACTTGTGATGTATACCATACAAGTTTGTTATACAGATAGTGCACAACTTTTTTTGATGATAACAATTACTTAGCTATGTGTTTAGTCACTATTACACATTTCTTTTTGTCCTTACATTTTGAAATACATCTATAACAATCCAGTTTTTATAATAAGTTTATTGTTTTGAATGTAGCTCTGTTAAACTTCTGTCAAGGTTAGAATGTTCAGATTTTGCTTTATATTTGATACTTAATACTTAATAACTTGCACCTCTGCTGTCTTATTTCTAAATGCTTCACCTGTGTCCACACAAAGATGTTCTCTACTTAGGTGATAAATTTGGGGTTGTTTTAGAATTGTTTTGAAACTAGAGAAGTAAAGTTATTTGAAGTTGATGATAAAGGAAACGATTAGGATTTTGAATTATTATCTGTTAAAATTTTGGAGTCATTTTTATAAAATTTTAAATTTTTGGGCCAAATTTAAAATTTGAAAAATAGAGATTAATTTGCAATTTATTGCAAAATTTTAGGGGTCAATTTTAAAATTTTGGAAAAAATAGGACGGAACGGGACAATCATAGTTGAGGGTGCGACTTAAAATCTTGATCTGCCATAAAAAAATGAGAGCGGATGGGCATGCCCATTATAAATTTAAAAATAAAAAATTTGTTAGCGCCCGCTAAAACCTGGAAAAAAAAAAGGACATAACAGACACATTGAAGAATGCAGATCTAAAATTTTAACCCATTTCGCACTATAGTGTGGGCATGCATCTTTGACCCATTTCGCACTAAAGTGTGGGCAAAATAAACATGTCAATAGATTAGATCTATTTTGCCACTTTAGAATAAGGGAAAAGCCCCAAAGGCACAAGTTAATAGTATGGTTAACATGTTTTTTTGAAATATCTTATCCCTCTTTTTTGCATACCAGTAACATCTCTAATAGTGAAATCTTATCAAGTAACAATAAGTAGCATTAATGGTGAAATCTTATCCAATAAGAATAAGTATTATTTATGAGGTGTTTATTTTATTATTGAAATTTCCATGTTTGTTTAACATTTTCATAAATTATGTTTGAGTACTTTTTATTCTAAGGGAAGTGCTATATAGCACGACAAATATTTTCGTCGAAAGCCAACGATAATATATAATAGTAATATAATAAGTCAACAATAGCATATAATTGGCAGATAGAATAATATACATGGTAAGTAGATAAATAAAACGGTGCCTAGCGTGTTTAAATCCAAAGGCCATAAAAAATCCGTCCATTATCGTGCATGTGATGTTCGTAACAAGAAGCATTATCCTTATTCTAAAGATATATGACTTCATTTTCTAAATCAGCTTAGGATTTGTGAACCTTTTTGTGTAGACTTTGCAGGAATGAAGGAAAGTATTTTTGATTCCTTGAGAAATTATGCAATGGTGAAACAGGTTTGGATGAGAATTTTTCTTTACCCACCTCCCTATGGGGTCACCCCCTGCGAAAACCCAATTTTACCCCGCTTCGGAAATGCATTTCTGAAATATATTTTTTTTTCAAAATTTTTTCAGACTTCGGAACTGCATTTCCGAAAAAATCCCAAAAATTGGGATTTTGACAAATTCAGAGATGCATCTCCGAAACAACAAAAAAAAATCTAAAAAAATCCCAAAAATTAATTTTATGATATTAATTAATTCATATATCATAAATTTGATATAATTTATGAGTAATGAATAATAATAATTATATATTTTGATATAATTTATGAGTTATGAATAATAATAATTATATATTTCTATTCTGATTCATATTTTAAAATTTAAAATAATTTTATTTAAAAAAATTAAAATAATTTTACTTACAAAATGAGTTATAATTTTTTATTTATATATTTATAATAATTATTATATATTTACAAAAAAAATTAAAAAATGAGTGTTTTAATTTATATATTTATATATTTATATAATAATTATAATAATTATTATATATTTATAAAAATTATTATATATTTATATATTTATATAATAATTATTATATATTAATTATAAATATATTTATATATTTATATAATAATTAAAAAAATTAAAAAAATAGTGTTTTAATTTATAATAATTATTATATTATTATATATTTATATAATAATTATTATATATTTATATATTTCACTTATAAAATTAATAATTATTATTATATATTTATATATTTCTATTCTAATTCATAATTAAAAATAAGTTATAAATTTTTATTTAATTTAAAAAAATTAAAAAAAGATTTTGTCTTAATTTTATTTAAAGAATAAATTTTATATTTAATTCTAAATAATCAAAATTTAATTATGAAATTAAAATGTTTTTGATTTATATAAGTTAGTAAAATAATTTTTAACTTTAAAATTGTTTAGGAAATTTTTATTCACCTTGATTTTATTGATTCACCTTCATTTTATACCTATTAATTGTATTGATTCACTTTGATTTTAATTTTTTAATAATTATTGAATTCTTTCGGAAGTGTATATTCGAAACATTCCAAGACCAATTTGGTCTTGGAATATTTCGGATATGCATCTCCGAACACACCCCTTTTCCAAAAAGGGATTTTTCGGAAATGCATCTCCGAAAATTCAAAAAAGGGGTGTTTTCGGAAATGCATCTCCGAAATATAGGGCATTCTGGAAATTTCGCCAGAGGTGGCCAAGAAGGTTAGGAGGTCTGTTAAGAAATTTCCTTGGATGAAGCAAGTGAAGGACACTGTTTGTTAATATTTTTAGCAAACAATCACAATTTTTTATTTACTTGTAGGATCAAATTCGAAAATTCTAAAGGACATTTTATTGTAAACGTTTTGAGAAAATGCGTACGATAGTGCTGTAAGATTTCCTAATGCAAATAACTAAAGAACATGAGCAAATGCTCTTAAATTAACAAAAGAATAAGAAAAAGTAAATTACAAAAAGCAATAAAAAATGTTTAAATTAAAGAAGAGACACAAGTTCATATGCGAACTTTTATCTTCTGATGTGTTTTCATGTGTTTTTGGTTCTCGAACCGCTATAAATCATTACTGCTATTGAAAACATCTTCAAATTACCTAATCATATATGTCAAAATTCCACTTGTCGAATTTGCAAATTGGTGTTGACAACATAACTTGACTATCTACACTTTATATTTATACCCACACTTTATATTTATACCCACCTCGTATTTTACATTCATGTAAAAAAGGCTAAGTCGTAGATCTTAAACTAACAGACGCATATTGGGAGATCTTAAACTAACAGACGCATATTGGGAGGCTTTCTTCAACTTGAACTTGCAGAAATGGTTGGAAAACAATATGAAGAGCATGATGATTAGTAAACAATATGAAGCAGAACTTGAGTATCAATGAGGAGCATGATGATTGGCAAGTAATTTGGGTAACATCCTATCACACGATATGGTATTGGAGATGAGATTTTAATGCAGATGCACCACTATAGCATGAGCACAACTTTGCTAAACAAATTCACTACTCAACAAAGAATTACGAGACTTGTACAATGGTCTCCTCCTAATGATGATTGAATTACAATAGGAGTTAACCTTATGGATGATATTAAATTTTATAGTGAGTGTCCTGTACTCCTGTATGACATTTATATAGCTGATATCTCTGGGATTTCTTCTATGAGGAGTACTATTATGCAATATTTTCTTTCCAGAACTTCGACCCTATTTAATTAAAAAAAAATATTTGACTTGTTTATAATTTTTTTTATTTTCATCTTAGAGGGATGTGAGTCTTACATTCCTATTAAAATATAAAATAACTAATAATAACATTTAACTTTCATGTTATCAAATATATTTTGTTCATATATCAAATATATTAAAAATAAAATTCCTAACATAATGTTAAATGTTTCAAAACATTAACTTTTTAAACATTTAACATTTATAAACTGTTTAAATATTTACATTTAACACTTATAAACTGTTTAAAAATTTCTATGGAGAAGAAAACAAAATGTTTATTCGATGTAAATGTTTTACTAAAGCTTAATTTCTCTCCGTTAACTTTTAACATTATGTTTTAGTCAAAATTAAAAGTTGGTTTAAAAATAGGTTAATAGATGCGATTTTTTTTCTTCAAGCAATACGGATGTGAGAATTTTTAAACTCAATAATTAAGGTAATTATCGACATAAAAGGCGGATAAGTTTATGAAATTATGAAGGTTAATTTTTTAAAACAAAATATTAATTTTGGTCCCTTAAGTTTACCTCGAGGTCCATTTTGGTCCCGTAAGTTTAAAAAGTTTTAAATTGATCATTTAATTGTTCACAAAGGTCCACGTTTATCCTTTTCATCCGCCGCATTAGTCAAAATCAATGGATTCTAACATGTGGCAGACACGTGTTTTATTTATTTGCCACCTGGAATATAACCTTTGAAGCGTAAAAAAGAAAAGGGGATGGAAATAGAAATGCAAAAGTCATTGTTGTGTATTCAAGCAAACCCTAGTGCAGCCTTTGTCGGGTGAACTTGCTGTGAGCGAAGCAGATTCAAGGTAAAAGCGAAGACAACACTGCTTAGTAGAGGTAAGTTATATCTCTACGTTTTTTAAAATATTTGATTTTGGTAGTTAGGGTTCTTTGAAATCCATCTTTCTGAAATCCATCTTTATTCTTCGCTTCTATTTAGGGTATAGTCTGAAATGGATGAATTTTTTAACCTTACAATCCACCACAGTGGTGAATTTGTTGATGAGGATCTTAGTGTGTACGAAAGGGGTGAGGTTTCCAAATTGAGAGTAAAAGTTGATAAGTGAATCTATTTTGAGTTGTTAGGCGCTATAAAGGAACTAGGTTACGAGGCCATAGAGAAGATATATTATAGAGATCCTATTACTGGGATGAATGTGTTAGTTTATGACAAAGGTGCCTTAGAGTTATTAATATCAAACCCATGAGTCTAGGGCCAAGCCATTGATAACCATGGTGGAAGAAATAAGGACATACATGGTGGAGAGATGGGCTACAAATAGGTTGAGGTTTCAAAAATATGCAGATGTTGAAGTGTTACAAAACATTAGAAGGAAAATTGAGAAAACAAGTTCATACACAAACTTGTGGCTTGTTAGCTAAATACCTTTAATCCCAATACTTTGTTTGTCTGTTTTTACTTTGATGACTTTGAATTTTTTGATGACTTTGTATTTTTTTTTATGACTTGTTTGACTGTGTTAAGATGTCTGATGGGCATATCTTTGAAGTGAGCCATCTAGAAAACTCATTAGAAAAATTTACAGTCAACTTGAAAGAAAAGATTTGTTCATGCAGAAGATGAGAGCTGACAGGCCTATCATGTGTTCATTAACTTTTAGCCATGAAGACTAGGAACCATAAGGTTGATGAAACAAGTTCCTACACAAGCATCCCAACAAGTTCCTACTCAAGCATCCCAACAACAATCACAACAAGCATCCAAGGAAGTGACTCAAAAATCCAAGCAAGTAACTCAAAAATCCAAGCAAGTGACTCAAAAATCTAAGAAGTTACCAGTCAAAAAGGCAACTACACATTTCATACCACCTGGTCCAACAACTAGGTTGAATGCAGCCAAAATTGATGTTGGTCCAACAACAATAAGGACAACACCTACTAAGAGATCCACACCAAATTGAAAATTTTAGTTTTATGTTAGAACTGTTGTTTAGTTATGTTAAGTTGCAAGTTCTTAAGGTCTATTAAACCTATAATATAATGTCTGAATATTGGCGAAAATATAAGTTTGTTTTGTTTTGTTTAATTAAGTTGCAAGTTCCAAGCTGTAATGTAAGATCTTTTGAATCTATAATGTAATGTCTGAATATTGGTGGTTCACACCACATTATTAATGGATCAGACTTAAGTGCTTTGTTCTATTTGAGTCTATATGTTTGAGTATAAACCAACTGATAAATAATAGTGTAAACCTACTGTGAATGAAAGCAAACATATTCAGTTGAAAACAAACATACACAATACTTTAAGGCAAACACATAATGAAATGGAAACATATTAATTCATAACAAACATTTGAAACTAATACAATTGTTACAATTGTTGCAACATTCTAAATACCAACACATTCTAAAACAAAATGTTACAGCTGACTCAAACTGATACAATTGTTACAACATTTTAAATAAGACCACGACTAAAACAATACAAAACATTCTCTTCCAAATTTTTCCAAATTCATCATCTTCTTCATTTGAATTTGCAAGTCCCTTATTTGTTTCTTCAGTCCATCATTTGTTGACTTTAAAGACTCCACCTCCATTTTTGTTGTATTAAGATTATTTTGAAGCGTCTCCAACCTACTCTTTTAATTTCTCATAAACCGGTATTTCTCATCCACCACGTCATAGAACCATTGAAAATATCCACGTCCAGTTTGTGTGGCATCCTGTGTAATTCACATTGCATCCCAATCAGAATAAACAAAAATGAAGAAGCAATTTAATTTCCTTTTTACCTTATAATAATGACAATTTCAAAATTATTTCTCAAAGTTCGTGACAGCTCAAGGTCTTCGAAGAATAACCATGTCTCCACTGTCACATATGAATTTTCATCGCAAATTGGCATCCAAACGACCACCTTTCTTTACATCGGATTCATATGTACATTGTCCAAAGTTCGTTGATGATGACGACTTCATTTTCCATAAACAATTTCACACTTGAAAGCTCTAAAATTTAAGAACCCTAAAATTTGGGAAAAATGGAACGAAGAAGGTATTGTCATCCACCTCACCTGCCATATAGACCAAAACTAATGTCCGTTTCATTCAAATTTGACGGAAATATCACTGTAACCCTTTTTAAACAATTAAATGATTAATTTAAAACTTTTTAAAAAAATGGACCTCAAAGTAAATTTAAGAGAAAAAAAGATATTTTGACAATTTTTTAATATGCACGTGTTTACAATGCATTTAGTTTTTCAAAAGATGAAATAAACCTCGTAAAATAAACATAAAAGTGTACGAGCTCACTCAAATTTACCTTAAATTTGTGGATTCCTCCACGTTAAAACGGTATTGAAAATGAATTTATCAGAAATAAATCGAATTTACAAGTGAATTGATTAATTTTTTAAGATTCAAAAGCATAAACTCGCGTGTTTTGTTATGTCGATATCCTTAACGTGAGAAGCTCTATTATGGACTCCACAAAGAAATATATTTCTATTTGGTCCATCATTACTCTGCTTTTTATATAAAAGCGACGCATCTATTTGTAAGATATTCGTAGCATGTTAGCATGTTCTCCATTTTCTAGAAACTCAATCCTTAATATTCAATCAAACATCATGAATTTGATTTTGTTGGTTGGAGACTACTGTTTACCACAATATTTTATCCGATTCTTAATGTTGATTGGACCTGATTTTAGAACTTCAATTAAGCAATAAATATGAAAAATTGAACATGTGCATGACTATTTTGTTTTCCAATCACCTCTTTTATGTATTTTAAATTGTGACTTTTTCTTTAGGTCCGTTTGGTGCGCATGATTAAAGACAAGATATAACTGTTTGAAAAATAAGAGTAATCTTCTTCGGAGACGGATGAACGAAATTCCCTAACCGCTCTTAGATGAAGGCAGACCAACTATGCAAGAGAGAACCCTATAGAAACCGACTCAGAGTTCTCGGCAGATCTCAGGGACGCTTAATGAATGGCCTTTCCACTCGAAGCTCTTCAATATAAAGATTAAGTTCCAAGTCTCATTTTTCCTCACGTCGTGATGAGCTCGAGGAATTCTCTATTGTGACTCAAGTAGATGAATCCCAAACTTCCAGCTATCCCGGTGTAGGCATACCCTGACTAACAAAAATAGTAGAGGTCCCCAATTGTCGGAACTCTTCTTGTGGTATGAATATTGGTAACTCTGGCCAAAGAAATGGTAGCATGAGAAGTCGTCATCATTTTCTACATTGTTTTCTCACGTTGTATCTTATCTGCAGGGAAAACATATAGGGTTTAGAGAAAATCATCAAAGAGTGTGTGGAAAAGGAAAGATCCTACTAGTTTCTCACCAAAAATGTCATTCCCGGCCTCTTTCGGACATGCTTCCACCAGTACACATGTCTCTAAAAGCCATTTCATATATTTCTTCAATATTGTGTCAGGAGGAGTTACACCCTCGACATAACCTAGAGCCTCGTAGAAAAACACCAACTTCCTTTTTAGGAAAACGTCTTCTTGGGTTAAATCATCCATCTTATAATTGTAAGATCCTCATTTCGCCAAGAAGTAGCTTTGCCACCAAAACTTAGAGAATATATTCGAGCACTGGTAAGGCAACCTAGGATTTATTGAGCATATGGTGGAATGTGACTTCTCATTGAGAGAGGTAACCAGAAAAAATCGATGCTTGAAATGCTTCACACTGTCTAATTAAACATCAAATATCTTGATACACTGCCATATAGATATTAAGCATTGGTCCTTGGTTGAAGCAGTCGAGCTACACTGAGCTTTGAAAAGGTGGAGAAAAAGTGTATCAGTTGGCACACTTCCCTTGTATTCACACTAGTATTGAAAGACTTTAACGTAAATCCTTCTTACTATCAGGGACAGTTTTTGGTACGTACAACCTGGCCCGTTGCACAAGGCCTAAAAAAAACCGGGATTTTAAGTTTTAAGTTATAGTGCTTATAAATTATAAACTTTAAATAATATATATATATATATATATATATATATATATATATATATATATATATATATATATATATATATATATATATATATATATATATATATTAACGGTTGATAAGATTGACAAAGCAAATACTACAACCCAGTAGACAAGCAGTTGTTGTTCAAATAAATGTTGCGAGTTTGATTCTGATTGTAGGCAATTTGAACATAATTTTATTTTCTTAACTTTATTAACCAAATAACTATCTTCTTTTCAAACCAATTTTTATTTTTTCATTTTATTAACCAAATAATTGTCTCCTTTTAAAACCAATTTCTATAATTTTATTTTAATAACTAAGTTTTAAATAATAAAATATATTGTCTTAATCCTTACAATTTTATTTTATTTTTCTATTAAAAATTTTAGATATTATTTATAAGTCATAACGAAATTAAAAGTTTATCATATAACAAACTCATTTCGTATCAAATTCTTATGATAAAATATAACACATTATTATTTGTGATTTGATACCTTTTTCTTCTTTTTATTATAAAAAGATATATTTTTAAAATCTATTCTATACTAATATATAAAAAATAGCAATATTCATATTATTTTTAATTGAATTATTATAATTAAATAGAAAATAAGTTAATAAATTAAATTATTAGGTTTAAAAGTTTTTTGAATCATTATAAGGTAGTATTTATAAGTTTTATAATTTTTCTAATTCAACTTCTTTCATGTTACTATATCAACTATAATAAAATCTCGAGACTCTTAGCACAATTTTTCAAAATTTTAAGATAATTTTGGATGGTCTTAGTGGTAAGATTTTAAATTTTTGACTTTAGCATATTTACTAGCAAGGACATCACTTACCTAAATTCCAACATGCTTTATCAAGTGTCATTTTCAATCGAAGTGTTTAAGACATAAAAATAAAGTTTGACATGACATTAAGACAAAAAAAAACATTTTTTAGATGTTTCAAAGCTTTTATTAAACGCCAACTTATAAAATTAAATAGGGCCTCCAAATTATCTAAGACGTCCCTGCTCACTGGGTGCAGTTGCAAAGGTGCAATTAGCAGGTGATTAAGAACATCGATCTCAAAATCATTAAAAGAAAGATGGAAATATATTAAGGATAACAAACACTCATCAAGAGGGATGACACACCCGTCATACTTGCTACACACCCTCTTATCTTCCTCAAGAATAAGTATTTCTTAGTTGGACATATACCCTACCTCGGCGAAAGCTCAATCCAAACTGTCTTAAGAGGGTAATGTAGAAGCGATGTTCAACGTCTCTTAGTCTACACACATTTAGGAATTAAACCCATTTTGCTTACAAAGCATAGTAGGTTGAATGACCATTATGAAGAATCATGTCAGCACAAAAAGGGAAATATAAAGAAACAACACTCTAGTTTCAGAGATGCCAAAAAGTTCACTGCCTAGAAACCCTAACAGATAAGTAAGCAATATCAAGAAAAAGGATGTTACTTTATCTTATAAGAATGGGGTGGTTGCCTATGTGTATCAAATGCCACCGAACGAAGATCATAGATGAGCTTAACCAAGAGATCAGTGCATAAGAGCTCGTGAGAAAAACGAAGTTGGCAAGACAAAGAAGAAAATATTTTGCAAGTCGTGAGAAAAATGATGCTTCAGGAACCTTTTATACGTCTCTCAACCACAGAGGAATGTACGATCCACTGCACACTACCAATGGTTCGGATTTTATCGAAATATGCACAAAATACTCAAGTACCCTAAGGAAGATGGATCATGATTACCAATTAGCTTAGAGAGACACGCCAATCGCTCTCCGCAAAACATTGTCTATAACAAGAAAGACATTTAATGCACCTGTTCCCGACAATAGTGACGTCCCATCAAGGCTTTTCACCTTTCAAGAAGAATTAGATGAGTTGAGGTGTATACGACAAACTTTCGTCCTACAAAGCTGGGACAATAGCTTAGGAGGCAAATGTTTTAGGCCACTCATGAGGCACAAAACGGACACAACCTAGAAACGAAGAAATGGAAGCGAACACTATCCTCGCCTGAAGTAGACAACTACTCCCACTAAAGCATTGCCAACCGTCCAGGACAATTAGACGACTGTCCACACAACACACCACACTCCTCACAAACCGTTTTAACCGCTCCTGCTATATAAGAGAGAAATCACATCATTCTTAAGTATTCAAATTCATTCTCACTCTCACATTCATTTTTTAACTGACTTGGACGTTGTATGGCTAATTTTAAAGGCCAATCTCCTCTCCATCGTGCGAGAAACATGTTTCATCGTACCAACATTCTACTTCACTGTACACCATACAATTATGATTCTAAAACAAATCACAAATGATTATTTTGAAACTCAAATATATTTGTTTTCCCATTGTTTTTGTTAAATCGACCATCATCAAATCATCCTCTCACTCATGAGATCAATGATGACCGCGAAATCGTACTCCTAAAAGGACAACCATAAAATAAATGGTCCATTATATAAGTGTCCAATAACTTGATGGTCCTCAACACTGATATATATTGTTGTCCTCCACAAGTCTAATCTTGCACTCTTCCTTCACGCTATTTCGGTGGTCCTCCTTATTTTTTGTTCAGTCATAATAGGCACTAACAAATAGATATTTTTAAGATTGAACTCTATACGTCGAATTCACTCATATCCTTGGCGCCGTACCAACTAAACCAACACCCAAATAAAATGAAAACAACTTGCACAAAGCCAACAACAACGTTTGTAGAATGAATTCACTTGTGATTTTGACAAGTCCATGTCATGTCCCCATGTTTTGAGGAGGAAATTACTAGTGCTCGTTCGAATGCGCACAAGCTATCATGCATAAAGTCAACCACTCAATTTCTACAACCATCAACCAAAAAGTACATTATCATCATCATCAATAGCCACAAAAACATATAATAATCTCACATTCTAAATAAACAAAAATTCCACTTATATATTGGAAAATATTTAAATGATGATACCTTTGAATGATTTTCATGTCGATTAGTTTTTTTACCAACAAAGTTTCCCGTATAGGGAGTTTTCTATATTTATTTTACTACCACTGTCTCTAAATTATTTTTTAAAATGCTACACATTGAAAAATATTTCAAAAATACCACAATTTTATCAAAAATAGAACTAAATAATAGATAAAAGTATAAAACGATCAAATTGGTGGAAGGAAGAGCTAAAGTTGAGTCCTTCTATCCTGTATTGTAATTCAACATTTTTATATGTTTTTATATATATATATATATATATATATATATATATATATATATATATATATATATATATATATATATATATATATATATATATATATATATATATATATATATATATATATATATATATATTATTTAGCTAGACATGTTATTCATTACAGACATGCAGAAACTATACAGAAGAGTAAGTTCAAACATGGCAATCAACAATAAAATAAATAAGCATGTAAATAAAAACCTGGAATTGAATTAATACTGGAATAGTCTTCAAGTACCAAAATTCTTCAGTACAAGAACATAATTCTTCTTCGATTACACTTGAAATCCAAAGTTAAAAAGTCCTAAATCTACGGTGCAATAGCCTTTCAATGTGAGAAACTATTGCTTATGGAAAGTAGTAAAAAGGGCCTGGAAATTAAAGGTGCAGAAGAATTGAAAATAACAGTAAGACTTGAACTTGCAGAGAAAACTCAAAACAATAAAATTTGACGAAAGGGAGAGAGCTTGAAATTGGTAACTAATTCTCTCTTACAGTGACTTGCCAAGACCCACCCTTGCTAGAATGTAGGAGCATAAAGTCTTTAGGTTGAGATGTGGTCAAGTGCTGAGCTGGGCTTCGTTTCTGGTACGTTTGTGGGCTTTACTGGTTTAGCAGATAAACCAATTGTGTCGTTTGTGACATGTTGTGATGTGGGGCACAACTTACTCTCTGTGTCGGTCGACATGGCCTCTGTGCCGCTCGGCACACCTTCTGCTAAATAGAAGAAGTGCATGCATGTGCCATCTTTCTTCTCATTCCTTTGTGCAAGCTAGGATCAAAGTAAAAACCTGAAAACATAGCAAAAATACCAACGTGAAGCAATAAAATCGATAGAAACGGAGAATAAATTCATGTTAATTAGGCCTAATATGTGATACGATTTCGTGTTATCAGTTGTTCTATAACAAATGTGTTCATCATATAAAGACACTTGCAAATACTAGTTACCAACCCTCATACCAATTCTCATATAAAAATCACAGTCAGTAATACACTTAACAACTGTAACACCCCCAATTCTATACTTAACAAATAAGGCATACATTTGCATAAATCAGAGTAAAGAAGCATGCATCTCACGAGGGCGTTACACATATTTCAAAATAAAATAACATGCAATGGTCATTTCCGAATAACACGGGATTTAAAGCAACATGCGAAAACACAGCGGAATAATTATCTCCTCAAATAAATGGTAAAATCGGATGATTCCCATACATCATCTACCATGTCTCAATATTTCATCTCATGGCCATTCATCAACCAAATAACATATTCAAATACGAAATACAATATGAGTAAACAAATATCTCATAACAACGAGTTGTAAAAATATAAACCCAAATCCCATGTGTTACATATGACCAGAGCACAAGTGACTACTTAGTCACGATACCTTACAAGAGATCTAAATCTCTAAGCTAAGCCTCATTCGAAGCATCGCTATCCACGAAACCTGCACGTTACCAACAAAGGGCAACATTCAAACAGAAGAGTGAGAATTCAAGTTATAATAAATAAGCATGAAATAGGAAATGCATAACAAACATATACAATCCCAAGAATTCTCCAAATAGCATAAACATGTATCACATCTAACACATCAAGGTTCACATGTTATGGCATACGACATAGCTCATCACATAAGTCATGTATAACATACTTATTCATCACCATCCAAATAATACACAAGTATACGCAATTCAAGTATACATGATACCCACATCTATACAATTACACAAGTGTTTCCATATACAATTCATGTATAATAACCATCAACACGCCACAATTATGTACACATCACAACAAATGTACATATTCGCATCACATCATCAAATTCCACATATATGCATATTCATCAATGTATACACATATTCACATTCTCATCACATATGCTTCAATTACATATATCATCTCATCATCACATCAACAATTCATATCAATGAATATATCAACCCACATATATGCATATCATCATCAATAATCATCCACACAATCATTTCACACAAATCACACAATATAAACATTCACACTGACACGTGCGACTCAAGTGTGACTCAATGCGATATGCATGTGGATCTCGTCCATTATCATTTCCGGTCACGCCGATTGTCTTTCCTCTATAGACTAGATAACCACCTCAAAGCTCCATACGGCGTTAAGCTTTCAAATCCCATTCAGCACTAGGTGTGGGACAAGCAAATAACCTCCACGAGATTACTCAACATTGCCTCTTCCATAGACTTATGCTAGTGTAAGTGTGCAACCAAACAAGACTCATGCATATAAGACCACCATATCTTACCATACATAAGCAAACAAATAATTACCAACATAGAATTATTTCACCAATTGCACAACATACAATCAACATGACTTCACCACATCAAGGCAACACAACATCGTCATCAAAACAGTCCCAAACTATACACAAACATGAATCAATACAAGAACATGTCATGTAATTTACCATTCCATCACCAACATACATAATCAAAATTATCATGTAATCGTCATCACAAAGCACATCCAATTATACCTCACACATATTAATTAACCAATTAATAACACATAATGAGCATATAGAAGTAATAGGTATGCAAGTCAAGTCTCAAACAAACAAGAAAATAATTCTGGACACAATTCGCGCCGCCACGCAATGGTCGCGCCGCGAAACACAAGTCAGTAGCAAATTATTCAAAAATCCACTCAGTTCGCGCCGCCATCATTGTTCGCGCCGCAAACACAGGTCAGAAGTGAATTTCTGCGCGAAGTCAGCATAGTTCCCTTTCTCATTCCATCATCCAATTCACATTTCAGTTCAATTTTGCACACAAATTTCACATACATATCACACATATAACTCATATGTATCATTAGATTCATCAAAACTTCATTAATCATGCAAATATATGAATTTCACCCAAATCCCAAAAGTTAGGTTTTCACATTCTTTTCATCAAACATGTTATAAATCAAAACCTACCCATGGAATCAAGTAAGGAATCATTATTACATGTCATTTCTACCAATTCTAAGCATAAACAACATCAAACAACACATATCTCATGAAATTATGAAAATACCCAAATAATATAATTATTATATCACATAATAACTAAATAAATAATTATTAAAAAACACCAAATAATATAATTACTAATATAATTAATAAAAATACTAATAGAAAAATCGGGTTGTTACAACAATCATCCTTTTTCCATCATTCTTAGCTAAATAAGCATTTTTCTCCAATATGGCATAGTCCTTTTAGATTCATTTACCACATTCATCCTTAACTCAAACTTGGTTCTTTCACCAACCTTATAGGTTGGAAATCTCTCATACTCTTCATGATCTTCACTCTCAGGTGGTGTTTGAAGTTGGTCAGAATCCTCCCCATGGTAAAAGTCATTCACACATGGCTTAGTTGTATCTTTAGGTAATACAGTTGTCCAATCTAATGCATGGTCATTATCCTCAACATCATTAACTTCATCATCCATTTCAAATTCATTGTCCACTTCAAATTCATCACCCAGTTCAACATCATTATCCACACCATCTTCATCATCCAGTTCAACATCCTTATCCACACCATCTTCACCATTCACTTTAACATCCTTGTTCACACCATCTTCATCATTCACTTCAACATCCTTGTCTACACAATCTTCATCATTCACTTCAACATCCTTGTCCACTTCAACATTATCAACCACTTCAACATCATCATCATTATAAATTATGTCATGCCCTATTTCTTCCTCGTCTATAATGTCAGGTTCACTAATGCTATGATCAACATACAAATCTACTATGTCATAACCATCATCATTGTCAACAGTTAAGTGTTCTAAGGCAATGAGTAATGCTCATCATAGGGTTCAAATACCAAATACACTTAATATCTCTATATCTATCTTTCTTAATAAATTCCAACAATTCAATATAGGACAAGTAGTCAACATCCCATTTCTAGTTTATTTCTTAAGCAAACCCACCAACATACAATCTCACAGGGGTGTTAACCAGTCTATCTCTGTGAAGAATTCTAAACCTAATTTTTTGACACATAGATGGCCTAGAATAGACACATTAAAGTCGGAATGGGACCACAGACAAGACATTAAAAATGCACAACTGTGGGACCACAAAACCTAAAATATAAAACATCAGAAACCCTAAAACACAAAGGGACCACCATGCACATTAAAATAAGCATACAACCGTGGGAGACAGATTAATACGTACCTGAGACAAAATTTCACTTCTTCATTGCTTTTCTCGGTGGCAGTGGGAATCTCCATGGCTAATCTTGAAGCTTGATGAAGAACGTTTATATAAGAACCGTTGCTCAATTTTTGAGTTTTGAGAATATAGGATTGATCACAACAAGGAAAATGGATGAATTTTTTAAGGTTCTTCAGACTGAAAAATGATTCACCTTAGGTTTGAGATGAACATTGGTGGGTTTACTTAATAATGTTTAAGCGTAAAAAATGTTTCCATATTTATTTTGTTAACTTATTAAAATAAAATCTGATAGAAAATGTTATTTAATGACATGGCACCAAGGTTTTCAAATTTGGTCTAACTTTTCATTTCCACGTCATAAGTGAGACTGCTACATAGCCAAATTTGAAAGGGGACCAAAAAAACTCTAAAATTAATTAAAATTATGGACCTAATACCTGGTTTTCTTTAAAGAGGGACTACTAAGTTAGAAAATACAAAGAAGGGGGACCAAAACTGCATTTAAGCCTTATTTTTAATATCTGGGCATTTATTAACCAACTTCATCACTTTATTAACCAATTTTTTATATTTAATTAACTAAATTTGTTTTACTATTAAAAGTCATTGTTCATGCATTGTTCACGGGTACTATAGTATTCACGACCAATGTTCATAAATATTTTTTTATTTAAAAAAATACGGTTCACCATATAAATACGGTGAACAGTGCATACAGTGTAGGTATGGTGTCAAGATAGCATTGCCACTACTACAAAACGCGTAAACAACAACACCATGGTCATTGCGGATCTTCACTACACCGTGATGACATCTCTAAAATAAGGCGCTATCATATTATTTTTATTTTTTGATTAAAAATTAATTGTATATAACAACGGTTGAGCAGCCAACAGTGGTAAAAACCATCAAGCTTTCATGGGTTCGAACCTTAGCGCCATCATATATATTATTCCTTTAATGTTAAGACGCGTCTTTTTCTTTTTATTTATTTTTATATAAAAACTTAAAGGGATATGACTACGGTTGGTAAGTTCCACCGCTGTGATATATTTATAATAAATAAATACCTATCAATATGGTTGGTAGATAGCCGTTTTGAAATAATTTACCCATATATGAGTGAATTAACTCTCACTTATTGACAGTAGCGTCGTTTCCTTCACAATGAAGCACTAGCACCCATTTTTTCTCTTCTTCTTCGCCATTAGCCGTGAATCTTGTGCTTCATACGTTAATGTATTCTTCTTCTTACATATTATTGTTAGATAGTTCCCCATTATCTCGTTTGTTGCATGTTATTTTTGTTGATTAATTATTCTCATTTTTTCAGATTCGTCTTCACTACGTTAACAAAGACCATACTTTGGCTATGGTACATATTATTTATGTAGCTATGGAAAAAAGTACAAGAAGCATGAAACTATGATGGAAACTTCATCCATCTTATACTTCTTCTTCATAGCTTCACAAACAAAATATTTTTCATACTATGTTGATAAATAAGTTTGCGTTTTCACATGTTGATAATATTCATGGTTATTGTAGAACTCAACAAGAACAACACATTTTAGTTAATGAAGAAACAACAACGGCAACATACTTCATCTAGTTTGAGATACAATGAAAAGAAATATAAGAAGTATGAAGTTGTTGTGTAAACTTCTTCCTCATTATATTTCTTTTTCATTGCTTCATATTCTAGATGAACTTTAGAATTGATTCCTGTTCCACGATTTGTTTCAATAAAAGGTGTGTCCTGGAAACTTATAATATATTTTTTCATTGCTCACAAATTTATAATATTTTGTTGTGTTGTATGATGTTGTTTGAGTTTATTATATTCTATGTAGATTATTTGTTTCACTAACCCTCACTTAAAATACATTCATTTAAATTGACATAGATACGATAATATGAAAATTAAATCATATTTGAAAACCAACTTATATCAATCATTGTTTGCAAATTGCATGCGTCTCATCGTTCATTTGATGTTCTTTAACATATAGATTATGGTATAATGACCTGGCTCCTCAGATGCATCGTTATCTTCGATTATAGTTAAATTTCGTTAACTACAATTTATTAGATGATAAGTGATGATGATGGAAATTTAACTATAATCGAAGATAACAATGTATATAAGGAGTTAGACCAATAAACCATAATATATATGTAAAAGAGCATGAAATGCACAATGAGACGCATGCAATCCGAAAAAACAATGGTTTGTTTAAGATGGCTTTCAAGAATAGCTTAATTTTTATATTATAGACTTCTTCATCAATTTGAAAGCTTGTATTTTTTTAGTGAGGTGTTTGGAAAACAAACAATCTACATATTATATAATAAACTCTGGGCACTTTTCACAACGGTTATATATTGTGATCATGATCAAAGATCATTTATGATTTACATAATTTGTGTTGATGGGTTTCGAACCCAGTACCTATGTGTAGGTATCACAACGGTTTATAAGTATAACCGTTGTGATAAGTGGCGCGCGTCATTCCTTTCAATAACGGTTTTTCAGACCGTGATAGAAACAACAAACTTACAACCACCCCCTACTTAACAACGGTATGACTTGCGTGATGGTACCCCTTTTCCAATCGTTGTGAAAGGGGTTTTTCGTAGTAGTGTGCGGGAAAAAAAACACTAGGGAAGCTCACCATCATACAACAAGGGAACATAGAGAAAAACACCAATCAACCAAACAACAAAGAACAACAACGCATCAAAGACGCCAAAAAATTACTCTCAATAAACTTCAGAATTATTACACCAATCGATCCAAATAATGTTTCTTCTATAAATAATAGAGTCTAAGAAGTATGTATTATCATTATACATTTCTTAGAATATTTCTAATGATTGTATGAACTATTGTGTTTTATGATAAAGATAATGAATTAAGTATTTTGATAGCTCCACATTATAATTTTAAGGCTTAAATACATTTTTGGTCCCCGTAAGTTAGCGAGTTTTTTATTTTGGTCCTTGTAAGTTTTTTTTCTGGTCTGAGTCCCTATATCTTACTTTTTGGTTGCAGTTTAGTCCCTAAAGCCAAAATTTGCAGGAATTTTCCTGCAAATTTTTCTGCGGATTTTGATTTTAGAGACTAAAACGAACGCGAAAGTGAAATATAGAGACTCAGACTGAAAAAAAATTTACAGTGACAAAAATCAAAAACTCGCAAACTTACAAAAACCAAAAATATATTTAAGCCTAATTTTAAACAATTGATGTTATACTTAACCAATTGGTTCTGGAAATTGGGTAATTGTGCTAAAAAGATAATAAAACTAGAATATCGTTTCTCATACATAATACAAATAATAATTTAAAGGGTATTATACTATATGACTATAGCCACCTATTAAGAGAGATATAGATGTAAATCTTATATTTAGTATCGTTACATGTAAATCTTTTGGGTAGTGGTGTAGAAGTCATCTAAGTATTCTAATTCTATGTCCATGTATTTTTATTTTATGTTTATTATAATTGTTGAAACTAAATGTGTTAATTAATGTATAATTCACAGTTTAACTTTTAAAAAAATAACATGGTGAGTAATAAATTTTAGGTAAAACTCCGGTACCCTTAAGTTTAGATGGGTATTGGTTCCCTTAACTAATCAAATGCTATAATTTTATGTCATGTGACTTATTTATTTTAATTTATTTTAAAATAAATTAACATTTAATAACAGTTTACACTAAAGGTACCGGTACCCAACTTAAATTCATGGGTACCAAAGAATTTATCTAAATTTTATTAGTATTAGTTAAAAATGACTAAAAATAATCACACTTAAATACAATTGCTTGCACCATTTGGCAATTTATGCGAATATGATCGGTAAAACGACAAGTTGATTACGAGATGAATTACAAGATGTATGCAATTCAAAAACCATTGATTGACCTAAGTTGATTTTCAAATATAACTTAATTTTTATATTATTATTTTCCAAATCAATTTAAATGAATGCATGTTCAATAAAGGATTAGTGAAACAAACAATCTACATATAATATAACAAACTCAACTGGATGTTCTGTCAATCTAAATAAGAAATTAATACGACAAGATTCATAAAAAAACATTGTTAAGTCGCAAAAAGGGTTTTTCTTGTGACTTAACAATGTTTTGTTCTTGTTCTGAGAAACATTTATCTACAAAAACAGAAAAATAACAGCATACAGCAACACACAACAACATACAACAACTAACATTTATCAACAAAACAACAACAACATACAACAACAAATAGACTTGAGTTAATTTTTGAACCACACCTACAGTATGTGCTTTATTGAGTTAATTTTGTTTCATTCACCTCCCATACAAGTTAAAAAACACCATGACAAATGTAAACATGTTTGGAAACAAAAACTCTAGAACCAAATTTGAAAACATAAACTCTTGAATCTGCTTTGAAAATATAAACAGCTTTTAAAAAACACCATGTCAAGTGTAAACCCTGTGTAATACCAAATGAAATGAATAGTTCGAGGAATGACGTACCTTGAAAGTTCTTCAATGGTGATGAAAATTATAACCTATACAAAGAAAAATGGAAGAAAGCCTATGGAGAAGAAGAAGAAAGATAATGAATAAAGAGGATTGAACTAGGTACCTTTTAGTATGAAGAAGAAGAATGGCGATTTCTGCATATGGAATATGGAAGAAGAAGAAGAGAGAGAGAATATTAGGGTTTTGCTTTGAGAGAGATGATGCCTATTCTGTCAAGAAGTGAGAGTTAAATTCGCTTATATATATGGTAAATATTTCAACACTGATGTATTATTAGAACTCTAATGAAATGTAATGCCTTTTACAATAGTTTATTTTACTAACAATCTTTGTAAAAAAAATAAAAAATTGTTGGTACTGGGATTCGAACTCTGTCACTCCATGTACATTTACCTATACGGTTGCTTATAATGACCGCAATCAAATGTCTTTTGGTAAATATAAAAAAAAAAAAACCAAAAATGAGGTACTATCACGGCTAACGAGACGAACATTGTAATATTGAGTTACCAAAGATATATTTTGTAGTAGTGATAACTTATTTTACTAACTTATAACTTAATTTTCAAATGTTATTTCAAATAAGATTTTAGCTTATAACTTGTAGCTTATCATCTTTTCTATCACTTTTACCTTTATTATTTTAACTAAAACCCGTTTTTATCCTTCATAATTGATTTTAATTTATAATAAAATAATTATGTATTAAATGCAAAGAATATCAAATAGTTATATCATTTTATATTTATCAGCTAGTTGAATGACTAATTTTACCAAACATTTTAATTAGGTTATCAGGTTGCAATCATCAATCATCTGTTATTAGTTATAAGCTATCAATCATCGATTATCAATTAATTACTATTTTTATCGAAGAGCGGTTTAATAGTTATTATGGATTACAAAAATTCAGCTGAAATCCTTTAAGAGAACTTTGTATACAAATGTGTTATTACATGGACGGGAGAGTATTTAATAGTGCCACTAAAAGAATTTGAGTATCCTTCCCTCATACCATTCCAAAACTCACCTCTAGCTAGCTCCTCTCTCTTAAGTCTCTTATCCCACAATACAACTAAAATGGAGAACACAAAATCCTCAGATCAAGTTGTTCTCTTCCTTGACCAACAACAAAACCCTAAACCTTCCACAATGGACACTGAAACTCACCACAACAACAACACCACCGAACCTCATCAAGACAAACCCAAACACCCCTCTAGAGTCAAAACTCTTACCCGTCTAACCTTCTCCAAACCCAAATCCAGAATCTTTGAATACAACCATACACCTCGCAACAAACTACCTACCTTCGAAGAAGAAGAAAACACTCAACTACCTTCCTACAAAGTCTCTTCCGACGAAGAAGACGACTACGAATGGAAGGAACAAGAATCAGACGATGACGACGACAACGAAGAAGATCCAAAGTTAAACAAAAAGAAAAAGTTTAGAGTGAAGTGGAGGCTAGTTTTTGAATGGATACTATTTCTAAACATATTAACATGCTTGGTTTGTTCTCTCGTAATAAAAAAAATCAAAAACATGCATTTACTAGGGTTAGAAGTTTGGAGATGGTGCTTAATGGCAATGGTAACGTTTAGTGGCCGTTTATTTTCAAGTTGGTTAGTTAGTTTCACCGTTCTCATCATAGAAAGAAACTTCATGCTAAGAGAAAAAGTTTTATACTTCATCTACGGTTTAAGAAACAGCATTCGTAATTGTTTATGGCTAGGTCTTGTTTTATTGTCCTATTGGAGTGTAGTTTTCGATGATGTCCAAAAGAAAAACCATAAGTTCCTCAACAAGATGTTCCAAGCACTTGTTGCTGTTCTAGTAGGTGCAACAATATGGTTAGTGAAAATTGTCTTGGTGAAAATGCTAGCTTCATCTTTTCATGTGACAACATATTTTGATAGGATGAAAGAGAGTGTTTTTCATCATTATGTGTTGGACGCGTTGTCGGGTCCGGCGATGGAGTACGGGGAGGAGATATCGAAAGAGCATCATTTGACGGGGTCGAAGACGATGCCGGTGGGGGCGGGGAGGTGGAAGAAGATGAAGAGATTTGGGTCAAGGAGGATTGATATGGAAAAGCTGAGGAAACTTAGTATGGAGAGTAGTGGGTCGGTTTGGAGTGTTAAGAGGCTTGTTAACTATGTTAGGTCTTCTGGTTTGTCGACTATTTCTAGGACTGTTGATGATTTTGGGAATAAAGAGAGTGAGATTAGTAGTGAATGGGAAGCTAGAAGTTGTGCTCAGAAGATTTTTAACAATGTTGCTAAACCTGGTGCCAAGTAAGTTTTTGCTATTAACTTTGCTACAAATTGTTGCAAAAATGTTAAATTTAACATGTTTTCTAATGAGAATTCTTGTTCAAAATGTTGAGTGGTTACTTTTAACACTAAAAAATTTGTATAATTATTCTTTTAATTATTGATTTATTAATTTAAAAAACTTATTTACATTAACACATAAATATAAATAAATATTAATGTTAAAGATTAAGACTGTGTTTAGATTGATGGAACACGATGGAACAGAGCAGAATGAAATGAAATAATATTACGTTTCATTGTTTGGATTGGTAAAAAGAGGGTGGAATGGAGTGAAATATGATGAAATATATTCCATCTTATTTTATCCAATTTCCTATTTTTTGTTTCATTCAATTTGGGGTGTATGAGACATTTAAAAAAAGAACCAAACAATGGAGTGGGGTTTATATTTCATTCCACTCCGTTTCATTCCGCTCCACTCTGTTGTATTCCATCAATCTAAACATAGCCTAAATCATAAAAAAATAATTTACATTTATTTAACTTAATTATCACGTAAACCACACTCATATAAACATGTTAAAAGGTCCGAGTATATTTAATATATATATATATATATATATATATATATATATATATATATATATATATATATATATATATATATATATATATATATATATATATATATATATATATATATATATATATATATATATATATATATATATATATATATATATACTCTCTAATCCATAAACAATATGGGAAAAGATTAAATTAAGTTAATACACCGAAAGAATTGGGTGTGTGGGATAGTTTAATTTGTATGTGTTAATTGAGTTTAAATGAATGTAAATTTTTAGGACAGGATTCAATATTTAACTGTAACATTTATTTATATTTATACATTAATATAAAAAATATTAATATTTATAATATAAATCATCTAAAAAAACAAACAAAAGAACTAATCATAATAGTGTAAGAAAACATAACACTAAGTGCATAGATGAGCTTGCCAACTAAACTTGCAGCCTCAAAAACACAAACCACCTCATATGCACTATGTATGTCCTTCACTAGCCACTAATGCATTCACAATTCAAGCTATTTTCATAAGAGTTATGATCACCCTATATATCTTTAAGAGCTTGGTTTGGACCACAAGCTTTTGCACAATAATATCATAGCTATACAATGAACTCCAATATTAAAATAACTACTCTTTCAAATCTATTTCACATGCTCCTCCATTTAATTATTTTTTTCAATGCACATTCAGTAGCCTTTTTCCCTGTCCCAATAGCAAAATAGATTCCATCCATATATAGAACAATATTCAATTTTCTACTCAATATGTCCATATCATGGCATTTTAGTGTTCATTGGTATTGCTTTATGACCAAATTTTTAACCTAGTCCAACCCTACCATCCAATTACTTGGGGTTTATACCACCACCATGATAAAACTTTGTCTATATAGTGCATGTGTCAGTACCCTCATTCCTTTGTCATTTAATAAATTTTCACTAAAATTGTAAACCCCATTTCCTTGTGGTCCAATTCTACGAGCATCATCAATATTCTATATTTTCTAACTTCTTTTTATTTTGTCATTCATCGTCCGATGTAGAACTCTTAACACTCATAATTAATAATTATTTATAAATTAATCAAATTAATCAAGTGAGTGATAGTTAATAAATTTCAATTATAAATAAATTATTTGTTAAAATCCAATTTCGAAACTTAGCTGCAATAATTTATTTAAGGTATATTGAAGAGGTGGATCTCATGAGATATTTGAAGAGGGTTGAGATACATACCATATTTCCACTCTTTGAAGGAGCTCTTGAAACTGGAAAAATTAGCAGATCTTCCTTTAGAAATTGGGTGGTAAGTCTTGCCTTCAAAACAAAATTAATTTATTATTATTATTATTGATAATTAATTAGTTCTTAGTGAATTTTTAATCAGATTCGAGCTTATTATGAAAGAAAAGCCCTAGCACAATCACTCAATGATACAAAAACAGCAGTGCAACAACTTCACAAATTAGCAAGTGCAGTTGTGAGTGTGATAATAATAATAGTGACACTTTTGGTGATGGAAGTGGCTACAATCAAGATAATACTATTTTGTATCACACAAACAGTTTTAATAGGAGTTGCTTTTCAAGGCACTTGCAAAACTGTCTTGGAAGCTATTATCTTTGTCTTCATCATGCACCCTTTCGACATAGGAGACCGTTGTGTCATCGATGGTATTCAGGTACGTAATTTTTAAGAATCATTGAATGATTAATGTATCTGAGCATTAGATAGATCTGATACTCAATTAACTTGCACTCTACTTAATTACAGATGATTGTGGAAGAGATGAATATATTGACGACTGTGTTTCTTCGATATGACAATGAGAAAATTTACTACCCTAATGCGGTCTTACTCACTAAGCCTATAAGCAATTTTTATCGAAGTCCCGAGATGCGTGATTCAATCGATTTCACCATTGATGTTACAACTCCTATAGAGACTATCATTGCACTCAAGAAATCAATACAAATGTAAGTTTTTTCTTTATTTATTCTACTTCTAAATTATATGAAAACTTCAATTTTTTATGCACACTTTTTGCTACCAATTAGGTACATTGAAAGCAAGCCAAAGTATTGGAATCCAAAGCACACTGTGATGGCAAAACAAATAGATCAAGTGGACAAGTTAAAGCTGTGTTTAAGTGTGCAACACACCATTAACCATCAAAACTATGGTGAGAGAAGCATTAGGATATCAGAACTTCTCATGGAAATGAAAAAGATGTTTGAGATTCATCGTATCAAGTACCATCTTCTTCCTCAAGAAATTCATCTCACTCAAATGAATATTGGAGATGGGAGAGCTTTGTTTCATTCATGAAGCAAAGTTCTTTTGTTTTCTTTTTAGAATGGATTACTATGATAATTATCAAACCAAAAAGTTATTAGTTTGCAATAAATTATGGGGGCATTTGTTATTATTTTATGAATAGAATCGGTTTGCCAAATTTTAGCTCATGTTTTATTTTAATGTGGTGTGTTTGCCTTTATATAATTTTAGAGTAACTTTTGTTACAATTACCTAATTTAATAATTTTGTAAGATTTGATTTTATCTATGGAATTACTTAATATTGTCATATTATTTCTTTTGAAAAGTTTATATGAATTCAATAAATATAATTTATCACTACAAGAAAACATCTCTCCAACAACGTGACATAGTGAGGTGAAAATCTCGTGGCAAAAAAGAATAGGACCGTTGTGGCGTGACAATCACGTCACAACTTAAAAAGTAAAATTAAAAAAAATGAATATGTCAGGCTTGAACAGGTTTGCACATGAGGGGAAATTTAAAATTTCAAAAATTAAGTTGTGATGTGAAAATCACGTCGCCTCGTTAAATTCAAAAATTAAAAAATATTTAGGAGGAAAGTTGACTGACTAAGGAGTTGATGGGGGGCAGTTTATTGACACATTTATTAGTGTCATGTTATTCACGTCACAGAAATATAACCATTGGGAAGTTGCAACGTGAATTTTATTTCGCTAGCTTGCGACGTGAAATTCACGTCACAAGTTTCTCTATATATTCCAAACTTTTCTCTCTCACGCTCATAACATTGTTTCATTTGTCCTCTTCTACCTTTCTCCTCCACCATTTTTCCTCTTCACTTCCGTCCACCTCCTCCAACATTTTTCCTCTTCTTCCTCAATATTAATCTTCCAACTTTCAATTTTCATCTTCAAATAAATTTTCATTTTTATTTTTTCGTTTTTTATTTGTTAAATATTATGTTAATTTTTTATTGTATAACATTGTTAATTTTTTTCTTAAAGATTCAAGATATATGAAGACTCAAGGTTCAAGATTCAAAAAAAAAAATTTATCTTCATTAACGTATTTAAGCAATTTATTTTATTTACTTTTTTTCAAATTTAAAATATTGAGTTGTTGGATGTTGTTATTATAAACTAATTATGTAGTAGTTATTTTAAGTTTGTAATATATTAAAAAATATATATTTATACAAATATATATTTTAATGATATTAGGTTTTATGAAATTTTTATATATTTATGTTATCAAAACAATAAATATATAGTTTAATCCAAAAATATTTTTTAATATACATTTAAATTAGTGACGTGAATTACACGTTGCAAGTTTGCCGTATGATAATCACGTCACAACTCTATGTCATTTTTTGCTTTATCTGACCTACAACAGACAAAAGAAAATAATCATTTCAGTAGGTTGTGTCATGAATATCACGTCATAACTTTTGCGATGTGAAATTCACATGGCAACAGAGTTGCCACACGAGCTCCTGCCACGTGAAAATTCTTGTCACTAATTACGTGTAGTGATGTGATTTTTAACGTTGTGACGTGAAGATCACGTCGCAACTGAGAGTTTTTTTTGTAGTGTATGTTATAATAAGCTAAATATTAAAAATGTATCAATAAATATTTATTTATCATCTTATAAAAAAAATCTGGAAAACAATAAGACTTAATATTTTTTGTCCCATATTTTAATTTTTGAGGTTTATTTTGGTTGCTTGATTTTAAAAAGGTTTAATTATATTGATCTTTAAGGCTTCAAAATCTATTGTTAGTCTTTATTATCTAATTATAACGACAAAAAAATTTAAAAATTAGTCGCTAAATTCATTGTTAAATAGACAAAAAGATTAATATAGTACGTTTTGAAGAGTTGAGAAACCATTATGAATCTTTTTTAAAATGAAGAGACCATAATGAATTTTGAGTTAAGACAAAAAAAAAAATTAAACCAAAGAGTAAAGATTTATCTACTTTTGTCTTTATTCATCTATTTTTAATGTTTTTTCTCTCTCTTCCCCTCGAAACTTTTAAACATTAACATTGTCTAAATGATAGTCAAACAAGTTATTTCTCTTCTAAAGGAGGACTAAGGAAAGAAAACTCTCTTTTACCTTTCATTTTTTGAATTGTTGGAGAACTTTAATCAAATTAATTAAGAATGGCACACTTGATATGATAAAAGGCCTCAGGCATAATGATTTCCTTCCATGTCTTCTAATGATATTGTGATATTTTGGAAGGAGAGGTTCACAAGCTGTCAGGGAAGGAACTTTGATCAATGCCATGCTTGACATACAATGAGCTTATAGAGGTAGAAGAAGATGATGATAATGATGATGAATATAAGAGAATAAAGAAAAGCGTAATGTGCATAACATTGATGGATTCAATATACAAGGCAAAGGTTTATATAGTTGATGTTAGTTACACTTAGTGTAACTAACTTTGCAACTGTTTTCAACTATATTACAACTTTTAAAACTAACTAATGTATGCCATATATCTAATACATAACCATATCTCTAATGCCCACCCCCATAAAATCAAGGTGGTGCCTTTGGTAACACTTTGAGTTTGGGACAAAATCTAACGGACAATGATGTCGTGAAAGGCTTGGTAAGCATGTCTGCAAGTTGAGCATGACACAATACATGTTGGATATGAAGTTGCTTGGCCACTACTCTTTCACGAACAAGGTGAATGTTAAACTCGATGTGCTTTGTTCGTGCAAGTAGGACCAGATTGTGTGAGAGCATGACTGAACTCAAGTTGTCACAAAGTAGCATGGGTGTCGAGTAGGAAATGTGAGGTCCACCAAGTAAGGATTCAAGCCACAAAAGTTCAGAGGTTATGTGAGCCAATGAACGGTATTCTGCTTTTGTACTAGAACGAGCAACAAATGCTTGTTTCTTTGAACTCTATGATACAAGATTAGGACCAAAGAACAAGCAAGAGCCAGAGGTTGATTTGCGATCATCTAGATCACTTACCCAGTCTGAATCGCTATAGGCACTCAAAGAGAAGCTAAAGGACAGGACTAGCAATAAAACATGTATTATCGTGCCACTCAAGTAATGAAGAATTCGTTGACTGCAGACCAGTGCAAATCTAAGGGTTGTGTCATGAATTAGCATGCCTTATTCATGACAAATGCAATATCAGGGCGTGTAAAAGTGAGATATTAAAGGGAACCAACTATGGATCTCTAGAGAAACAGATCAGTCGTCACATTAACGCCATGTTTGCTTAATTTACATGTACTCATCATAGGAGTTGGAACTCCTTTAGCTCTAGTCATGGTGACCTTAGAGAATAAATCATGAATATACTTGGTTTTAGTAAGTAACAAGGTCCCATCATCTTGTTTATGAACTTCAACTCTAAGGAAGTAACGAGGAGCACCGAGTTGCTTAAGTGTAAATTTAAGATTTAGTTGAGGGATAAGCTCATGAAAGAGTGTTGATGATGATCCAGTAATGAGAATATCATCAACATATACAAGGGCATAAAGTGTAATATTATTCTGGTTATACATAAATAATGAGTGATTGCACCTGCTTGAAGCAAAACCAAAGTGACATGGATCTGCTGGACATTCCACTTGTTAGTGATGGCTAAGGTTAACATGACACGAATGTTGGTAGGTTTGACAACTGGGGAAAAGGTTTCATGGAAGTCAACACCCTCATGCAACCTATGGATTTCTTATCCTTTAATCTGGATTCTCTTTTACTTTAAGGATCCACTTGCATACTATGAATGTCTTGTAAGAGGAAGATATGTTAGAGTCCAAGTGTGATCCTTTAAGAGATAATTATACTTAACTTTCACAGTTTCAACCCATTTATGATGAGCCAAAGCATATTTAGTGGCGCTAGATTCTAAGTGCACAAGGAAGGAATTTGATTTGGACTTATCAATTTTAGCTCTTGTCAGCATATGATGAATATGGATAAAAAGAGAGATTTTGAGAGGTTGAATGTGAAAGGAGGGAGATTGTGACTTAGTAAACCTTAATGTGATATGTTGAGAAAGGGAATATGTGTTGTCAATTTCTTGAGGTGATTTGACGGCTATGTTATTTGTAAAACAATATGGACTAGGGATGTGAGCAAGACTAAAAGAATGAGTAGGTGTACTTATGGTAGGTTAAGGATCATTGGGAATTTTTTATGGATCATATGTTTGTTCAACATGTAAAGCTTGAATTTGATCAAATGGCTCAGTTTGTGTAATTGCCTACTAAAGAAATATACTAGAATTTGTGCTTATATGAGACATTCTTTGAGTATGACCTGTAAAATGAGTTAGACCACATACTATTAGAAGTAAAGTAGGCTCACCTTGAAATTTTGATGAATAAGCTTACTCTGTTTTCTGTGACGATGGATATAAGTTGGGATAAGGAAACTTGGTTTTATTGAACACCACATCCTTTGATATAAATATTCTACCTTCACCTTTAAGATATTTGTATCCTTTCTATGTAGGAGATACTCTCAAGAAGACACACTGAGAGATTCTAAACCTTAACTTATGTTGATTATAAGGCCTTGGGAATGGAAAGCAAGCACAACCAATTGCTTTGATGATCTTGTAATCATGTAGCTTGTTGTGATAGGTATAGAAGGGTGAAGTGAACTGAGACAATACAATTGTAAGAAGCTTATTAATTAGATACACAAATTTTATAAAGATATGGTCCCAAAATTTTATTCGCAAAGATGCATGAGCCATCAAAATGAGCCTCATTTCAACTATTTGCACGTGCTTCCTTTCAATTGTTCCATTCTAGTGTGATGTGTGAGGAAATGTTATCTTATGCCTAATTCCAAGCTAATTGAGATACTTAGTGAAAGACCTAATGCTCCCATATAATCATATTGGAGAGCTTTAATATTGGCATTGAATTGAGTTCCAATATAGATTTGAAATAACTTGAAATCAGGTAGTGCATCAACTTTTTGTTTGAATAGATAGCTCTAAGTGTATTTGGTGAAAGCATCTACAAAAACAATATAATAGAAGTATTCAACCCTAGAAAGAGTAGGGGAAGGCCCCACAAGTCAGTATGTATTAATTCAAAAGGATAAGCATACCTAGTTTTAGACAATGAGATCATGCATTCTATGAGATTTGCCAAGACAAGAATTACAAAATTTGACAAAACTTTTATTGCTCAAATGTATAGTACACGTCAACAATATTGTGAATATATCTAAGATTTTCATGATATAGTCTAAAATTACAAATGCACATATTGGTACTAGAACCTGTATTAGTTGAACTATTAACAACAAATGTATTATTTACAATAGGACACACATTTTGAGACTTATTTCTTATTAATTATCTTGAGGCTTCTATATCTAGTTTGTTAAAGAAGTATAATCCACTGTCATTAGTAAAACCTTAAAGGAGCTCCAGGTTAGATGCCTTGATATAGCATTTGTC
Organism: Vicia villosa; assembly: GCF_029867415.1. Lineage (NCBI taxonomy): Eukaryota > Viridiplantae > Streptophyta > Magnoliopsida > Fabales > Fabaceae > Vicia > Vicia villosa. Next base: position 193,781 of record NW_026705025.1, read on the forward strand.
AGAATGAAATTTTAGATACACATTATTACCCTTTATAAATTTAGATACAAAAATTAGATTTCTATTAATGTTAGGAACATGAAGTAAGTTGTTTAGATTTAGCATAGTATTGGACATAAGATTGGATCTAAATTTTAATAAACCAAATGACTTAACTGCCAAGATATGGCCATTACCTACTAGAAATTTATTTTTGTGAACCTATGTGCTTGAACATACAATTATCTTCAACCGCTAGATGATCGTGTTGGTTTTTATAATGACAACACACTATGTCAAACGATATTTTATGAAGCATGTCTCCATCTATAAAGACAATTCAATGGTCAATATGTTATTTATGATATTAAATATCAAGCATCCTCTATAATGACAACAACTAAGGTCAAACACCATTCGGTGAAGCCTTTGGTGACAATTGTCTAGCAATCTCTGATGATGACATCCAATCAAGAAGTTATCTCAATTATCATAAGTTAGAATAGCCAAGTTCCAGTTAAAGTACTTAATCAATATTGGATCAAGTATGGGAATTTAGAGGTCCAATGATGTGAAAGAGATGAAGTGTGAAAGCTCGTTGGTTATGTACTTAGCGTGTGTCTGTGTGATCAGTTTAATGTAAAGGTATAAGAGTAACTCTCGAAATACTAAGGCATATCATACACATACACACACTCAAAGAAATTTTAAAGCCTCTTTTATTTGATAAAACATCTGGAATTTTTTATACATATCTTTAATTGATTACTGACTTATTTAACCAATTAGGATGACTCTTTATACTAGTTAATCTATTACCATACTAGGGTTAATGGATTAACTTCCTTAATTTAGGCGGCCCCTCTATAACTTTCTCTCCCATCCCCTCCATGCATAAGAGTCGTCCCACATGACCATAATTTAGGCGGTCCATTATTAATTCTCACAACATCAATCAATATGGAAAATCAATTCCATCCTTATTCAAAAAAACCTTTTGTTGTTCCACCAATATTTCTTATTTCAAATTAATTAACTCTCTCTATTTACATTAAACTTCTTTCTCTTTCTCTCTCTCTCTCTCTCTCTCTCTCTCTCTCTATATATATATATATATATATATATATATATATATATATATATATATATATATATATATCACACAGTACTTTATATCGCATAGAACAGGGTGAATGAACTCGCTAAGTTGTGATTTAATCAACAAAACACTAAAAATCATAAGTTTAGATAACCCCGGACCTCGACCCACTCGCTCTGTGTCTCATGATACACTGAGAGAATACTTAAATAAGTGTAGGTGAGTTAAGGCACTCGTCGAGTTATAAAGGCAAGCTTGTCACACTGCGTTATATCTTTGATGGTGAGTTGTATGCTACATTTCTCATGAAAGAGGGGTCTTCTAAGGTGAGATTGATACATTCGCCTCAAGAATGACATGTTTCCTTAAACCATATTGTGCTACAATATCGATACTAGGTTAAATGGTCTATATATACTTACCTTAAAGATTTTATTAGAGATAAGCTTGATAAGTGCAAAAATATCGTTATTTTATGTATATAATTTGTTGCACTTATCGATACTTTTTGTTAATACCGTTTGAATAATTCCCCGTTTTGTTTGTAAATCCGTATACATTGTGAATAGTTGTATTTTCATATACTTTTATACTATTTGATAGTTTTTGTGTCTTTTTGTAGTTATTGATGCGTATTTGGAGCACGGTCAATAAAGTGTCGAAGACACGGCTTCAAACGCGCGATTTTGAGCAGTTCATCGGCGGATAAGGCTCAAAACAAATATGAGAAAAATCATCAATTTCATTGATATTTATTCATTTTTAGATAGAGCATGGAATAAGCTTTCCAACGCTTCGAACCGGGCGCAAATCGGAGTTACGGTTCTCAAGATATGGCCAAATTAAGATTTCAATTTTCTGTTGAGCGGGCTAAGCGCGGAATTGCGTGCTAAGCGCGGTCTGGACGGTTTGGAAAGTCATTAAATAGGGAAAAATCAGATTTTTTAGGGTTATGCTTTGGGGTATTTGTTTCCAAAGTCATCACAACCATATTTTAGTAGGGAGAGCTTGAAAACAACCATGGAGCATGCATCTTGATGATCGAAGGTCGAATTTCTCATCGATTGGTGTTGACAAACCAAGAAATGTTTGGTTCCTCTTCTTCTCTTCTCTTTGTATTTCTCTTTTGTTGAGTTTGTATGTAAATTACTCTAAACACATGGATGTTTGTTACTCTTTCTATTAGTTGTATAAAGTTTGCTTTACAAATCTTAATCGGTGTTTCCTTGATCTTTTTGCTTAAATGCTTTGGATTTGTGTTGTTGTAGAAATAGACATCACAAGTCTATATTAGGGGAATATCTGTTAGCTTTATATTCTAGACATAGGATTAGGGGAATATGGTTGAACTCTCGTCAGTGTGCAGAAATGGACATTGATGTGAGAGATATGTGGTGATTCTGATGAGTATTGTAAATTGAGTGCGACAGAGTGATAAATCTAAGTTTGTGAGGAGTAGTTTAGATTCAAACTAGATAAGTTTTTCTCTATCAAGAATGTATTTATTTTATGTTCATATGTTATATTTTCCTTGTTTACTTAAAACCCATGTAACCCGAACTCAAGAACTAAGAATCCATCGAACGACAATTCAGTAGCACTAATCTCTGTGGACAAGATAAATTCTCGGATAAATATTTCCAAAACTTTTGTTGCTTGCCGCTTTACCGCTTCAACAGAGCTATTAAGCATTTTATCCCTTCAAGGCCTCACAATTGAGGAACTTTTGACTAATAAGTTTTTCGTCCTCAACCACTTCGACTCTTTATAAGCCTCTTGCGTGAGAGACTGAACCATAATTTCTTTTAACTTAATCACTTTTCCCTTACATGCCTCGTACCTGAGGACTTGCAAACCGATATGTCTATGAAGACCTAAAGCAATTACATCTTATCCTCAATCACTTCGCTCCTACAAGCCTTGTGTTTGAGGGATTGTGAATGATTATGAATATAAATAGCCAATAAATCCTAGAATTATGAGACCTTGTCTCATTTAGCACTATAACACACTGAGACCTCAGAGCGTGATTAAGCCGACATAGGCGAGCTGAAGTCGACCCCAAATTATGCATCTAACTGGCTACGGTATACTATACGGCACGAGGTCACTTCACTGACATCATGACTCAACCTTAAAGCACGAAAATAACTCGAGCTCGAGTTATGTAGAAAATTGTAATAGAGGTAACACAATTGAAGCATGGACAAAAGAACAAGGTAGTGAGTGATCATAACAGCAAAACATTTAAACCGTTATAGTCATGAATGGTTATAACAATGTTGGCTTGACTCTCTATTTATTTTGTTAAAGAAATGATATATCAATGGAATTAATGTTAGATTGGAATAACTTCATGGTTGTTTTTGAAATCATAAAATTTGTATGAGGTAGTACAAACACACGCCAATTTGCATCATATGTCGCTTTCCTTGGAAGTTAAGTGGTGAGGAAGAAACTTGACACCTCTTTATTTGGAACTTCTATGGGAAGTAAATGGATTTTTATTATGAAGTATAATTAACACGATTCAATTAAAATGTATAAAGATCATGTTGTGTACAAGTGTAAGTTGTTAATCTCACATTGCTTGAAAAAATGGAGGTTGATCATTTTATAAGTGAGAGAACCCACACACCTATCACCTTAAGATTTATGGTGAATATGTGGTGTCTCTTTCAATTGTGTATTGTTATTTACTCAATATGGATGCTCTCCAAGTTGATCCAATAATGGTATCAAAGCTGATGGTTCACTTAAGGGATCAGTTCCTTGTATTGAAATCTTCTTGACAATATGGTGTTAAGGCGGCGTGTCCCGTTGTAGTGCCCCTAATGGTGGTACAAGTGTATGTGAATGAAAGAGCTTCTGCTTGAGGGAGAGAATAGTGGATGAAATCACATTTGAGGGGGATTTTGTTGTGTACAAGTGTGAGTTGTTAGTCCCACATTGCTTGGAAAAATGGAGGTTGAACACTTTATAAGTGAGAGAACCCACACACCTATCACCTTAAGATTTTGGGTGAATATGCGGTGTCACTTTACCTTGTGTGTTGCTATTGAACCAATGTGGTTGCTCCCCATGATGACACAACATATCACTTAATGGCAAAGAGTTTCATTCAAACCTATGGCACAGACTACTAAAAAACATTTGCTCTTGTTGCAAAATTAAACACTATCATAATACTTTCATCTCTTTATGCTAACCTAGATTGTATTTACATTAGTTGAACCTTAAAAATGTCTTTCTCAATGGTTATTTATAAGAGAGTGAAAAGTACATTTTGATGATCCACATGACTTTGAAGACAAATTCAAATCAAAAGTTTGTAAGTTGCAAAAGTTTCTTTATGGCTTGAAATAATGTTTGAGAACTTGATTTGAAATATTAACTCAATCTATGAAGAATTAAAGATACATTCAATGACAAGTTGATATTGTCTTCGTTGAAAATGATAATATTGAAATGAAAATAATAAAAAGTAGACTTTGTGTAGACTTTGAAGTCAAGAACTTAGGATCCTTGTGAAGCTTTCTTGTTATGGAGGTTTCTTGCTCAAAGAAAGGAATTGTGGTTTCACAACACAAATACATTATCGATTTATTGAGAGAAACATGAATGACAGGTTATCGGCCAACTAACACCCTATGGATCTTAATGAAAATCTTTGGTAACACTTTGAAGGAAATGTTCTTGTTAGCACCCGAAGATACTAAAGATTGATTGATAAACTACTTTATTTGTCTCACATTATACATGACATCAAATTTCTAGTCACTATAATGAAGGAATTTATAAAATATAAAGATATTTGAAGGCCGATTTTAGAAAAAATTATTTTTAAAGAAGACTAGTGAAAAATTATATATATATATATATATATATATATATATATATATATATATATATATATATATATATATATATATATATATATATATATATATATATATATATATATATATATGAGGTTAATTGTTATGCACTGTCAGTGTAAAATACTTTACACGGTCGACGCATCATAATCACTCATTAATATTACTTTACATGCATTTAAAATAAAAGTCAACAACTTATAAAAATCTAACGGCTACGATTAACTGACAGTGTAAAATATCTTTACACTGTCAGTGCATGAGTATTATTCTATATATATATATATATATATATATATATATATATATATATATATATATATATATATATATATATATATATATATATATATATATATATATATATATATATATATATATATATCTTCACTCACATGACTTCAAAGCTCTAGTCGTAGACAAAAAATCAAAATCAAAATCAAGCTCTAAATATCATACTTATATATGGGGTAATCTTGTAAACAAAGAAACCAAAAACAAAATATTGTAGATAGAAGTATTGCATAAGTAGTTTTGAGAAACTACAAACATGTGCATAATAGATATCCATGCGCCAATTTAAAAGATTTGTTGGAGAATTTTGTGATTTCTTTTATAGTAAAAAGTTTTCTAATTCTTTAAAATTTTCTTGAGTATTAATTACTCTATTTAATCAAAACAAGATTGACTATATTTCTTCGTAGACTTCTTTACTTCCTAACTATGAATATATAAATGATTCTATAATAAAAAAGAGAGAATACATTTATAATCCCCATCTTACCTAACAAAAATATTTTGCTAGCCATTCTTAAAATTCTAAAAATATTTCATCGCAAAAACAAAAAATAGAAAAGAAAAAACGAAGAAAAGAGGGTCCTTTTTGGTGGTAAAGGAGAGAGAGACAGAAGAACAACTCTTCCCGTCCTTCGAGACGGTCTTCATCCTCCTTCCCCTTACGCTTCATCCTCAGGTACGCTCCCTCTCAGATCTATTCTCCTTTCAATTCCGTTATTTTCCAATCGGTTATTTTGTAATTACAATCAAATTTTACATTATCGAATTCGATTCTTTCTTTTGTGGATCAAGGAACGGTTATCGTTTTGTGATGTGTTTGATTTTCGCGCCACATTTTGTAAGGGTTGATAATTTATTGTACCTTTCATTGTTTTCTGAATTTGTAAGGCTTGATTACATGTTTTGAGGGTTAGTAATGTACTTGATTTGCCGTCTTTTCAGTTTTCGTTGAGGTTTCTGGTTTTGCCGAGACTATATTATTAATGTAATTAATATAAGGTTTGCTTGCAGGTTGATCTGCATTTGAATCTTAAGGTTCCTGATTTATTCTTCGAAACATGGATGGAGTGCTTTTCTGGTCAAGTTGCCACAAGAATTGTTTGTTTTCATTTCAAGAAATGCTCAACTGGCGATTCCTCATACTTGGAGAATTTCTTCCGGTTTCCTTTGTCAATTGTACTTAATTGCCCTTTCACCTTTAATGACCAGCACAGTCTGTGTGATGCTTGTTTTGTCTGAGAGGAGTGCTGCATCTTTAGGGAAATTGTACAAGTAAGAATTTATTCCTCTTCTTTTGATCAAACCCTTAAAAAGATTTGTTTCTTGACAAGTGTTACTTTGACAGTGCATTGCTGACCCAATATCCAGTTTAAACATCTGAACAATCCACTTCTTTGGTAAGATATCTGTCATGGAACACTTTTATAAATATATCTCCTTCATCTGCTTTAATTTACTGAAATATAACACAACCTTTTCCTTTGTCTACAGGAATGAAGTAGATATAAACTGGTGTTTGATATGGATACTTCCTGTATCTTTAGTATTGGATAAGCAATTGCATTAAAACTGTGCAGACTATAGTTTTTAATAATTGTCTCGTTGTCCCAATGGGTATTGGTGATGACAAAACATCTTTTGCTTGAAATTTCTTTAATAACGTCTATGTAGACTTAGATGAAGTGGCTATTATTGAAGTTCTTAAGTGTTGGGTCACAGTGATTTTAGCTAGAGTTTAATCTGGTAGATTTAATCAATCATTTCGGTTACACCTAGGTAGACCATTATGATCGCCAGTAATTGTTCATTTCTACCTCTTGCGTCCTGCTACAAAGCCACGGGTCTATTAAAATATTAACCAATAAGACTACGCAGTCCTTCACTCAGAAAGTTTCTGCTTTTGCCAATTTTTTGCCACGACAAAGAATTGACGGTTGAATATACTGGACCAGCAAATATCTGTAAAATTTTATACTCCCTTCTCAGCATCGTCTACTAGAGTTAAATACTACCTATCTTTTGAATAAAGAGCTGCTTTGGGTTCTGTGTGAACAATGGAGAGGTGATTATCTTTTGCAGAAGTTGTTATGTTTCCCTTTTTTATTGTTGAATATCTTTGTTTAAGGTTTGTTTCTTTCCTCCCCAAACGAAGGTACAAATTAATTAAGGAAGTTGGGGATGGAACATTTGGGAGTGTCTGGAGAGCTATTAATAAGCAAAGCGGTGAAGTTGTAAGTATTCTTTAAATGGAATTATATCGGTGTTCTAGGTGAAGTTGGATGGTGTGTTTCATTCTAATTTGTCAAAAAATTACAGGTTGCAATCAAGAAAATGAAGAAAAAGTATTATTCTTGGGAGGAGTGTGTAAACCTAAGTGAAGTCAAGGTGTCACATCCCACTGTTTTTTCCTAAGTCCTATTTTCCTCATGTTTATGCTAATGCATATATTTATTCTCTAATTCCCCTTATGGCAGTCATTACGAAAAATGAATCACTCAAATGTTGTGAAGCTGAAGGAAGTTATTCGAGAATGTGACATTCTGTACCTTGTTTTTGAGTACATGGTGAGTGGCTGATTTTTACGGTATAATGGTGGCTGATTTGAAGTCTAATACTAACAGTTTTAGGTCAATTTTGAATGATGCAGGAATGCAACCTCTACCAACTAATGAAAAAAAGGGAAAAACTGTTTTCTGAGGATGAAGTTAGAAACTGGTGTTTTCAAGTTTTCCAAGGTCTTGCGTACATGCACCAGCGTGGATATTTTCACCGTGATCTAAAGCCTGGTACTTTTTCATGATTTTTTTAAACAGTCTTGGTTGAGTATGTATGATAAAACAGCAACAAAAGTGTATTTATAATTCTACTTTACATTAGCATGTAAGGTATATAATAATAGCAGTTTGTTCTATCATTAACTGTCTTTTTTCAAAATATATATATTTTTTAATTTAGTTTTGGCTTGCTGCTTAATTCAATTTACATATCGTGAGAAAAATATAGACTAGGTGTTTGGTGTTACTGTTCTGCATATCTCTAATACTGCATGGCAAAGTTTTGCTGTTTGATACAAGGTATGGTACTTTTTGCAGAAAACTTGCTTGTCAGCAAGAATATTATCAAAGTTTCTGATTTCGGCCTAGTGCGAGAGATCAGCTCACAACCACCCTATACTGAGTATGTCTCCACACGGTGGTATGTGTCTTTAACTTGGATACATCATTATCTTATATCTTATAGATATATAATGTAATGTCTGTCGTGTATTTAATGACACATAATTAATGTGCTATGGTTAGGTATCGTGCCCCTGAAGTCCTGCTTCAGTCTTTCCTTTATAGCTCCAAAGTTGGTAAGTGTTGATTTAGAATAATTATGCATAAAAAATTACGATCTTGACTATGGCACTACTCGTAGTAAAGATGATGAATACCATACAAACATTTATTTATTTTGTTATATCTTCCAGACATGTGGGCAATGGGTGCTATTATGGCTGAGTTGTTCACTCTCCGTCCTCTATTTCCGGGTAGCAGGTATCACTTTCTATCTCTTTCTCTCTGTTTCTTCAACATCACAATGGTACTTTTACTTTGATAAAGGAAAGAAATATTTATTAGGGAATTCACAAATTTATGGCACCTCAATCTACTCTGAAAAAAGTTACCATGTTCACACATTTGACTGCAATTAATTGTCACAAATATTTGGTTGAAATTTGTAATTAGTTTACAGCATAGTATCTGTACATTTAAAACCCTGGCCTAAAACATCTTATATAGTAGCTGGGTTGAAAATAAACCTATTCCATTATGGCTCTGTACATGCAGTGAGGCAGATGAGATCTACAAAATATGCAGTGTGATAGGTAGTCCAACTGCTGAATCTTGGGCCGATGGACTCAAACTTGCTAAGGATATCAACTATCAGTTTCCACAGGTTAGTTTTCTTAATTCGAACACATCTCAAATAGAATATAGAAAGCTTCTTTTCCTCTAGTGGTGGGTTTCTGTTTTCATTAAGTAGCCAGCCGCTCATTCACCTTGTATAGTTACTGAGTCAAATGACTTCTTTTCTGTCATTAAGAGGACTGAGGTGATGGGAATATGGCTTCTGTTTCCAGTTTTCATCTTTAAGGGCACTAACTTATAATTGTGCTAGGTGTGACTTGTGTGGCAATTAAGCATTCTACTAATCTACTATTAATAAGCTTGATAAATAAATTACCAGTGTCACATGTCACACATGTCGTGTATTTATTTACTCATAAAGTAGCTAAATATCTTGTTATGTATAAATAATATTAAGATATATTAAAATGGTATTATGTAATACTATCATTTAGGCTTAATTAAAGTTTTGGTCTTCCTATTTTTATCCGCTCACAGAATTAGTCCTTCATTTTAAATCACTTAGTTTTGGTCCCCATCCAGTTTCATGGACTTAAAAATAATGCTTTGACATGTTTCAAATGACGTGTCATACAACCAAAGTACAATTATCGCGATGGATGAAATATTTACATGTCATTAAGTTACAAAAAATGAATTAATTCAGAAGTTGAAATTAATGTTTTTAAGAGATTTTCTTGCAATGTAATAGGGGTTGATCATTCCACTTCATCATATTGTATGTCACATCATTTACAAAATGCCACTTCACAACTTATGAGTCCACATATATGACATGAGGGAGGGACCAAAACTGGGTGATTTTAAAATGGGGGACGAGTTCTGTGAGCGTGTGAAAATAGAACGACTAAAACTGCAATGAAGTATTATTATCAATTAGCGCGTCACACCTAGCGCATTATTATATTAGTAATGTACTATATTAACCCCCAATGGTTGGTCTAGTGGTGGAGGCTTGGGTCTTTTGGGTCTTGAGAGTGTGCTCCTCTGAAGATCCTGAATTCGAATCCTACTAGGTGCTAACAACCCTTGCATTGGGCCAGTCCATACAAAGCTTTGCTCTGGCTTTAAACGTGACCCCCGCTAGTGGACGGTGGGATTGGTTCTCTTGGATTAGTCGGTCGCAAGGCCGGATACCAAGATTTAAAATAAAAAAAAACTAATGTGCTATGGATAAATAATATTTCTAAATCTATATTAAACAGACAGTCGGACATTAATGTAATAAATAAATATTACTAAGATGGGTATAGTCTTCACTCTTCAGCTAATTACTGTATGCCATGTATTTATTTCTACAGCTAGCTACTGCAGATCTCTCTGTACTGATTCCATCCAGAAGCGATGATGCAATCAACCTTATCAAAGTAAGTAGTTCTGATTCATTGCATAGCAGTTGAGTCCTGGCCTCCATTTCTCAACTAATCGATCTGTGTTTTTTCCCTTTCTGTTCTTTCCTTTCTATATCTGTAGTCACTTTGTTCATGGGATCCCTGCAAGAGACCTGCTGCAGCAGAGGCCCTTCAACATCCTTTCTTCAAGGTTTTCCTATAACTAGTTCATACTTTCAATTTGTTTAGCTTTTTTTTTTTAATCTACTCTATGCAAAACTATATCCTGCTTCTGTAAGCTAGGTTTTGACTGTTTATTCAAAATAATTTGTAGAGCTGCTTTTACATCCCTCCATCGCTTCGCACCAGAGCAGTGACCAGAACTCCTCCATCTGGTATGTAATTTTTATTTATGTTGCATTGCATTGACTTGTTATGGTTCAATTGGAGGGGGATACTAATACTGAACTTCTAACTGTTTCTCTCTTTTATTTTTGCAGCCGGAATAAGGGGATCAGTGGATCGTCAAGGCAGGAAATATTCTGGTGCAATGCCTAATTCGAAACTTGGCAATAATTTTTCTTCCATGAAATTACATCCTTCTGTAGCTCCAGGTGATATTTACTGGTTTCCCCATTTATCGGTTGAGTGCATGCATGTTTTTTTTACTAATTAACATATTTTTCACTGTCAGAAATAATTGTTGGCATTTAAGCTGAAAAATATGCATCGGTAGATTATTTAAATTGCTAATTTATAACTCGTGGAACTGAAATAATGATTACAGCTGATGTTTTTTCTGTTTGGGGGGCCTTTGGGTTGTATAAATGCAGAATATATTTTTTTGTTTGTCATACACTATTTCACACTTTCACATACTGACTGTATAGAACATGGTTCTCATTCATTTCTATTACAGGTGTACAACGGAAGCTGGATATGGCAAAAGAGGTGATAAGTTGTTCTCTCTTCTTTCTCTATCTTGTTCTCATTGAATCTTGCTTATGAACTAATGCCCTACCCCCATGCTAATATATTTTTTCTTACTGTCCTAAAGGATGGAATTAAAGATAAGAAGGCAAAAGAGGTGATAAGTTGTTCTCTTCTTTCTCTATCTTGTTCTCATCGAATCTTGCTTATGAATTAATGCTCTACCCCCATGCTAATATTTTTTTTTTGTTTTTACTGTCCTAAAGGATGGAATTAAGGAAAAGAAATCAATGAAGACTACTACTCCACAATCAAAATATCAACCACCAGGAAAAGGCAGCCCTAGTAAGCACTTTTGTCAATGCCGTGGTTAATTATTATAGTAATAGTCATTCAGTCGCCACTTATCATGTATCATCATTTCAAGTGGTTGATTTTCATTCCCGATAATTGTTTTTTAACCAAAGTTCCTGAAGCACCTATGCAACATTTCACTACTAAAAACGTGTTAGGTTGTTGCTTCAATACTCCAGAAATAAGCTCAATATTTAACTTTTTTGGTTGGCAGGTTCTTTAAGCAAGGGGAGAACCGTGCGTTGTGTTTCAGAAACAACCGACAAGTTTGCCAACATGTCAATTTCTACTCGAAGACATTCCTTGAGTCAAACCCGTCCACCTCCAATGAAAGCTGGAGTTAATTGGAATTCTGAATCTGGAAACATCTTGCTCAGGTCCGCCCAACAGATTCCAACTGGAAGAACTTTAACAAAAAAAGTTGCTGGATGAGATGACAAGTATTTGCTGACCTTGGAAATTTTATTAATGATCAATATGTTGAATGTTCGAGTACTAATCTTTTGAGAGTATATGCGTTTGCACCTTTTCTGATGACTTTGAAGTTTGTAACCGTTATGTATCCTTATATTTGTCAGAAACAAATCTGTATCTTTTTATTGCTTGAAATTGATACACTAACTCCTATACAGTATGATGATGTTTTTTTAATCGATGATACAATTCAATACCGTGGAATATTTTATACACTAATATGCATTTCTATTTTTTTAAGAGATATTAAAGTTAAAGTTTTTAAAATGTTTTTTTATCATACATTCCAACAAGCAGTTTAGTGATTTGATCAAGCAACCCATCCACCAAAATTTGTTCTTAAAGAAGAGTTTAGAAACAAGGAGCGTTAATTTGTTGTTTTAGCAAATCTTTCTTACATTGCTAATCTTTTGATGAAACTTGTTAAAATATGAGATACTATGTTTGGTTCGGGGTAGAAAGAATGGAGGGGAGGGAAAATTTTTAATTAAATGTTTGGTTCAAATTTTAGGAAGGGGAGCAAAATCCCTCAAAAACACACTTTCTGCATCCTTCTAAATTGGGGGGATTTGGAGGGGAATGGAGGATAGAAAATGAGTTTTATATTTGAAAAATTATTATATTTACTAAAATATCCTCAATTTAATTTTAATATTTCAATTTATTTTCGTGTTACTGCTTCTCTTCTATGTGATTTTTCTCGAATGTTTATATCAACTTATTATAATTATTCTTCACATTCAAATTATTTTTGAATTTCCGTCCTTAATATAAATCATAATTATTGATTTTTTTTCCATTTTTTTTATCTCTTTTATGTTTATTTATGTTGGTTTTCAGATTATTTTTGAATATCATATCACTTATATAAGATCATAAGAATAAAAATGTACATTATTAATAAAACATCTCCATTTCCCTCATGAACCAAACATATTTTTAATTAAAATTTCCGCCCTCCCCTCCCCTCGTTTAAACCAAACACTTATTTGATTAAAAGAAATCCCTCACCTCCCCTCCCCTCCATTAAAATCTCTACCCTCCCCTCTCCCTTATTTGAACTAAACAAACCTTAAGAGATATTTGAATAAACTGTGTGTTTTGAAAAGCATTACAAAGACTTTATTTTATAGAGATTATAGCTAATTACATCATATAGTCGATGTGAGACTATTATGTATACAGATATTCTTAACATTATATATTTACTAATATCAACACTCTCCATCAAGCTTGAGAATATAAGTCCAAAACATCAAGTTTGTCACATATATAATTAGTTCAGGGACTTTGTAGGGATTTTTTGTAAACACATTTTCCAATTGATTATTAGAGTTCACAAAGTTTGGGATGATGTCGCCTAATTCAATATTCTCTCTGACAAAGTGACAGTCTATCTCAATATGTCTGGTCCTCTCATGGTAGACTGGATTTGAAGCAATGTGCAATGCAACTTGATTATCACAAACAAGTGTCATCGGTCTTGCTTCTTCAATTTGAAGTTCTTTGAGCAACTGCTTTAACCAAATAAGTTCACATGTTGCCATTGCCATGGCCCTATACTCTGCCTCGGCGCTTGATATGAAAACTACGTTTTGTTTCTCACTTTTCCAGGATATAAGGTTTCCTCCAACAAGTACACAATACCCAGAGGTGGATCGTTTATCAATGGGTGACTCTGTCCAATCAGCATCGGAGTATCTAACTATCAACGTATGTCTTTTATCTTCATACACTAGACCTTTTCCTGGAGCACATTTGATGTGTCTCATAATCCAGATAACAACATCCATGTGTTCATGACAATGGGAATTTAAGAACTGGCCCACCACACTGACTGCAAAAGAAATGTTCGTACGAGTGACTGTGAGATAATTCAACTTTCCAACTAATCTCCTATACCTTCCTGAGTCAGATAGAGGCTCCCTCTGATTGGGTACTAGTTTGACACTTGGATCCATAAGAGTATCAGCTGGTTTAGCATTCAACAAACTTGTTTCTTCCAAAATATCCATAGCGTATTTCCGCAGAGAAATCACCAAACCATCTTTAGATTAAGCTACCTCAATACCCAAGAAATAACGGAGTTTACCAAGATCTTTTATCTGAAATTGATTCGAGAGATGTTGTATCAACTAGAGTATTCCCTGTTGATCACTAACAATTATGAAATTATTATCTACATACACAATAAGATAAATACACCCTTGGGCTGAGTGATGATAAAAAACAGAATAGTCAGCATCACTACGGATCATACCAAACTGTTGTACTAAATGCTGAATCTGCCAAACCAAGCTCTAGAAGATTGCTTAAGACCATAAAGAGACTTGTGTAGCCTACACAACATATTCGATGACTCCCCTTGAGCAACAAACCTAAGTGGTTGCTCCATATATACTTCCTCTTCAAGATCACCATGTAAAAATGCATTTTTGATATCAAGTTGATGAAGAGGCCAATGTCGAATGGCTAGAAGAAGTCTAACAGATGCCATATTGGCTACAGACGAGAAGGTATCACTATAATCTAACCCAAAATTTTGAGTCTATCCATTGGCTACCAAGCGAGCTTTAAATCGATCAATCTTACCATCTGGACCAACCTTCATGGTATAAAGCCAACGATAACTTACTAAAGATTTTCTAGGGGGTAGAGGAACTAGTTCCTAGGTACCACTGCTTTGAAGAGCACACATTTTATCAATCATTGCTTGCCATTACTCAGGGTGAGATAATGCTTCACCTGGAGTTTTAGGAATAGAAACAAAAGGCAAAGAAGACAAACAAGTATACTGTAAAGGGGAAAGATGATGATAACATAAATCAATATAATATGGAGATGGATTTTTTGTTTGACATATACCTTTTCGAAGTGGATTCTGAAGATCGGGCTCAGGTTGCATGATCGACTTCGGTGATGGTCAGAGCGTCAGAGGAGAGTCTGCAATGACCTCAGGGACAAGAACCACCTCAGGGACAGGTACGACCTCAGGGACAAGTACGAAAAACGTTGGTTGATAATGTTGATATGTTTGAAATGGGAGAGAAGTAGGGGGTCAACAATCGGGGTATCCAGTGGGCCAATTTCCCTAGTACGATGGGGAACAATGGCATATGGGATTTCCAGAAGAGGTGTGGGAGTATTTTCCTGAAGGGGTTCTCGAGTTACTTGGTTGGACTTGAAATATGGAACAAATTCGAAGAAGGTAACATCGGTCGATATGAGGTATCGTTGTAAAGTTTGTGAATAACAATGATAACCTTTTTGGAATCAATGATAACCAAGAAAGACACATTTTAGTGACCGAGCTGATAGTTTATCAAGACTAGGAGACATATTGTGTACAAAACATGTGGACTCGAAGACTCGGGGATGAATTGGGTAAAATGGGGATTTGGGAAAAAGGATTGAATGATGGATTTTATTGTTAAGGACAGATGAGGGCATGCGATTTATAAGGTAACTTGCCGTTAGCACAACACCCCCCCAAAACCGAAGTGGAACATTACCATGGAGAAGTAGGGTCCGAGTGGTTTCTACGAGATGTCGATATTTGCGTTCGGCTACCCCGTTTTGTTGAGGTGTATGGGGGCAAGATGTTTGGTGGAGAATACCATTGTGGGACATAAAAGTTTGAAATTGTTGGCATAAGTATTCACGAGCATTATCACTTCTTAAGGTACGAATAGACACACCAAACTGAGTTTTTATTTCTTTATCAAATTGTTCAAAAATAGAAAATAATTCAGACCTATTTTTCATTAAAAATAACCACATGCAATATGAAAAATCATCAATAAAGGTGATAAAATACCTAGACTCAAGAGTAGAGACAATACACAAGGGACCCCAAACATCGGAGTGAACTAAAGCAAAAGGGGACGAAGCTCATTTATTGACTCGATTGGGAAATTGACTACGAGTGTGTTTCCCTAACTAACAGGACTCACAATATAAATTAGATACTTTCAATAAACTTGGCACTAACTTGGCGGTAGTTTGGTGGTGACAAGAGAAATTCGAAAATTGATGCCGTAATGAGTCATGGAAGTGTATGGATGGCAAAACGGAGTTATGATACAATTTACCGAAAATTTCTCACCGAAAGACAGTGGGTCAACCAGGTAAAGCACAATGAAAGGTTGTATCTCAATAGGCTCTAGATACCATGTTAAAATACGAGAGACTATGAGACATTTGAATAAACCATGTGTTTTGAAAAGTATTACAGAGACTTTATTATATATAAAAAATTATAGCTAATTACATGATATTGTCGATGTGTGACTATTCTATATACAAATATTCTTAACCCTATATATTTACAAATATCAACAAAAGTGTAACCTCCTAAAGTATTTGGTGATCATGTCGTAAACATGTATATTACGCGTGTTAATGAATTATGATGTTGTATTATGAATGTGACACTATCTATTAGGAAGATCCTAAAGTCCCACATTGGTTGGAAAGAGACACTCCTCACCTTACCAACCGGTTTTACAAGGATGAGTTATGTCAAACTCTAATATGATATCAGAGCCTATCGATCGGACCATGGACCGCCCACTGTTAATATCCATGCATCAAGCCCAAAAAAAGAGTGTTGGGCGAGAGGGGGTGTATTAGGAAGATCCTAAAGTCCCACATTGGTTGGAGAGGGACACTCCTCACCTTAGCAATCGATTTTGTAAAGATGAATTATGTCAAACTCTAATACTATCTAATTAACGATAATTCGAAAAAACAATGAAATTATTTTTGAACCCATTAACTGCTTTTCTACTTAGAATCATGTTGAATATGACATTATAGGAAAAAATATGTTGATTAATTGATATATAATCATTGTGACTGTTATATACTCCCTCCGTTTTTTATTATAAGTCGTTTTAGATTTTTCACACAGTTTAAGAAAAATAATAATTGTTGTATGAAAATAAGAAATTATGAAGGTTTTTATAAAATTATCCTTCATTAATGACATATGGAAGAGAAATTTATATAATTGAAAGGAGAGAGAATTATAAATATTTAAGGATATAATAGGAAAAGTAGCATTAATTATTCATTGGAATTGTAAAGCGACTTATATTTAAATACAATTTTTTTCCAAAACGACTTATAATAAAAAACAGAGGGAGTATTTATGTTCTTAATTAAGATGAATGATCGAATCAATGCATGTAAAATCTGACAATGCACATTATAATTAATGTACTGTTAAATTAAATGAGCTAAGTGACAGAAAGTAAGAATAATTTTATTAAATAAATATATAAAATGATTTATATGAAGACACACATATCATAAAAAATGTTATTTAAATAACATATTCAAGTAATAAGAAGTGTTATTCAAATAATATAAAAATGTGTTATTTAAATAATGTTATTCAAAATATTGTTAAATAACTATTATTCAAAGTAAGAACAATTAATATTTAAATAAAAAAATGGCTAATGTAAAAGTATCTTATTTAAATGTCATGAAATCTTATTCAAATAAGATGATAACATGAAGAGTCATTATTTATAATATTCTTAAGTCACATGACACAAATGAGAGATGTAAGAATAATTAATAATCAAATAAATAAAATGACTTATGTGAAAGAGGTGTTATTCAAATAAAATAAGGATGTGTTATTTAAATGACATAAATAAATAAACGTTATTTAAATGATATGAAAAATGGTTTTTTAAAAAAATTGAAGATGTGTTGTTCAAATAACATGAATAAAACTTATTCAAATAACATGAATGAATTCTATTCAAATAGTATGAAAGAGTTTTTGTGAAAATAAAAAAAAAAATACATTATTATGAATGAGTATAAATAACATCTATAAATAGTGGTGATTTGATAAGAATTATAGATCTTATTGTAAATGTATTTTGTTCTTTCTATAATAATTTCTCACCCAAATATAATTTTGTAGCTTTCTAAAGAATATGTCTTGTTAATGTAGTTTATGAGCGCAAGTTCAAACCTGTGACATTCCACTTATTCATCTTTAATTTTGGATTCAAAATCTACCTATCAAAATCCACTTGTTATCTTTTAATTTTGTGGCCATGGTAAGTTTTTGTATTCCTGATTCATGTTGACGACCACAAAACATAGTCAAGTGAAATAAATAAAATCCTAAATGCGCTTTTGGTCCCCATACTTTGATGATTTGTGACTTTTTGTCCTCCATCTTAAAAACCATATTTTTTGTCCTTGAATTTTACATCACTTGAAATTTAGTTGACCCCCTTCCATTTTGCACAGGTGGCAGCCTCATTAATGACATGATAAGTGTACCGTGGAGCCCCGTCACATTTATTTCAATATTTTATTTAAAGTAATTGTTTTCTTCCTTTTTTTTAAAATTATTTTAAATGAAATAAACAATTATGCATTTATTCAAATGAAAAGAAACACATAAGACGAACAAATCCAAGAACACGAAGAACACAAATTCTTCTTCCTCTTTCTTACCAGCAAATAAACCCTATATTTGAAATCAACGAAAGAAGAACATATCTTCTTCTTCCTCGTATTCTTCCTCCATCATCATCCCCAATTTTCTTATTCCTCCAATCATCATCCCCAAACCGAAAATGTATCAAAACTTTGTTAGCAAGAGTAACATTAGATTTCATTCAATGAGTTACGAATGCAAATATGGTCTTGATGCTCCACTGATGACGACATGAACTGATGCGAACCCAAGTAATCACTTTTATGGTTGTGGTATGTATAAGGTATGATTTTGTGTTTGTTGATTTTGATGTTGTTTTGTTTTAAGAATGTCACAATTGATGTTTAAATGAGTGGTTATATCTGAAATGTGCTTATATTTGAAATGTGCTTTGTAGGTGCCCAATTAGCTGCATCAATCCTATTCAGAATAACATAATTCACACTCAAGCTTCCACTAGAGTGCAATCCTTTCTTAGCACATTGTTTCATTTGCCCATTAGTTATATCTTTAGCAATCTTGTCAATAGTTGGAACCTTATTTGACCCTGCAGACTTGCTTCTGCCCAAATACTCATTAATAATGAAAGGCAAAATTTTTACACATTTTCCTCTTACATACACCTTTCTATACTCCTTTCTTCATGCAATATCACACTCACCAGTAATGTTCACAACAAATTCCTTGACCAACTTTTCATAGCAAGGACAAACATCAGTAGTTTTCACTACCCAAATAGCTTTCTACAAATCCATAATTTATTTACAATAAAGAGCTTTTGTATCTAGCTTTATTTCACAAGCAATGCTTTTTTGAAAACATACTTCCACTTCTAAACACATGTTTCAGAATTAAATGAAACATTATCCATGGAGGCAGCAGAAACATTCACAAGAATTATCTTTCCACCAACATTTCTACTTATGGTGGACACAATGTCTTGGACATCTTCTTCAACATTTGTCTCATAGTCGCTTGATTGTACAAGCTTTCCCTTTATAGAATTCTTCTCAACAACTTTACTTTCTACCTTTCTTCTCTTTATCACAAACTTTCATTTTGGAGTTTTGTCCTTCTTAGTCACAATATCCTTCATAGAGGATTTGGGAGTTACATCTTTCTCCTTTTTCTTCTCTTGTACCCTATATGCAACATACCTAGCTATACTTATCATCATAGTAACAACAGGTTCTTCATCAGCTTCAATCTCTTCATCCACATCCACCACTTCTTTAACCTTTCCTTGAGTATCCTTGTCTTGAGACTTGGTTACATTCTCAATGATTCTCTTAATTATTTTGGCAATAGGAATGTCATCATCCTCATCAACTTCTACATTCCTTTCACTTTGAACCTCAAATTCTTCATTTTGAGGGTTCCCATCCCTCAAATCTTCACATGAATCGTCATATTTATCCCATATTTCATTCTCATATGTATCAAATACATGTATATCAACAATAGTTTTTGTAGTGGAGGGTTCAGTATGAGGTTCAACAAATGGTTCAACATGTGGTTCAATAGTTTAGTCAATATTTGTTTCAACAGGTTTATTATCATTTTCAGTAACAATAGTATCATCTTCATTAACCACATGTTCAACAGGCTTATCATCATGAACATGCACATATGTGTATTTGTCAGAGGGGCTTACCTTTTTAATTGTTCTTTTCTTCTTGATGTTAGCACTCTTAGTTTTTGTTTTTGGAACAATCATTTGAAGAGGAACAACATTGAGTACCACATCTTATTCATCAAGCTTGCTACTTGATTCAGAAACCTTATATATCTTTGTAGTATCTTTCTCCCACATTTTTACTACTAGCATCTTGACCCCATATGTGTTAGTAACCGTTTTAGGTTCAAAGGTCTTAGTTTCTTCAAAGAATTTACTCATTTTAGTGTAAGATTGAAGAACTTTAGAGAGAGGTTGACAGACAGTAATGTTAGAACAATAAATAGAGATACAAAAGTTCAAGCATGCATAATTGGAGAAGTTATAATAATAAACTGAAATAGGAATGATATGCCTTGTTTCACATGCAACAATGATCGTAAGAGAGTGAAAGAAAATTTCCTTTTGCACGCCTCCTTTGCATTAATTGTTATAAGTTCTCATACATGCAAATACCAGGAGTGCCCCTTAGCTTTTCAAATTGAGCTGCATTTAAAGCTTTAATGAATATGTCAGCTAACTGTTTCTTTGTTGCTATATGCTTAAGGTTTACAATTTCATTTTCCACAAGTTCCCTGATGAAATAATGACGAATGTCAATATGCTTGGTTTTAATGTGTTGGACATGATTCTTTGAAACATTAATAGCACTCAAATTGTCACAATATAATGTCATGACATCTTATTCGACATTGTACTCTTCCAACATCTGTTTCATCCAGAGCAATTGAATGCAAGTGCTCCCTGCAGAAATGTACTCAACTTCTGCAGTAGATAATGAGACACAATTCTGCTTCTTGCTGAACCAAGAGATTAAGTTGTTGCCAATAAAGAAGCATCCACCATATGTGATTTTTCTAACATCAACACTCTCAGCCCAATCAGCATCCCAATACCATACTAGTATTAAGTTAGTATCATGAGAATAGAGAATACCATAGTCACAAGTCCCACTTATGTACTTTGTTATTCTTTTTACTTGAGTGAGATGGATGACCTTGGGTTTAACTTGGTATCTAGTACAAACACCTACAAAAAATGTGATGTCAGGTCTGTTTGCTGTGAGATAGAGCAAACTTTCAATCATGCTTATGTATATACTTGGTCCACATTAACACCATAATCATCTCTAGTTAATTTCACATGTGTTATACCAGAAGTTCTCTTATGACTTGCCTTTTCAAGCCTAAACTTCTTCACTATACTTTTTGCACACTTGCTTTGAGATACAAAGATATTGTCTTCCATTTGCTCATCTCAAATTCAGACTGCATTTGTTGGACAAAATATTCCACCATCTTGTTTAACATTCGACTAAAGACAATTTCATCAACATAAATATGGGCTATCATGAGTTTTCCTCTATCATTCTTCACAAGTAAGGTTTTATCTATTCCACCTCTATTGTATCCATTGTTGATCATGAACTCAGTTAATCTATCAGACCAAGTTCTTGGAGCTTGCTTTAAACTGAATCTAAACATACAAGAGCCTCCGAGTAATAATCTAATAGTCTCAAGACGAGCTAATGGATCAAATGTCTTATTAAAATATACTCCTTCTATTTGAGTGTACCCTAGAGCAACTAAATGTGCCTTGTTCCTTGTTACATTATCACTTTCATCAGATTTGTTCGTGTAAATCCATTTGGTACCAATGACATTCGCATCTTGAAATTAATTCCCAAACATTATTTCTTAATTGAGAGTTTGTCTACTACAAGAAAAATGACAAGTTATGGCGGTTATATTGAAGGTTATGGCAGTTTGAACCGCCTCAATAGTTGTGTCACGGCAGATTTGATTCATTTGAAATAGAATAAAATATTAAATAATAATACATTTTAAATAATAAATAGATATCAAATGTAAATTTTTAATATATATTTCAAATTGATATCAATTAATATTAAATATTTATTAAATAAATTACCAACTATAAAGGACTTTAAAAATTTTTAAAATGTATTAAATAATCAACTAAAACAAATTTGTACAAATGAGAAATATTTAAATAATCAACTATATAAATATTTATTATATAGTTGATACATTTCTTACATATTTCTTATAGTTGATAAATTCAAATATATATTAATATTGAAAGTAATAATACATCTATTAAAATTTGTTTATATTTTTTTAATATTCAAATATTTTTTTAAGAATTATATAAATATTAAATTTATTCTAAAATATTGAAATATATTTAAAATATAATTGAAATAACATATAAATTGCAAACTATATTTAAAATATAATTATATTTAGCATATAATTAAAATGCATTAACATCAATTAAAAGCATAATATATACTATAATTATTTAGTTATACAAATATACAAAAATTAGATCCAAAAATTTCAATTAAAAGTATTAGCAGTAAGATAAAAAAAAAAATCAAAACGTTATAGTAGAATAAACAAATTTCAATTAAAAGTATACCATATTAAAAGCATTAACATCAAGCCCTGTGGTTAGAGGTGGGAATAGACCATGCTAATTAACAGGGGCATACGGTCTAGCCTACACAAGTTCAGACCATCTTTTTTTAAGCAGAAGATACCTATATTTTTTTATAAGTCTATTTAGTTAAAAATGCTAAGTCACAGGCTATAAAAAAAGTCTTTTAGGTCTTTCAGACCGTTCTATTTAATTAAATAAGTGTAAATTTATTATTATTATTATTATTATTATTATTATTATTATTATTATTATATTTTATTTGTATTTTGAAATAAAAAACAAAATTAAATCTTATTATTTCGATGAACTTATGAAGATAAGTTCAAAAAAACTTATGAGCAATGTCATTAGTAGTTTTTATAAGTTCTCTTAAACAAACAGTATAGTAAAACTTATGTTAATAGGTAAACGTGAATAAGTAAATACAAATAAGCATTTAGTCTAATTGATATTTTAATTTATTAATCAATTTAAACATTAGTTGAATGATTTATTTATAAATGTTTAAATAAAATAGGCTTTTATGTAGATTAGTAGGCCAGACTACTCAGACCCAGGCTTTCTAATTTTCAACCCCCACCCCATTAAATGGTTGAGACTATAACATATTTCCATTAAATTTTTGAGACCATAACATATTTTCTATAATAAACAAAAAAAAATATATTTAAAAAAAAAAACCTGCCTATTCATTGTAAAATTGACATCACATTAATTCAGCAATCAAAATCAAAAGCAAGTGAATACTCATAAATAAAATAGTTGTAGATTTGTAGTATAGTAATATATTACTCAACATAACTTTATTTTTATAATAGATCATTTAATGTTTATGAAATTTGTAAATAAAAAGAAAAATTGACACAAAAATAACAGCGAAAGAATTAAAAAGAAGCGATCTAATGTTATAGATAGATAGGACTTCCATATTATAATCAATACAAAAGTTAAAATTAAAATCCATGTTCTTAAATCCTCAGTGCTACATTGCAATCAATCACTCTTAAATTTTCCACTTATGCTATACCTTGTAGTTCTAACAGCATTTGCTTGCATAGCAAACAAATTTTCTGACAATGGTAAACCACAAATTTCTTTGTAAGTATCATAATTAACAGCAAACGTATTTCCCCCATCCAAAAGTTTTGACAGCGGATGCAAAACCGGACCATTATTTTTCTCTAAATTTTCCATCAATAAAAGAAACTCGGAGACCAGTTCCGTCTTGCTAAGCTGAACGAACACTGCTGTTGCATCCAACTGGGAGACATGAACTACAGAAGTTAGGCCAAAAACTTCATCAAAATTTTAATATGTCTAAAAGGCGTTTTATACATATTATTTTAGTATAAAAAATATGTCTAAAAGGCGGCTAAGAAGATACATAAAACCGGGGACAAATTGATTTTACACGGACAAAAACCAGTCAAAATTTTAAAGAAATAGCCTAAAATCAATACTTATAATTTCATGATCAATTTTCGCATTAATAAAACGTCTATCAATCTCGGCGCAAAATTTGATAGAGAGGACTATGGTTCAATCCCCCGTAACTGCAATCGGGAGGTTGCTTTTTACTTCTCCAAGTCACTAAGGCCATCTCCAACGGTAAGCTTTTACCATGTCGTACGCCAGCTATAAGAAATATTTGAAAATTGAACTCCGCCAGCTAAGCACACGTTATGATATAAAGCAACGGTACTTTCTATTAAAATAATAATATAACTAATAGTTGTTGTCTTCAACGGCTCTTTTTCTTTTTAATTTTTTTTTTATAATTTATTTGGTTATAAATAGAAGCAAATGTTACTCAAATTTTATCTCATAAATTTATTCCTTACTCGTAGTATTTTAATTTTTCTCTCACAATTTCTTCTTATTAGCCTTCAATTGATCATATATTTTACCAAATTTTTCATCTTTTTAGTTCAAATTATTATTGTTAAGGGCAAATGGACCCTAATCAATATAATTTTCAACAATCTATGTTCCATCTCATGCAAAATCAGCAAAATTCTAATCCGCAAAATTCTCAATTTCCCCCACCGCCAATAAACTCTACCGTATTTTTTCCGCCACCAAACAACCCAAATATTTATTTTAGACCACAGATAAATACTCATGGGGTGAATTTTTCTCATCATGAACCCGAAACACCAAATGGGTTTATGTCTGAACGCCAAGTTCCACAATTTTCAACTCAAGTTGGTATTGAAAATACTACAATTGAAAAAGAACAAAGACATTCTGTTAAAAAAAAAACCTCGAGAGGTATTCACAAGGGAAGAGGATACACTTCTTATGCAATCATGACTCAATGTTTCAAAGGATCCAATTGTGGGAGTTGATAAAAAAGTTGATAGCTTTTGGTTAAGAATCCCCGATAATTATAACCAATATTGTGGGCAGTCACGAGAAAAGCTACAAGGCCAATTAAAATCTCGATGGCATCGAATAAATGGTTGTGTTCAAAAATTTGTTGGGTGTTACAAACAAGCTGTTCATGGAAAAAAAAGTGGGGCATCAGAGAAAGATATCTTAATCAATGCGCATGCTTTTTATGAACAAGATGAAGGTGCACCATTCAATCTTGAGTATGCATGGCGGCTTTTAAAAGATGAACCTAAATGGATGGGAGCATTCACCGAAAATTCTTCAAAGAGAACAAAGAATTCTGCTAGTGGTTCATACACGGCATCGCTAAACTCAGAGACACCTTCAAGTTATGAGTTAAACTCATCATCTCCAATGGAGCGTCCAATGGGACAAAAGGCGGCAAAACGAAAAGGTAAGGCAAAGGAAAATGCAAATGCAACTGAACCTCCTTCTAGTGTTATTTCCGATACAAGGAATAAAAGAATGGAAGTAATGGAAAATCTAGCACGACTTAAGGAGGAAGAAAACAAATTAGTCAAGGAAAAGATGGAGTTTGAAGCAATGCAATTCATAATGTCAGACACTTCTAAGATGAATGATAGTCAACGTGAATTTCATGAAAAACACTGTAATAAGCTAAAAGAAAAATATGGATGGTAATAATATGCAATGTTCTAGTATTTATTATATTTAAATATTATGTAGTACTTGTTATGTATCAACGACTATTGTAATAAGACGCAATGTTCTAGTATTTTTTATATTTAAATATTATTCAAACTAGCCGTTATTCAAACTAGCCGTTATTCAAACTAGCCTTATATATACTCTCATTCTTTTCACACTCTTCTATCATTTTTCTATCACACTTCTATCATCATTCTCTCACTCTTCTATCATTTTTCTATCACCATTCTCTCACTTCAATGGATTCAAACAATTCAAACAACCTCAACAAACTTTTTTGGGAGGTGATTGAAGAAGAACTTATGGACAACACAGATGAAGAACTATTTTTGTCAATGCTCGAGAAGGAACGTCAATCTAGAAGTTCATCAAGGCGAAAAAGAAGATCGGTGATAGATCAGAATCGTGAAGAAGGGCATATACGATTATTCAACGACTACTTCTCAGAAAATCCAGTATACACGGATGCCCAATTCCGTAGAAGGTTCAGAATGCATAGGCATTTGTTTCTTCGAATTGTAGAAACCCTTGGAAATCATGATGAATATTTTCAAATGAGGGTCGATGCAACTGGTAAAATGGGTCTTTCACCATTGCAGAAGTGCACTTCTGCTATTCGTATGTTGGCATATGGATCTTCCGCTGACATTGTAGACGAATATGTTCGAATTGGTGAAAGCACTGCAATTGAGTGCTTAGAGAGATTCGTAAGGGGCGTGAATGAGGTGTTTGGGGCTGAGTATTTGAGAAGGCCTAATAACAATGATGTTGAGAATCTTTTACAAATGGGGGAGTCACGTGGATTTCCAGGCATGTTAGGTTCCATTGATTGTATGCATTGGGAATGGAAGAATTGTCCGGTTGCATGGAAAGGACAATTTTGTCGAGGTGATCATGGTAAACCCACGATCATGCTTGAAGCAGTGGCATCACAAGCCTTATGGATTTGGCATGCATTTTTTGGTATTGCAGGTTCAAACAATGACATTAATGTGCTAAACCAATCTAATGTGTTTAACGATATTTTGGAAGGATGTGCTGCTACTGTGCAATATACAATCAATGGGAATCCATATAATATGGGGTATTATTTAGCGGATGGTATATATCCTGAGTGGGCTACATTTGTCAAGACCATTTCAATGCCGCAAGGAGAAAAGAGAAAACTATTTGCACAACACTAAGAATCAGCTAGAAAGGATGTGAAACGTGCATTTGGAGTGCTTCAATCTCGATTTGCAATAGTACGTGGTCCAGCGCGTGTTTGGCACATGGAAACCCTCAAGCATACCATATATGCTTGCATCATATTGCACAACATGATTGTCGAAGACGAACGACACACATATGGAGGTGATTTTGATTACTGTTACGATAATGCAGGTAACAACAACTCAACGACTGAAACATTTAGCGGTCCTCATCCGAATCTTGCAACAAGACTACAAAGAAGAGCAACTCTTCGTGAAAAACAAGTTCATCGCCAACTTCAAGGAGATCTAGTCGAGCATATTTGGGAACGTTTTGGACATGAGGACGATGAAAATTAAATATGAGTAATTATGTAATGTAATTTATTTTTATTGTTTTTAATTATATTTTTATTATTTTTAATTATATGTCATGCATTTGAGATTAATTTAAATTATAATTTTAAATTTTATGTTTAATTTTATTTATTTTATATTAATTAAAATTTAAATAATTTAAATAAATATTTTAAATCAAATAAAATTTAGTATGAATAAAATATTATTATACAAAGTAAAATTGTGGGACCCAATATGAGTTCTTTCGAATTATACTATTGGAGTGAAAATTGGAGTGAGTTGCTTCAAGATGATGTGGACTAATGGGTCCCACAAAGAACCAAATAATGGGTTGCACCATTGGAGATGCTCTAAGTTACCCCATACAAATGTACAATAACCTGTAGTAAATTTTATGTCGGATAAACACTCTGCCCAATCAGAATCAGAGTAAATTTCAATGCCTCTGTTTGAGTTATTTTGAAAATAAAGTCCTCTACCTGGTGTATCTTGAAGGTATTGGAAAATTATATACACTGTTATCATGTGAGTCTCATTTGGGAAACTAGACAGTGATATCTCTCCTTATCCGCTGGTGCACTCTCCTCTTCGCTTCTTTTTACAGGTTCTATGGGAGTGTTGGAAGCTTTACATTCAAGCATCCTAGTTTCTTGAAGTAAGTCTAGAGTGTACTTCCTTCGAGAAACATAAATTCCGTCCTTTGTCCGAGCAATTTCCATCCCAAGAAAGTATTTGAGTTGACCTAAATCCTAGACTTCAAATTCCTTGGCTAGCAAACTCTTCAATTGTGTTATTTTATCATAATCATTCCTCGTAATAACAATGTCATCAACATAGACAATAAATAGAACTAGCTTACCATCCACCAAGTGCTTGAAAAACATAGTATGGTCTATTTGGCATTGAACAAAACCATCTTGCTTGACAACTTTAGTAAATCTGTCAAACCATGCCCTTTGGTGATTGTTTGCAGTCATATAGGGATCTATGGAGCTTGCAAACCATATTTGAGGTGTTCGGTGATTCAAGTCCTGGAGATATTTGCATATATACCTCCTCTTCTAACTCCCCATTTAGAAAAGCATTCTTTATGTCTAGTTGGTGTAGTGGCCAATCTAGAATTGCGACCAAAGACAATACGACCCGGACAAAATTAAGTTTAGCTACAGGAGCAAATGTCTCTTCATAATCCACCTCATATAATTGTGTAAATCCTTTTGCAGTTAACCAGACTGTGTACCTATTTATACTTCCATCAACATTGTATTTAATTGAGAATACCCACTTGTATCCCACTGCTTACTTCCCTTTTGGTATATATGTGATTTCCCATATGTCATTTTTAACAAGCGCTTGAACACATAAAGTGCTCCTTGGGTTTTTCTTATGATTTTTCAACTTGTAGGAGGTAGACTCCCACACACTCTTCAGCATTGTCAATCGTCTTCCTTGACTCCAAAATCTAAAACTCACACGAGTTAGGGAAGAATTTAGCAACACATTTTAAATCTCGGGTGAAGTGTCGCCTCTTGCGAAATGATCACACCGGGGGCGGGGTTTTCCGTTGTGTGAGGTGGTCGAAAAAATTCAGCCTCCACCTTGAGCAATTTGTTAATTTCTGAGTCATCCATGGTTTAACGGCGCTAATTTAAGGATGGTTCAGAGCACGATACCATGTAGAAATATGTTTTTATATTTCATGTTTTGGTTGATAATACATAAGATATATATAAAATACATAGGCATGAGAGGGAAGAGCTAATTTAGCCTAGAAATTAGAGCTGTCAAATGGGCTGGCCCGACCCAGCCCGCTTCGGCCCAGTGGGCCAACGTGTTTTAATGGGCTGGCCCGGCCCAGTCCAATTGCTAAATGGGCCACATAAAATGAGCCCGGCCCATTTTTCAAAGGCCCGTGCGGCCCGATGGGCCAGACCGGCCCGTATTTCAATATTATAATTTTAATTTTATAAAAAGGATGTAATGGATAAATGCAATACAACATAAGTAAAAAGTCATCATAAACGTATATAAGTGATGTTTAAAATATTTATCCACAAATATATATATATGAATACCACAAAATCATCCATGTAAAAGTATAAAGTAACTTAATATTATCACCAATACTTATCAAATTTTTTCTACATCTCGCAACCATTTCCTGGATCACATCATTTTGAAAATATATCTTGATCCTCTTTAACTATTCTTTATGACTTGAAAACACATTTATAAAATCATATCTTATCTCAATCTTTTTTCTCCAAAATTTACCAAAATCTTTTTCTAATGGCCAGCCCGAAGCCCGTTTGGCCCGGCCCGGCCCAACCCATAAAAAACATAGGCCCAGTGGACTGGCCCAAAAAGACAGGGTCGTCTTTTTTTAAGGTATTTTACGGCTCCGCCCGCGCTAAATTGTAGGACTTATGGGTCGGTCCAATGGACCGAGCCCATTTTGACAGCTCTACTAAAAATTAGAGAAATAAGTATTCCTATAAATGTTAAGATTAAATGTGATAAAGACAACAAACAACTAATTAATTTACATAAATTCTATGAATTGTTATTATATAATACAACATATTATGTACAACAGATTCTTTGTTAATCTTCAACATATAAATTAGATACATTAATTATTTAATGAATCTAAAAATTTAAATATTATAAATAAAAATAGAGTGAGTACATAGAAAAAAGACAAACCTTGACTAATCAACTTCAACATTAACTAGACGTACACCCGTGCGATGCACAGATAAATTTTATACAATAATTTTTTATGATAATTATAATTTAATATATATTTTTAAATATATTATTATAAATATTTATAATTAAAATATTATGCGTAAAGTTGAAATATTATAAAAATAAAAAATATATAAATGTAAATTTAAAATAGAAGAAAAATTAGTTAGGTTCATTGCTCGAATTCAATAGTTCACATCTTATAAAAAATTAATAATATTTATTTTCATCATAATCCCAAAAAAATACAATTTGTAAAGTGTATAAATTAGTGTCCTTATATGTATTGATATAGACAAAATTAATTTATAAATTTATTTTTTATAATTAGTTTAAAATAGTTTAAAATAATTTTTTATAATTATTTTAAAATAATTTTTTATAATTATTTTAAAATAACTACTCATTCTTTTTAAATTTAAAATTTAATCCATATTTAATAACTGATGTCTTTTATATTTCTTTACTCTTTTTATCAAACCAAATACAAATTAATAGTTATATTTGTAAAAAATAATTGAGAAATTTAAAATGGCTTGTAAAATATATTAAGAGTAATAATATTTAATTATTAATTGATTTAATTTGAAAGACACTAACTATCATTGCAATAAAAGTTAAATTATTTTTATTAATTAGAAATTAAACCAATATTACAACCACGTTAGGATTTTTTTGTCAATAACTATTATAGCCATTATCACGTATTCTTGGATAATGAAGGTAATGAAATGAAATAGCCGGAGATTATAAAAATTAACTAATATAGCCATTCTATCATAGTCTCTTACCAAGCATGAAACATGATTATCTAAATTAGAGTTTACCTATAGGTCAAATCAAGACAAATTGAAACATCAATCTTTTTTTGTTAAAAAATATTGTGTAATAAAACATAGCTTCAAAATTTGCACCTATAAAATAAATATAAATAAAAATTAATAAAATTAAGAATAGAAAAAATAAAGAAAAAAATAAAGATATGACAATGTATTATTGAATTGAACATTCATTTTTTTTTCTTTAAATATCTTTCTGTTGTATGAATTTGGAGTTTATTTTGTTTATCATGATATTTATAAAAAAACAGTAAGATATAAGAAGTCTTATGAACAAATCCAACTATTCTTCAAAATCTCTTATCTGCATATAAAAAAACAATAATTAGTAAATAAAAATAAATATTGGTTTTATGATGATTTAAAATTTAATAATTAATAAATAAATAGTGTATTAGAGTTTTCTATTTTTAAAGAATGTGGTTTTTAATTTTAAGGTTTTACGATTTGGAATTTTAAGGTTTTAATTATTATTAACTATTAATGTATTGGTGAAGAACATGGTTAGTTTTTATCATTTGTAGGATTATAAATTTTTATGATGATTTATATGATAATTTGTTATTGGTGGAAATTTTGGTGGGAAAATTTTGGTGGGAAGAAGTTGTAGGATTATAATTTAGTATGATATTTAGGGCCTAGTGATTTTCCTCTTTTACCTCCTTCTACAAGCGATTAAACAACAACTTTTCAAGAATTTAATATGGTGGTTATTTTAGCTTTCACATATCTCTCAGGGCCACTTTATTCAGCATTCGTGAGATCGTTAGATGCCTATACTGATAGAGGCCATCTGAAAATTCTAAATTAAAAATAAAGGCCAATAGCTAATTTAGATTTTTCCATTTTAGTTGTGGCCAAAAGATTCAGGCAGCTAACCCCCCATTCACAACCATTGCAATTGCGCAGAAAGAGCAATTATATTCCAAAAACCACTGCTAACGTAGAGCTACACGCACAAAATAAATAAAAAGAGAACAAAATGAACATAATATTGAGATTTAATTACCAGAAGTAAGTTCCGTTCATCCTTCGAGTCTATATATTATATACAACTATTGGTTGGGAACTATAAACTTCGTTGTGCACATAGATATAAACAAGATCTTGAAAGTTTTGTTTGATGACCTGAAATTTCATTTTATAGTTAGCAAGTTGGTCAGGTAGCCTAGTGGCTGAAATTCGCGTGAATAAGTGGGATGTCGCAGGTTGAAACCCGCGCGTCCCTACATCTCATGTCTCTCCACAATTAACAACTGAGCTGGCTTAACGGGACATCTTTAACCAAAAGAAGTGAATAGATAATGAAATCATACTATAAATGATTTGTAAAGCAAGTTGTAACAACATTACCAACTTAATCAACTTAAGCTCACGTGGGGGTGAATCCATCAAGCTTTATAGCTGGTTGCGTCTTATAGAGAATCATGTGAAATTGTTGTTTTGAATTTTTTTTAGTTCCTTGAATTTGGTTTGGTTGATTTTGCTCCTGTAATAACCCTTCACGCCACTTATTGATTTTTTTTGAAATCTTAGTATTCGGCCTTGCGACCGACTAATTCAAGAGGGACCAATCATACTGTCCACTAGCGGGGGTTCTGTTTAAAGCCAGAACAAAGTTCTGTATGGACTGGCCCACGTAAGAATTGATAGCACCTAGCAGGGTTCGAACTCAAGACTTTGAGAGGAGCACACTCTAAAGACTTTGAGAGGATTCTTCGTTGGGGTTAGGGTTTTAAAATAAAAGAGTAAATACTAGGAATAATGGGGTGGGTTGGGATGGTTTTTGGGCACGATTGTTTTGGTTTTTTTTAAAATAGTTTTTTTTAGAGTTATATAATTTTGTGTAAAATTTTTTTACAAAGAATTCTTTTATAAAAGTTTTAAGTGGAAATTTGATTTGAATAGTTATTCTTAAAATGCGATTTTAGGTATTTCATCTATTTATGAAAATAAATTGAATATCAAAATTTCAAAAAAAAAAAAACACTCAATTTTAAAGTTATTTCAAATAGATTTTCATAAAAATCATTTTTAAATTACAATTTTTTTGAAAAAGTTACAATTTTAACTAAGTTTTGGTCTTCAATAATATATGTTTATGGTATAAGATATCAAAATTAGTGTTTTATTTTAGAAAAAACGAATAAAAAAACTTATAATTTTTTTAAAAATGGTTTTGTAAAATCTATTTTAAAAATACAAAGAAAAAATTAATTTTTTTAAAACTGAAACAAACAAGTCCTTTACCTCCCCAAATCTGAATCCCTAAATAATTTGTTCCCTTCCCCAAACTCAAACGAGAATGGAGAATTATAACTCAAACGAGTTAAGGTATTCCTACCATTTTTCCCAAAATCAAATTGCATTATAAATAATAAAATAAAACCAGATAGAAGAGAAATTAACCTGTTACCCATACAGTTATACCTGACACCCCAAACTGTATGAAAAGACTAAAATAGTCAAACAATAAATTTTAGCATTTCAAAAAATTTATAGGAGATTATCAAAAAATTTAAATTCCAGGAACAATACCGGAAATTTGGGGACGATTATCAAAAATTTCACGAAACAGTAATAATTTCTGGTTATTTTGCGAAATTTATGATAGAAATTCACGGAAATTTCAAGAATTACCGGTATTTATTACTGAAAATTCCTAAATTTTCGGTGCTTTTTTTAGACATTTGTACTGGAAATTTCAAGAATTACCGGTATTTATTACTGGAAATTCCTAAATTTTTGGTGCTTTTTTTAGACATTTGTACCGAAAATTTCAAAATTTTCTGGTAGTTCATTATTTTAAATACCGAAAATTTCTGAATTTTCGGTAGTTCATTTTTTAACTAATTTTTTTTTTGTTTTAGTAAGGATGGGGGTAAGGACGGTTTCGTAGCGGGAAGTCTTGTTGATAGAGCGGAAGCTCAGGGTCGGAGGGATAAGGCAGAGGCTTCCCAACTACGGACTAGAAGACATCCTACGACCGGTTCTCATTAGAAATAGATGGCTGAGCAGGCGCATTTATGCGCACCCCCGACGCCGGACTGCTAGAGATGCTACCATGGAGGAGGCATCTGTACATGTATTTGTGGTTGCACATCCAGCTCGATCGGATCTTTAGTTATCCTACAACGAAATAATTTCAAAACACTCAAAAATTGAAATTTTCCATTGATAATTTATTTGAATAAATTATTCAAACTTCATGTAAAAATTATAAAGAAAAATATTTATTTTATAAGATTGAGAGATGAAATCTTAAGATTATTTTTTAGCATGATGTATTGATCTAAATAGGAGCATGAAATCATCCATTTTTATTCTCATGGGAGCTTTACAGTGTTGTTTCGGATCTTTCTATCAAGTCATTGGTTGAAAATTTGGCAAAGTCAGTGTTAATTTCTTAATCTACTTACTAATTTGGTATTGTGCTCCTTAAACATCTTTTGTTAAGGATTTTGTTTTAGGAGCCTAAAATAAAACATGGTAAATGACAATTATTGTTTTTCTTTTGGAGTACTATGATATCTCGCAATAATAAAGGACAAAACAATTTGGTCTAAAGTAGTAGACAAACATAAATCCAAAACACAGTTCCACTTAGGGGGAAAAAAATAAACAAATTGTAATAATTTAATGTAACAACAACAGAATAAAACAATATTGGATATGTAATAAAGATTAGATTTCTAAATCCAATGGCCACTGATCTTTGGCAAAAATGGGGTCACCACAAAATATATCTCTGATTTGCACTGTCATGTGACTGTCAAATGGTAGGAAATCTGCACTCTGATCTGAAAGTTAGATTAATCCAACGACTGAGATTTTATCGGAGAGACGATATCGGTAACAACCGAGGATCCGAACTTGTTCCATAATCTAAAGTCTCAATGAAACAAAATTGGGGATTCCACAAGTTTAGGACATCCACTTTTTGTTAGGAGAATATAGTTCAAAGATATTGAGCTTGTATTCTTTCTCTGTTCTCTTCCCACCATGTTTTTGCATTTACCTCGCCGAATCTTTCCCGGCTGCACACGAGTTTAGAAAGTGTATGACACAATAAGAGAATGTATGACTTAAACCAAATATTAAGGAACATGTTTTTTTTATGGATTAAGGAAAATGTACCTGAATCTGACACGTCTAAGCTCCCGAGTACCATCGGCTAACTGTCTGATTGTAATGTAAACACCAGGCTCATCTTGTTCTACCCATTCTGACTCCATTTCGCTTGCATTGCTAATAGAAGGCTCGTCTCTAGATGAAGTGGTTGCTCTTGATGGTTCCATTGATGATCCTGCTTGAAAGGGGTGACCTCCGCCTTGATCCATCATTCCAGACGGTTTGTAGTGACTCCTTGGCGTCCAATCCTTGACCGATGCCATAGGACTTTCTCTTGCCGATGTCAATCTTGAGTAAGTAGAATCTCTTTGCTGTTCAAACAAAAAAAAAAGTATATATATCAATATGAATCTTGAGTAAGTATACATCGTCTGTGTAAAAAAACTTTAGATTATTATTACCTCATCGGCCTCGGATCTTGGAGGAGTGTTGAGGGCTTGTCGATTAAATCTTTGGACATTGTAAAGCTCCATGATTCTGTCATAATTCTCGCCCCACCATTTTTGAGCTTGCCATTTATTGAACATCTCTCGGCTTCAAATTCAAATGCTAAGTATTGTCAGTCGTTTGCTCCTACATGATAATTGTTACATTTTCAACAACTAAAAATTCCCATATTTTTTCTGTAATATTAGGCCCTAAGGTACCCTTTTCTTTAAAAATTTGATTCCACATTTCGACTAACAATTTAGATTTAGTTTATCTTATAACATATGTAGTTATCTTAGTATCGGTATTTAGTACTTAATTGACGATACCTGAAGCGAATTCTCTTGAGATCATTTCCACCATTAGGGAGAGAAACAAAAGTAATATGAACTCCTGGCTCAACCTGTGCCATCCATTCCTTAGGTTCATCTTCATCTTCTAACACAACATCACAGACTGATGCAGAGTCGCGTCCTCTAGGGGTGCGGTCTCCGGCATATCTTGCACCAGGGTAGTTAGAGGTAGTGAAATCCCATGCAGGGGTTGAACTTGAGCTTGCACCTCCAATATAAGGGTATGGAACCCCTTCTGAGATTGTGTCGAAGTCGGGATATGGTCTGTGTCCTTTCTTGTTGTAGCTACTCGATCCTCCTGTGCATGGTTTGCATTGCTTGTAAGCACCTGAAAACTTTAGGGCCATATCTTTTATCTGCATACAAAGAAAAAAACACATCGGATAACATTAATACATTAAAAGCTACAAAACACAGACACGCACACCAGACACGTCCAATGTGCAAATTGGGATTAAAGGAATAGTTAATTAGTAATATATTATGTGTTCAAGTGGATTTTGAGCACCAACATATATTATTATAGGTATAATTTAGTACTATCAAGTGGGGGATTAGGGAGAAATTAAAGTAATGTTTGTATATCTTAACAATGTGACAAGGATTTCAAAAATCAAAACACTAGAGTGACATCTTCCTTTTCTTCTGTCGAAGTAGATCCACCTGCTCATACTTTATAATTAATAATACGTAGCATGAAGAATGATATATTAGATTTGATGATTAAAAACATGGTAGATGAAGAATAAGGTGTCTAGTTTCTAGAAGAAGCAAGTACAAAATAATTTATTTAAATTCGTCACGATTAAGAAAACACTTTTTTGGTTTATTGCAACTGAACCGGTGTCCCCTTACTTCCACGACTTCGTAGGGAAAGTAGGAGAAACCGTTTCTTCCTCCCCACTATCCGGCCCGCGAGGTCTCGTCTCGTATATATTCAATCCAAGAAAACCCTCTTGTACCTCTATGAGCAGGGTCACCTCTATTGTACTTTTTCGCAAATACAATCTAACTAATTTATAACCTTTCTTAACAAATTCCAACTATATATTTTTCAATACTATTTATGTGAATAAAATTTATGTGATCTCACTAAATCTATCATGAGGATTCTATTTTTGGAATATTAGCACACATGAATTGAATATCACCTAATCATAAAAGAGTGATGTAAAGAATGTTAGAGAATTATTGCTAGCATTTGTCACACGAATATTGAGAGACTATAACAGCATAAGTACAATGTTTGTTAAATAGAGCACAAAGAAAAGAAATGGGGAAATCATGTCTGAATTTTCTGAACTATAAATTAAAATAAATTTGGAACAGACAGAATAGAGTCTAAGGTTTCAAGCATAGGTCATTTTCATAGAATGACTTTACAGTTGGACAGGTAAAGAATGTTTTTGGAAGACCAATTATATATAAGAAGCTTACAAAAATCTCACCATCAACTATATTACCCTTAGTGGCAAATATTTCCCAATTGAAGAAATTATATTGATTGATAACTAGCTGTTTCTTGTCCAAAATTTCACTTAATTTAAAGACAGTTTGGTTCAAAAGTTTGGTTTGGTTAGATATCTAAAAGTGCTTCACACATTTAAGTAGTAGTATTCATCAACTTATTAAAGTACTTATTCATGGTTTAAATTGCGGTTGAATCGCGGGTGTTGCAATTATGGTTGATGCGATGCGCATTGCGACGTGAATTTTGATTGAGAGGTATTTAAAATACACCCTTAAAATCACTTAATATTAAGATTTTTCATTACATCAGAATTGAACCAAATTTTAACGTTATGAAATTTTTAGTTTTGATGAAAATATTTGAAAAAACATGAAAGAAATTGTTGAAATTTTTATCATACCGTCATTGTGGTTCGATACGGTTGTGGAAGTTACCAATTACCACATCAGAAATATTGCGGCGGAAGTCCGCAATTTAAAACCATCTTATATTCTTAGCACATTTTTGAAGATAGAGAATTAATTTTAGTGGCCAAAAAGCAAAAAACATTAAGAAATGTGAATATTAACTTTACTGATGTAAAAACAACTAAAGAGCAACCAAAACTTGTTTAAATTTGTTGCCTTTTTTTAACAGTGGTAATAATAGAACACTTTAGAAAAACATTGTGTCGACAAGAATTCAAGGATGGGCCACACATAGGATGAGAATATGGCAGACCCTTCTGTATGTTAGGAATCTTTCCTTAACATCAACTCAAATTACGAATATTGAGCCTGTTCCCACTATACTACTAAATATGTAACTCATAAAATATTTGACCAAAATATTTTGCTTTTTCTT
This sequence comes from Vicia villosa, assembly GCF_029867415.1. Lineage (NCBI taxonomy): Eukaryota > Viridiplantae > Streptophyta > Magnoliopsida > Fabales > Fabaceae > Vicia > Vicia villosa. Next base: position 232,077 of record NW_026705025.1, read on the forward strand.
TTCAATTTTAAAATAAATATATACAAGGAGACCAAATCAAGAAATTAAGTAATTAGTGAATAATTAATCAAAATTATTGGTACTAAGTAAAGTAACCAAAAAAACATTATAGTATATTGATTGGTTTGTAACAAAGGATGAGGTCAGCAAAATGGGAAGACATAAACATATCACAATCAAAATGTTGTTAAGATTTGTTTGTTTCACCAAAATGTAAAAAGGAGAGAGAAAAGCAAAAACAAAGGGTGAAAGAAGAGAGAGAACAAGAACCTGTGTGGTAATGCTTTTGACAGCTTCTTTAGTACTAGGCGTGCCACTCTCTCGACCATCTTCATCCCTCTCATCTGATGTTTGTTTCGTACAAGCTATGCATGTAAACATCTTTTTCCTTAATCACTCTTTCCTAAAAACAACACAACAAAAACAAATAATAAATAATAAATAAACTACATGTGCATGTGTTTTTTATGTGTGAATGAATGAATGACCAATAAAGGGTAAAATTGGTAGTAGCTAAATGTTATAGGTAGGTGAAGACAATCATCACTTTCATTGAATTGAATGAAACAGTGACAATTTGTGCCAACAGCATAAAAAACATAACTAGTTAGTTAGAATTGAACAAAAAACCAAAAATTTATTAACAATTTGCCTGTGTCGGACACCTGTACATATACCTGTGAACTTATTCATTTTTTTTTAATTATTATCAATATTATAGTGTTGTTGTATCGTTGTCGGGCCGTGTTCGAGGTGTCTGTGTTTCATTGTTAATACTGAATGAAAAGGTGAAACAAAATGGTCCTATATTCTATAGAATAAAAATGGGGCAAAAGAGAAAGATAAAAAGCAAAATTGAATGCAAACTCGGGATCAGAGCAAGATCGAAAGTGATCTCAAAAGAATGAAACAATGGGCCTATAATTAAAAGCAAAATAAAATGGGGCAAGGAATGACCAAAGTAATATTTGCTTTGCTTTACCACACACAAATTCCAAAAATACAAAAATAAAGTAACCATAACTAAAAATAGATCATAAATAAAATAAAATAAAATAAATAAAAGAATCGAAGCAAGTCCAAAACAGAAGTTTCTAACACACTTTTTCTCATTTCAACCAAAATAGAACATCATTAAAAAAACAATAAAATCTTATTTTTATGAAAGAAAAAAACAAACAAATATATTATTTATTATTCCTTGATTCTATTTCTCACTTTATCTTTAATTATAATCACATCATTCACATTCCCCAATGCTATGCGACTCAAAATCAAATCAATGAGCTGTAGAGAGAGAGAGAGAGAATGTGCTTAGTTACTTAAGGGTGTACGTATTTTGGGGATTTGTGTAAAACAAGACTGGTTATGAATCAGTGTTTGTCGGAAGATGAAGACGAAGAATGAAAGAGAATGAATGCAGCAGTAGTAGAATTCAGAATTCAGAAGATAAAAAATAAATAAATAAATAAATATTGTGGCATTGATTAATAATTAATGAGAGTTAATTATTTAGCTTTATTCTGAAAAAGTGAAATTAATTAGTGTCATTAACTATTCGAAAACGACATAACAAGCATTCCTCAACTGCTTTGTCTCTCTCATTACTCAACAAAATTTTTCATTATCTAGTTTTCATTAAACACACGTTCATTTGTTTCCATCTTTGTTTTCAAATGCATGTGTAGTAATATCAAAAAATTTAAAATAAAAATAAAAAATGGAAATAAAAACTTACCTTATGTGAATGAAGTAAGTGCTCTTCTTCCTCGATGAAATGAAATGGAATCGCTTTTTTTTTTTTAATCGCTTCTTGAAAGTGATTGAGGTAAGAGGTGAGAGGAAGAAGAAGTAGTGAGTGAGAAAATGAACGATATTTTGAGGAGATTATGGGGTGTGAGGAAAGAGTGTGTCGGAAAATTTGGGAGATTACAAAGAAGAAGAGAGTGGTGGAATTTGAGGTTGTTGTATTTATATGAGAGAGAATGGTTAACGGCGTGAGAGTGGGACGTTAGTTTGGACGGAAAATGTTTTGTTGTGAGTGAGTGGAGAAGGTGTTAAGGGGGGGGGGGAATGGAATTTGGGTTTTGTCTTTTAGTTTAATAGAGCGAGCGGAAACAATGGTCGAGTGTGTAGAAGACATGAGGGACCCACGTGTTTATGTTGATGCAATGGGAGTGAGGAATCTGTACTATGTAGTTTGTGTGTGTAGGGTGTAGTGTACGTGTGTTGTTGGGGATGGATTGGGTGGTTGTGATTTGTTTGGGAGGGTTGGACGGTGGAGATTTGTTTATTTTGTAGGATTTGTGTTGGGGAGTAGTTATATTGTTGTGTGTCATCATTTGTAAATGTTACATTATCATAATTGACAACTTTTGCAATCAAATAATCCTAGTAGCGTAATAACAATTGTTAATCAAAGCATGAAGAATGTAATAACAGAAGAAACAAGAGATGAGGGGAAATTAAAAAAAATCATGAAGAACTCAAGTGATGATAGAGAAAAATGAGTTAAGTTAATGGTTGTTACTAATTGGAAATAAGAAATATGTGATGTTGAAGGAATATCCTCTTTTCATGCAGTGGCAAGAACTTTTGTTACAATAGAGCGACGATAATATGTAAGGTTAGTATTTTAATGCATAAGTTATTGAAGTCTAAAAGATGTAATTTGAGAGGAGCGTGAGATCATGCATGTAATTAACATATAATAGAGTTTATATATGTCATGTGGTTGAAACCGTCCTCATCTAATCTGGCGTGTGACGCGGAGAATCGTGAGATCATATTCAACAACAAGATATGTTCGTGTGATTAGGATCAAGTGTCCTGCATCTCGACGAAGCTTCACTTGATCATCTGCCTTACTTGGTGAAGTGTAGGATTGGACCTTCGTGATTGTGTCGTCGTTTTACGCCTTTGGACACCCTAGACGCAATTGCCCCCATTAGTCCATGTTTTTACTTAGTAAGCCAAGGATTGAGGTCTATTGTTGTCATGTGTTTTTAGGGAGATCCTTTACTTTATAGAGGTGGAAGCGGAAGAGTATGGTGAATGGAAGCAGGTGGCGTTGGGAACGCGCGCTTAAAATGCCAGTATTTTCATTGAAATGTTTTGTAACGTCATTCCTATGCGTGTCTTCAAGCTCTTAGTGTAGAGTGTGGCATTTCCGCTTATAGTACTCAAGTGCACTCTGTTGAGAATCAAGTGTGAGGAAGAAGTCCCACATTGGTTAGAAAATGAAAGAATGAACACTTTATAAGTGAGAGAACCCACACACCTATCACCTTAAGGTTTTAGGTGGAGATGTGGTGTGTCTCTCACAAAGGTGTGTCCCAAGTAAAGTGCTCACTCATTGACCCCCTCGAGTTGCCTCCAACACACTCAAGTATTGTTCGATCTCGAGGTTGATTCTCCATCATTGATTTCATTTTCTGATCATTCTTTTATTTTGGGACATAAATTTATCCCTTTTGTCTTCTTATATAAGGATGACCTCTCATTACAAATGACACTTTCATCTTCTTTATAAATCGATCTACCTCCAATAAGTTGTTTTCTTCTTCCTTACTTTGATCTATTCATTTGCTTGTTCTTCCCTGATTTTGCATTCCTTCGTCGTTTCTAAGTTTTTAGGTGATTTCCTCGGCGTCTTGTTTGCTTCCTTTTCGCACTTTTTCATGAGTATATTTATCTCTTTATCCCACTATTTTTGTTCATATTCTTTCTTTATACATGGCTAAACTAGAAAATTCGAACATGAATTTTGTGAACTTATCTAGTGGGGATGAGGTAAGCAATGCTTCCTCGCGCACTTGAGTGATTGACCCATAAGTGCGGGATTTGGTACCTTTAGCAGTGATACCTCCCCATATAAACATTATAGAGATTAGTGATAGTTCTGATTCTATGAGCAATTTTGACGATGGTGGTAATGAATTCGTGGGTCCTCAAGATGGCAAGGTTCTAGAGGAACCCGTGGAGGAAGAAGGAGGGGTCAATTGATATTAGGGAAGTTGTTCATGGTTTTTTCTTCCCCGAATTGTGCATGGTGAACCCGAAAAATTAAAGGTTGAGTGTTTGTTGGGGTAACTTGAGGGCTTGCATTTACATTAAAGCATTTTAGGGCTCTGAACAACATAAAACCTAGCAATGACAAGGTTATGAGGTATCTTGAATCTCAGGCATGCCCTGCAACTCACGTTCGTGATTTTTTATTCTTTCATAGTGTTAGAAAATACATCTTCCTTGGTATTATCCTCCCTCGGGATGAAAGAATGAAGTTCACCGGTGATCTCAAGGTAGGTACTTGGTAGGTTACTCTGATAGCTAGGTTGGATAATTCGATCACTAATTGTGCAAGGTCGTTGTTGGTGAATTGTGACTTTTAGAATTTGATTAATTTAATGTGGAAATTTGTGAGAATTAGAAGTTAATTCTCACAGATGGCGACATTATTCTCCGGTGGAACAAGAAATACATGATGTTGGAGGAATATCCTCTTTAAGTGCGATGATAAGAACTCTTGTTGCGACGGAGTAGGAAGAACCTGCAAGGTTACCACTCAAATGATCAAGTCAATAAAGACTAAGAGATGTAATTTGAGAGTGAGTGGGATCATACTTGTAAACGGCGTGCAATATGGTTTATATGTGCATTATATTGAAACTTCCTCATCTAATCTGGCGTGTGACGTGGGGAACCGTTCCATTATATTCACATGACCATCCATTCTACTTAGTGAAGTTTCAAATTGGGTCTCCGTAATTGACCCCACCATTTTGGATCTTTAGCCAGTATTGAATAATGATATTTATGTTGTTAAATATGAGAGAACTCACTCACCAATTGAACGATCAAATTAAAAAAAAAATGTGTTAAAGTCGGTTAAAAAGTTAAATTCTTCTTTAAATATTATGTATGTTAGAAAATTAAAATTGTCTAAAAATATGTTTAAGAGATGTTAAAAAAGTTTGATTTATCTTTTTTTAGTCTCTTAAATTTCACTTCAGGTTTTAGTTAGGTCCCTCAATAAAAATTTGTTAACATATTTTATCTCTTAAATTTACTTCAACGTTCATTTTTGTCTCTTTAACTACAATTTAATAAAAATAATAGACTAAAAGATTTTTTTTAGTTAGAAGATCGCACCTACATTATATTATGTAAATATAATCTAAATTTAAAACACAAAAAAAAATGGTTGTGTCATTTTAAGGGTTAATAGTAATTCACCCCAATAATGTTAGTAGATTTTGTTTTTCCCCCTTCCCTACCTTTGCCAAAACTGCCTTTGGCAACGATGGAAGGTAAACCGAAACACGCTTATATTACAGGGGTAAACTACTATTAATCCCATTTTTTTTTTAAAATGAAATTGGGTTAATAGTAATTCACCTCCCTGTAATGTTAGCGAATTTTTTTTAAAAACTGCCTTTAGCAACGGTGAGAAGAAACCGAAACACGTTCGTATTATAAGGGGGTAAACTACTATTAACCTAATGAAATTTCATTCTTGTCATATAAAACTTGTCTCCTCCAACATATTGAGAACATACTTTTCTTCTGAGAGATGACAAACTTGAGTACAGTCCCAAAAAAGTATTAGACAACCCAAACCATTAACTAGCTAGTATAATTGTATATTAGGCAAGCAAAACATATTCTAGTTCATCCACTTAGACCTTCCTCCATATAGTATAAAACTTTAAAACCATTAACCTATAAATGTTTGGTTATTTTCTCATTCAAAAATATAGTTTGCTTAGTAGTGAACCAAACATGCATAAAAAGAACATTACATTACATATTGTGTTTGAACCTTGGAGGATTGCATATACAACAAGCAAGCCTTGCTAATCTAGCCACTATATATTACTTTAAATAAACAATACCTAGCTAGGTGATTAATTTTATCACATTATTCATAACTTGCTAAGTTATGTACTTTTCCCAATCCTTTTCTTAAAAGTTTATCACTGTCTTAATCGATGCCATAATTTTCTTTGCCATAAAACCACATGCATGAAGCTTATTCGATTAAGTGCTCGAATGTGCTTTTTGAATTTATATTTCGAAATGTTTGATTGGTGGCTAAGATTTTACTTTTTTGAACTAGCTAGCTTGAGTAACTTTGTTTCACAAAAGCAGTAATATTTATTTAGCCTCCAATTTTATATAGTTTTATAGGAATGATCAACAAAATTAAAGATTCATTCTTCTTAGTTTGGGGAGCAGGGTCTTGACAAGTAATTTCTCTTTGGCCTTGTTTTAAATTTGGATGGCAAAAGGTTAGTGAAGGAGCAAATATACCCTTATTTATTCACGTAGTATGGATTTGTGTTACTCTACCTAGAACTTTTATCTTTAATTCAAAATTAATTTTTGTTAAGATGCTAAAATTTTAAAAGTTAATTAAAAATTATTATTCTACTAATTCCGTACTAGAACAAAAATGGATGAAATATTGAAAATAATCCCTATATAAAAGATCAGGGGCCGACCCAATTAAACTGAAGGTCACGTTCTAATTAAAAAAACAGACCTTTCTTTTTTTAAAAAATGCAATTATAATAATTTAAAATATTACTTAAAAATATAATTATATATTAATAAAAAATATTTAATTATAATTACTTTGACTTAAATTAATCTCATTTTTTTAATCTATTGGATTTTTATCATAATATTATTTTGATTTATTAATTTTTTTATATAACATTTCTTATATTTATTAATTTTAATGTAAACAAAATTAAACTTTTTAAAATTTTGGAGCCCTCCAAATTTTGGAACCCTGTGTTGTAGAGCCTGCTGCTCCTGCACAAGGTCGGGCCTGTAAAAGATTCTAGTATGTCGATTATGGTTTTTCGGTGAACAGAAAAAGTGCTTGCAAAAAGTTAATACTTCAATATTGAAGTTAGTATTTGAATGTGATGGAACTTTGCAAGTGTGTGTAAAAAAAATACATGAGCGTGACTTAGGATTAAACTTATATAGAGAAGACAAGTAGAACTGTTTTTTGTTTTTGTTTGTCCATTGTGGAATATGGGCAATCATTGAATGTAGACCAACAACTATGATAAAGAGGGAGGTCGTGCTTCTATCTAGTGTTTAAGAAAGAAGGTCCACCTGCACGTCAATGATAAATGCTCTTTCTAGATTGAATCAGTTTTATGGTGGAATGAAAGAAAAAAAGATGTGTTGGGAGAAAGAATTCTTTTGGTGCAACGACGAGAGCTTCGGGTACAATGGAGAGCGGATGAACTTCAAGGTTTGCACTCCAACACCTAGGTCAATGAATTCAAAGAGATTTAGTTTGATAGTGAGAGTGAGATAATACTTGTAAATGGCTCGTGGTAGAACTTATATATGGTTGGTGTTTAAAATTGCTTTCGTCTAACCTCGTGCGTGATATGGAGAATCTCTCAATCAGATCTAACAACAGACAGTCTACCAGTAGTTAGGATCAGGTGTTCGACCTCTTTACGATGTCCTACATGTTACTATGTTTGTTGTGCCAATATTCAAGACTGATTCTTATAATTGAGCTTTCCTCATTGGGTCTTTGGTCGGCCCATAACAATTTCCCCTAAGTTCTTACTACAACTTGGTGAAGGGAAGATTGTATCGCCCAAAACATTCTTAATTATTGTCTTGGACTTCCCGGTAAGTTTTCTCCACATGGAAGTGGAAAAGTTTGGTGAGTTGGAGCAGGTGGTCTTAGGAACATGCATATAAAATGTCTGTCTGGTAACCGTGACGTTTCATAGAGCGAACTCGACACATGGCCTCTAGTAACTATGGCGTTTCTTGATTGAGGTTTGAGAAAGTTAAAAGAAGGTTGACGATGACTTTTAGAATATGTGTCTTTAAAATCTTGCCTTATCTAAATAGTATATGAAGTCGATGGAAGACAGTTTATCTATCCTGCATGTATATTTTGAAAATGCATTGCAACACGTGGAATACTTTCATCCCATGGTGCATATTTCCTGAGAGCAAAATCCTCCTTATCTAAAAATGGCAAATGAGACGTCGTTCTTTATTGGAGATGGGGGAAATTCATGGCCTTATGTCACCTTATATATATATATGATTCTGTCATCCGATATAACTTTGTTGAATAAGTAAACTTTATGATCTATGCTTGGGGTATATATCGTACTTCATTTACGTATATTTTTTCTATTAGGATGTTGTTTTCAATCATGAGTTCATTTCTCTAGAAAATAGCTCGTCTTCTGAGGTCATGCTCAAGGTTTTATTGGACGTCTCTGAGGAATGTTCTCAGCCAAGGTTTTATTGTCCTCTGGGTGTACATGTATGGCGTCCCAAAATTGGCCTTAGTCTTTATTGTCCTCTAGGTGTACTTGTATGGCATGCCAAAATTAACCTTAGTCTTTATTCAAAGTCGTCCCCTACATCTTTCAAGTTAGAACTATTCAAATCATACCTGTTAGGATCCATGGTTCTATCTTTAAAAGGGTTGATTTTTATTTCTTTTAATTTCTTTATGAGAGAGACCACATTAATTTTCATCGTCTTCTCTTTGTATCCTTTGTGCTCCAGATAGGTCGACGCATACCTTCACCGACTCAATGTGATTATTCTGATACTTTAATTTGAGGTGGAATGAGGAAGCCATCGTGTTCATCATTGCCACTAAAGGTCTACCTAAGATGTAGTTATTGACATTACCGTGGGGAATTACTAGGAATTGTAGGTCGAACGCCCTAATGTCTCACCCTTCTCTCAAGGTAACCATCAGCTAAATATACCTCCATGGGTGAGTTACCGTGTCATTAAAGGCTCGTATACCGGATCCTTAATATGACCAAAACTTTTCCCTTCTCGGTCTAAGTTTTTCGAAAAATTATATGTACATAATTTCGCAAGAGCTCCATCCTGTCAACGAGGATCCGAGATATGTTAAATTTTTATATGATGGTCGTTATCACTAAGGATAAAATATCCTTTGTGGTTTTTCCTACCTTTTCATTATATGGAATCCGAGGATGGATCTTTTTGACTTCTTGTGAGGAGTTGTTTCTCCCTCCTAGTTGAATTCCAGTAACTCTGCGATCCTCTTTTTCACTATAGTTTCTCTTTATGATTTTCCTCTTCCTCACTTTCCTTTGGCTCCACTAAAAGCTCCCATATTTTTCTTGGAAAATTCTTTTTTTGGGCCAGATGACTGTTGCTTCCTTGGCGACTCATCCTGCCCCGTATGATATCTCTTTTGGTCTCGATTGTCTTTTCGGCCTCCTAATTGGGTATACCTAGTGAGTTGTCCATTTTTATTAACTTTTCAGTTGCATTCTTCAAGTGAATGCATTCATTACTCTTATGGTCGTGACTTTTATGGAAACAACATTATTTCAGCTTATTTGTCCTAGATGACTCTCCCACTAGATATGGGTTCTTGATTTTGACTTCTTTAAATTAAGTATTTGCGCATTCCCAAATATTTTCTCCCTCAATGTGTTCAAATGAGTGTATATAGATAATCCGACATGGGGTCCTTGGACCAAGTTTCCTCTACGTCGCTTACTGTCTTTTTCTGGCTCTCGGAAATACCTTGGGTTTTTTTTTCTATTTCTTCTCTTTGGCTAAGAGCTCTTCCTTGTAGTTGATATATGGCTGGGCCTTATTTAGCAGGTCACTTAAGTTGCAAGCTCTTCAAGCCAAGTTTTTCTCGAGACATGCAATCCATCCTCAGCCTATTTTTTAATATCCAACATTTTAATTCATCATCTTTACCTCTTACTTCCACTTCTACCTTCGTGAACAATCAATATATTCATGCGGGTTTCTTTTTTCTTTTGCGTGATTTCACTGAGTACGACCATAATGGTGGATTGTGATTTTTGAGTAGTAAACTGAGTAACGAATGATTCACATAGTTCCTTCCATGAGTATATGCTCAATTCTGAGAAGGTTTTAAATATGGTCATAACATCTCCCTTAAGGGTTATTGGGAAGATTTTGCATTTCAAACTTGTTATTTTCTACATGTTAGGCGTGTTCGTCTGGATCTTACCTACCATTGTAATTTTCTAGATTTTGGGGCTTCTCAAGGGATCTCATGATCCTATTGCCAAGAATGTGTATGGAGAGAGGGTTCCTCTTGTTCTCAAATACCTATGCGTTTGTGTCATGCTTTTCTCCTCTACGGGAGTAATGTATTGGTGAGCGACGAGGACAACAAATCTCCTATGGAGTATGACTGCCACCACTCCCTCCGGAGTCGATGGAGGATTCTGATGTCCTCTATTTTGTTTATGACATGGATATCTCGAGATTGCTTCGTACATTGAATTTATGTTTATTAGAGTCGTTTGTTATATGACTCATGTTTGTTGCACAAAGTTTCCTCAAGCGTGGTGCTGGTTTTCAGAGGAGTGCACTACATTTTCTCTTCAATCATGACTATCCACCCCCATGGCTTAGAATTTTTACTGTTGTACTAAGTTATAGTCAATTTTCAACATATCAGCAGCATCTTGCATGCCTATGTTTGCTTGGAGTTACTGGATATTTGGGAGCATCTATTGTTTAGGTATTAACGATTGCAACGAAGGTTGCTTCAAAGGGTTGACCTTGGCAAAGTTGTTGTAGAGGTTAGAAAAACGTAAGGGCTTGAAACGTTTCTCGTTCATATCTCGAAGAAACAAAATCTTGTTGCGCAAGAAAGAGCGGTGAGGTCACTAGACCTGCATCATCTTCTGCAAGATGGGGGAGGTGGAGCCTTGTTAGCTTCAGCGGCTACAACAGCAGTGTGACGTTGAGTGGAAGATCTAATATTTTTTGATGTCACCTTGGCTTTGTGAGTTCAATATATGATCTGTTCGAGAAAGAAATTAGTGCTCCGTGAGAAGAAGTTCGATTATTTGAAACTTCAGTGAAAAAACAATGGTCTTTCATGGAAAATGGCAGGAATTAATAGTTGATTCTCATTGACGACGTCATTGTTCCATTCAGGAACTATAGATAGGTGACGAAATGATGGAATGTAGATCATAGAAAGAGGATCAACCTTCTTGTACGGTGGATCAGGCTTCCGGTGTAATGGAGAGGGAGTGGACCTACAAGTTTAGCACTTCATCATCCAAGTCAGTGAATAAGGGAAAAATAGTTCTAGAGTGAGAATGAATTGAATGTTTGAAATGGAGCAAAGTGAACTTTGTATAGTATGAACAATTTAAATCGTCCACATGCGATTCAGCGTCTTATGCGAGATATCGTTTGATTAGATTAATGGTGAGATATTTGATGAGGGCGTGATCGTGTGTCTTCGGCAGGAGTGAGAGTCCACATGTACCATCACCTTTTTCTTCAACACTCATTACTTGATCTTCTTCATGAACCTGCGGACGGTCCAAACAAATACCATACTAAATTTTATTTTGTATCTATTCCATCTTTACAAAATAAACGTAAATGAATATTCTTTAATATTGTATTAGGTTTTTGGCTGAGTAAATTCAACTTTCCTAATTTAATATATAATAAAGTCTATTTGAATATATTTTTTTCTTCATATTTTATCTACTTTGAAGGTGATATCTAACATGCTTCAACACTCAACTATGAGTATAATAAATATTCCCCAACCGTGACTCTCCCATATAAACCAAAAAAAGTCATATTCGAATAGAGAAAAGCACCTGCACTGTTTGAAAATAGTCAGTTCAAAATAAGACACACTGCATGCTCCTATGCCTCTGCTTATTCACTGAACCACAACTCACCCAACTTTGCTTTCTTCAGTCACTCATTTTCCATGCGTATGTATTCCACTTCCACTACTAAAGCTAAAGTTTCAAATAAATATTAAAAAATGAAAGTAACTACATGTACGTTACCTTATATATATGTATAGTCCAATCAAATTGCACGAGTGAATTAAACTAGTAGTACTAAGTAAGGTATTGATCCATCAAAAAATGAAAATGAATAATAATTCAATTAAAGGAATATTTATGAAAAGAAACAAATAGTATATAAATAGAAAGATTTTCACATGAAGCAAAAGTTCCTTTGGCTCAGTTGAAGCATCATGTATGAATGCATGTAACATAATAATATGGTTCTTTTTGCTGACTAAAACAGTGAATGTGTGACCAAAACCCAACACACAGAATAGTATAGTCTCGTCAACAAGATTGGAGTAGTGAGTGAGTGTACCGGCTATGACCAGTGACTAAACATACGTATGGGAGGGAACTTTTTGGACACAGGAGTATGTTACTGGCTATTGTCGGTTGTCAGAAGAAGAATAGGCTCTGCAAGTTTTTGTGGTGTGACCAAGTGATGGATATGTCATTTGTGTTGTGTGCTTTAACTTTAATCCATCACTCTTTTTTTGGGTTCTTGGCTTTATTCCAATGACTAACCTCTCTTTAAGCAAAGAATGCTTGCAATAGAGGAGCAGTAACAAAGTGTGCATTTGTGACAAAATTGATCATTAATTTTGTAAAAAATTATCACAATTAATTAAATTGAATTTTTTTTTGCATGATAGATACTATACATATACAAGTTTTGCATGAAAATCATACTATGCAGGAATTCAATGATAACAACAACAACAAAAAAAGTACATGTTCTCATACTTAAATATATAAAAAAAATTGAGTATTTTTTTATGTACATTTAATTTTTGTTTTAAAATTCGGCTCCGTTTTGATAATGTCTCAAGGTCAAGAAGTCAGTGATCAAGCCAAAAAATTGAATCACATGACTGATTCGGATAAAATCGAATAATTCAATCACATGATTTGGTTTTTATAACAAAGTTGTATAAGTATTAAATTGGGTTGAACTTAGTAATACTATCTTTAAAAGGTCATATATATATATATATATATATATATATATATATATATATATATATATATATATATATATATATATATATATATATATATATATATATATATATATATAATCTGGATAAGTTGTGTATATGTTAAGTCTAACATTCCTCCACTACGTGATTCATATTTGAGGGATTGTGTACATTTCCAGCCTCTTGAACCAGATCAGCAAGAGTGGATTGGGTTGCCACCTAGACTCGAGAGAGTCCAAGAATGATAAATTGTCCAGTAGAGAAGGGTCAGGTTGCAATTGAAAGTCAGATTGATAATGTCAATTCAAAACTAATACATAGGGAATATCTGGATTAAAGATATGAAGAATAACACATTTATGGGTGATTGAAGGCAATATGGCCTAGGATCGAGCAATCAATTCTAATTACCAATTACCATTTTGAGATGGCATTAATCATGGGCGATCACCTTAAATGGTCTCTAATGGGCCTCGACTAAGGAACAAGTCATAACTACTATATAAGGAGATGATCACAAGCGGAAAAAGACACACAATTCACAAAATAGACAATCGATCAAGAGACAACTGCAATTTTACAAGCTCTCGCTGGTAGAATTATCATTGGTGTACTTTATAAGTACAAAATACTAGAGTTTTATTATTCTCACTAGATTTTGATGCCCTGGTCTCTACCACGTGCAAAAGTAAATTCAACAATATATGTAATGTTGGTTTCATTTTTGAAAGAGTCAAAGTCAAAATGAATGCCTAGAGTTGAATTCGACATATTTGAAAGTTCTATGTGATGTTCTATCACTAAATTAGAACGACTACATGAATCAAACTACGCTATAATATTTTATAAAAAAGTATGTGTCTATTCAATTTGTTAATCTCGAGATCTTTCTCTTATAATTTGTATAGGTTTTCCATGACCTCTAGTTATTTGACTATATTTTTTTCTGACCTACTCTCCTTACTACAGAGTTCACAGATCTTCTCTCTGCATGATTAAACCACCTAAGCTTATTTTCTACCAAACTATCTATTATAGGTGTTACCCCAACACTCTCTCTAATATTTTATTTCTTATCTTATCTTGTTTAGTCTTACCACACATCCAACACAACATCTTCATATCTACTACACTTATTTTATTTTCATGGTGGTCCTTTACTGTCCAACACTTGAGGCCCTTTTCCATTTCAATCACCCAACTTTAATTCGATGGTTTACGCCGCCTCCTTATATTTCTCCATCATTTTTTACTACGAACTTAAGATATTTGAATCGTGTAACTTGTGGTATAGTATGATCTCCAACTATCACCTTTAAGTTTGAAACATTTCTCCTTTTTCTAAACTTACATTTCATATCATTTGTCTTACTTCTCCTTAGGCGAAAGACATGTGTTTCTAAGACTCTTCTCCAAGTCTAAAGCCTCTCATTTAAATTCTCCATCGACTCTCCAAGTAGGATTATATCACATGTAAAAAGCATTCATCTTGGTACAAACTCTTGAATGTGTTTCGTAAATCCATCCAAAACTAAAGTAAAAATGTGCGAGATTAGAGTTAAAATTTAGTGCAATCCTATTGTTATGGTAAAAAAAATTGTCTCACCACCCTATGTGCTCATACTAGTCCAAACCCCTTCATACATATCCTAGTTAACTCTAATATAAGCAAACATAACTCATTTCTTCTTTAGGAATTTCCATAAAATCTCTCTTTGAACTCTATCATATCCATTTTCTAAGTCAATTAAAATCAAGTTCAAGTCTTGTTGATCCATCTAATATTGCTGATCCATCTTCACTATTTTCCATAACTTCATGTATAAACCATAAGCTTAACCATATATAATTTTCATAATTATGTATATTAGATTTGTTCTTATAGATGATAATTAAAGTGTTTATTCTCCATTCCTTAAGCATTTTCTTTGACATCGTGATTTTGTTAAAAAAATTGGCGAGCCACTAAATTTCTACATCCCATAGACTATTACACACTTCAATAGGTATTTTGTCTAGCTCAACCAATTTAGCATTACTCATCATTTTCAATGTTTATTTTATCTTGTATTTTTTATCTGACAATAGTAGTTACAGTTTGAATCTTCTTCTATAATGTCTAGCCTATTAGACTATCGAGAAATATAATATCATTCATTAAATAAATTGTAAAAATAGGTCTTCTATCACTTCTTTATATCTTTTTTTAACCAAAACATTGTCCTCTTCGTCTTTAACACACTTCACTTTATTCTAGTTTATTATCTTTCTTCTGTTCTCTTAACAAGCCTATATATAGATTTTTCTCTCTCATTGGTTCCTAAAGATTGATATAATCCATTAAAAGCTTGAGTTCCTACTTCGCTAACCTTTTTTGGGTCTCTTTCCTAGCTTTCTTAGAATTCTTCCAAATTTCGACATTTTTACACCTAGACTAATTTTTAAAATATTATTGTTTTTAGGCAAAATACCCATTTTGCTCCCTTAACTATACCCTTGGTTTCATATTGGTCCCTTAATTTTTTGCGTGTCACCTTGGTCTCTTAACTTTCAAAATGTTTCATTATAGTCCTTTTTATCTAATTAGCGACTTAAAAACTTTGAAATCGGTCGCTAAATTTGTCTTTAATTAGACAAAAAAAAGACTAAAATGAAACGTTTTAGAAGTTAAGAGACCAAGGTGACAAAAAAATTAAGGGACCAATCTGAACCTAAGGGTATATTTAAGGGACCAAAATGAGTATTTTGCCTTTTTTTTTGCTCTAACTTTAATCTGAATATTTTTGTTTCAACACTACGATTATTTTTCCTTAAGACCAAAGCCTCTTGATTCAACAAATGTCATTTTTTCTAAATTTCTAATCTCTCGTGCCACATTGTCCCACTTATCATTTTCATTTCCTTGTGGGTGCCCGAAACCTCCTCAAATATCTTGTGTTGGAAAACAATTGTTTTCACCCTTTAATACCCACAATATATTTCTTCTGCTCCTTATCTGTAATAATTTTCATTATATTTCTCAATCTAACTTTGCCGATGTACTAAAGCTTAAATCCCGAGTTATATAATTATTTCACCTTTTCACTCATCCCCTTAGTTTCTTGTAGGCACGTAAAATTGTTCTTCCTTCTAATAATAATGTCCACTATTTCCATAAATTTTCCTGTAAGCATATCAATATTTCATGTTCCAAAATGAATCATAATCCCATGAACTAATTTCCGTACCCAAAACCGTTCACAAAAAATATTGGAACTCTTTGCATATTTTTCACTTCATCAAGGCATTGATATATCGATCCTTTCTCATGTGACATTGTACCCGAGCCATAAAGTGTGTTGTTTATGAGCAACAATCTATCATTAAAATTATTACATATTCGATTTGTGTCATCGAGATTCAAAAAAGTTTTACATTGGTTGTTGAAGATAGAAAAACTTATATGTTGTATTTCTAGGTATTCCTTAAGTTAAGAGCAACATACGATGTACATATACAACATTGTATGATAACACGATCCTACAATCATGCTAGTAAAAAGTACTATACACTAATTTTAGTAATGACACATAAATTTTATAATGATAATAGGTAAATGCTAATAATAATAATAATAATATATAAATGCTATTTATATATCTTTAACTTACTTTCTCAAAGTGGTGGTGAATGGATCACGCCAAGTTTGTCTCTAAGTTGACTGAAGCGTGTCTGGCTTAATGGTTAGGTGAGACAATGTGCAATTTGATATGTTGTAGAGATATAAGCCACAAAAACCTCATTTTGTAGTACTTGGTCTTCGATATAATGGACATCAATTTCAATATGCTTAGAGTAAGCATGCAGTATTTGATTAGAGGCTAGGTCCGTTGCACTCGAGTTATCATACCAAATATGGGTTTCCTTGGCTATGAGAGTTTAAGTTCAGTAAGTAATGAACGAATCTGTGTTATCTCATCATCTAGGTCAGCTAAAGCTTTGTACTCTAACTTTGTACTTGACCTTGATACCACATTTTGCTTTCTTGAGGATCAAGAAATGAGTGTTTCACAAAGGAATACACATTTACCAGCCGTGTATTTCCTGTCATCAGCATAGTGGCCTAGTCTGTATCAGAAAAACCTATTATATTCAAGTTAGTGGATGGCTTTATGTGCAAGCAACACTTGATGGTGCCTTAGAGATACCTCAATATTCTTTTTATGCCTTTCTAGTGGTCAGTTGTGGGTGAACTCATGTACTAACAAATTTTATATACACAAAAGGCTATGTCAGGTCTTGTGTAAGTTAAATATTGTAATCCTTATATGGCTTGTCTAAACATAGTTGGATCCTTAAATTTCTCCCCCTTAACAGTGAATTCCCTACCTGTAATCATTGGTGTTAGACCTGGTGAGGCATTATCAATCTTGAATTTATTCAGCAAGCCACCGATGTATTTGGATTGTTTGAGGTACATTCCACTAGCATGTTTTTGCACTTCTATATCCCAAAAGTAGTGTAAAAGTCCTAATTCTTTGAGAGATACGACATTGTTAAGTTGTTTGATGAAATCTTAAAGAAACTTGTTGTTGGTGCCCGTGACTATTATGTCATCTACATATATAAGAAAGGACGTTATGTGATATTTACCTTTTAGAAGGAAAAGAGAGGAATCACTCTTTGTGTTTTGAAAACCCCAGTTCAATAATGCAGTTTTGAGACTATCAAACCAGACTCTTGGTGCCTGCTTTAGTCCATAAATTACTTTAGATAGTTTACATATGTGATTAAGCTTGGTAGGATCGACAAATCCTTCTAATTGATGCATGAATATTGTTTTTCTAAGATATCCCTTTAGGAATTCATTGTTGATGTTGATCTTTCTGACTTCCCAATTGAGGTGCATTGCAACGAAAAGAATGATCCTGACTATGCTTGCTTTGACTATATGGCTAAATGTTTCTTCATAGTCGATCCCAACTGTTTGTTAAAACCCCTTTGCAACTAGTCTAGATTTCCTACTTTCAGTGGAACCATCTGACTTATATTTTTTCTTGAAAACCCATTTTGAAGCAACTATGTTTTCTTGATCTTGGTAGGGAATTAGCTTCCATGTTTTTTTCGACATGAGAGCTTGAAAATCTTGTTGCATTGCTTGTTTCCATAAGGGTCTTGTGAGAGCTTCCTTGGCATTTGCAGGATGCATTGTGTCTTTGTAGGTCTCAATGAGTACAATGTAAGATGGCATTGGTTTTTGAATGCCTGGATTGCTCCTTGTGTATATTGCATTACCTGTATTTATGTTCATACCTAATTCACCCACACTTTGTTGCTGAGCTATGTCTGGCGTCTCTTCATGAGTTGTGTCATCTTTTGACAAACCATTTTCATTTTGTTCTGTAACATTGTTAACATCTTAAGGGTCTTATGCATTAATCTCACCTAGATTTTATTCTTTAATGATTAGTATGCTTGTATCATTGATGGAATTACTTGCAATGCACAAAGGAAAAGAAGTTGATGGATTGTTAATTGTAGTTTTTAGAGGACTTCTTATATTGAGAAATCCATCATGGAACGAAAAAATGGTTTTCATTAAAGATGACATGTTGTGATATGAAAATCCTTCCACGAGAGTTGAGACATATGTACCTTTTATGGGAGTTTCTATATTCCAAGGGCACACATCTGGTTGTATGAAATTATAGCATGTTGAGACATATGTTGGTTATAAGGTTTGAGACAAGGTTAGCACGCACAACCAAATGGTTTTAGAAGCTTATAGTCGGGTTCTTTATGAAGCATGAATGCATAGGAACTCTTATTTTGAGTAACATGAGACAACAATCTGTTTATGAGATATACTACACTAGAGAAGGCTTCCCACAAAAATTGTAAGGTAATTTGAGCTTGTGCAAGTAAGGTTAAGTCAAACTCAACTATATGCTTATGATTCCTCTTAACTCTTCTATTTTATTGAGAACTATATGGACATGACATTCTAAATTGTATGCCAACTTTTATTGCAAGTTTTTGCACAAGTTTATATTGACCAGCACAATCACATTGAACTACTCTAATTCTTTGATGAACTGATTTTTGATTGAGTGAAGGATTTCACAGTCTTAGACTTTTGTTTCAAGGGATAAATACAGGTGAACCTACTAAAATCATCAACCAAGTGCACATAATATTTAAAACCAAAAGATGGCATTATTGGTATCATCAACAAAGCTTTCGATCAATTTTTTTGATTGAGAAAAGGAATCCTTTAATAGAAAAATCTGTGCATCATACCCCTCAATTATTTGAGAAACCGAAGGAATGGAATATTTAATAATAAAATAAAATCTAAAGTAATAAGAAAGACGCCACTTTTAAAGAAAAAAACAAAAAACTGTTGTTTATGGGACTCAAAGCATGCACCGTGAATTAATTTACCCCTTAGTTTTATTCTTAAACCGAGGGAAAAGATTATAATTTCTTGAAAAAAAATAACATAACGCGTCTTAGAATTTTTCCTCGACTTTTGTTGGGTGAGGTGAAAGCTTTGTCATAAAATGTAGTAGTGAGGGCCCCATGCATATGTATGGACCAACTCAAGCGGTTCCTTAGTATGAGAAGAAGATGACTTAAAGGGTAAAAGATGCATTTTTCCTTATTGTCATGCCTCACAAAAACTAAAAGGTATCATTATGGGTACATTTACATTACAACCTTTCAAGACTTTATTTAGGACCTTATTATTAGGGTGACCAAACTTCCTATGCCAGCTCTCCTTGACAGATACATAAGCACTAGGGTTTCTTTTAGTTTCTAAGAGATGATGCAATCCATGTTTAAGTAGCCCTTTTAGCATTTCGTTTCCTATCAACTTATCCTTCACAAACAATAATTTTCATCAAACTCAACAAGTATGTTATTATCAGCAACCGGATTAGAAACACTTAACAGATTTTGGGTAAAGTTAGATACATATAGAACATCATGTAAATTGAGTGACTTAAGTTTTGAAGCACTTGTGGCCATGATTTCCAATTTCTCACCTTTACTAATAACTAGTGAATTCTTACCATGGTGTTCAATTAAGTCTTGAAACTTGTTAACTTGATGTATCACATGATTTATTCAACATCAACATACCAGACGTAGTCTTGAATTGAGTTCTGAGAGGCTAGGAAGGCATGATGAGATCATTGCTTATCATATTTACTGAATAATTAGATCTCGAGTAGGTTTTTTCGAACTTGTGAAAATAGTCTATTGCAGTGTGATTTCTCTAGGCAGAAGCTTCACATAGTGTCTTGGAAAACCTACTTCTTCCTATGGCTCCTCCTCACTAACCTCTAAAGATGGAACCTCTCCAATTATTGTTTGAATTGAACATGCTGCCTCGGTGGTCAGACTTATTTGCAACATTTGTTATTGTAGTGACAGTAAGGTTGGTTAGGTTATTTAGTTGCTCAATGTTGCTCGATTATTTGTGTTACATGTAAGTATACATGTATGTTTGATTACAGCAAGTGATAAAAATAAGAGTATTGTACCCACATGGAGTGAAATTGTTACTTAGATTGATTTTGCAATTAACTATCCTTGAGATAAAGCATGAGCAAGGAGAGAAATAATAGTTTATGGTATCAAGTTCAGTGTCAAGTAAAACAAATCTTAAAATAATGCAAACAGGAGTGGAAATATATCAAGAGTGATTAAGTTGAGCTATGATCCATTAATATCAAAGAAGTAAATATGTGTTACAATGTGTTATATCGTGACAAGCGAGGTCAGACTGATCTTGTGGTGTATTTCTAGAACATCAAAACGTACATACAAGGGCAAGGGGAAAATCTCTAAGCCTCACTTATAACCCTAGCATACATTTGTATTTATCCTGAAATCCTCAATAGTTGCAGCTCTGTATCTCTAAGTGAACTAGGTGAGTGAATATCTCTATAATACTTGTTTCAACCTTTTTTATCATGAAATCCACTTGTTGTTGGATCTCTCACAACAACAAGTTGTTATCTATTCCTAAGTTGATCATTCAAAGAAACAGATTTATAAACAGGATAGCACATAATAAAACAAGTCATTAAACCACACATCGTGTAACATAAAAACAACTTAATATTAACTTCAAACTGTTTAACTACAAAAGGTTTAGCTAATAATGAACTGATTGCAAACTACAAGCATGGTTCTCAGAAAGAACATCCTTATACAAATAATGAAAAAGAGATGTAAACCTAAGAGAGACTTGAGAACTTTTTGAGATGGATAATCTTCAAGAGGTGACTCCAGTCGCGCCAGAGCTTAGCAGCTGGTTCAGGATTGGGTGAGAAGAAGAAAAACTCTTTCTGCTCTCCACTTTCCTCACACTTAGTAACTTATGTATTTTCTCTTGGAATCGCTAAACTCGCTTCTCATTTCCATCAGAGCTCTATTTATAGACTTGAGCCAAGGTTTCTAGCGCCTCCAAGCCTTTTCCTCTTTGATTCAAATGAATTGTCCTTTAATCACAACAGATATTCCCTCCAAAGTTTCCACCCTTCCATGTTTTCCCTAGAAACCAGCTGACTTCATCATTCTTTTCTCCCTTACTAAGTCCAACTTCTTCCTTCACTTTGCGCTTCCAATTACAAATAACTACAGTCTTGCCTCAACTCAACAAAACTAACCTTAATTCAAACAAAAACACATTAAAACATAAAAGGGAGCACCTATTGTGATCCAAGCTAATTCTAATAAAAATAACTAAAATGCAGTAAACTAACAATTAAAAAGCAATTAACTACTAATAAATGAAAATATTAAAAAGCATGTATTAACTCACAAAAAGTGGGTTAACACTCAACTCTACTTTCAAAGATTAGCAATTGAGCTTGTAAATTCACCCAGCTCAATGTAGTTTGATCACATAGTTTTACAACTACAGGGTTATATTTGCAATCCAAACTATCTAGGGTTTGAATTATCATATTAGAAGTTGAAATTGGGCTGTTGGCAACTCTGATTTTATTCGTAAGGTTCTTCACTTTGATTATATAGTCTTCAATTTTCATTTCTCCTTTTTTGATGATGTAAATTTTAGACTTAAGATAGATGATTCCAGACCTTGAGTGTGCTCTTGCTAAACTTTGAGCCTCATCCTAAAGTTGTTAGAAGGTCTCACAGTGCAACAACTGTGTTGTAGTTTTAGTTGCCATCGAGTTGAGCATCCACCCAAGAAGGCACTGATCATTGGTTTACCATTCTTCAAAAGCATGATTGTTGTTATTGCTTGAGTCTAGAGAGGTAATAAACTCTTCATGACACTTTTTTTACCCAACATATATCCATCAAATTTGCAGCGTCGAACTAGAGGTAGAACCAGAGATTTCTATAGGGGATAATTGTTTTTGTCATACTTGACAGATAAAGATGATGGTATGTCATTCTTGTTGTTTGAGTTGGAAGCAGGTGTCGTGTTTTTAAGTATTGGATCGAGAGCTTTTCAACTTAAAAGCTCTAATACCAAGATAAAGAAGCTTGGATTTTGTATTTCGTGTGATACCTTAAATCAAGAACAACATACAATATATATACAGCATTGCATGACAACACGATCCTACAATCATGCTAGTAATTTTTATAATGACACGAAAATGCTATAATGATAATAGGTAAATGCAAATAATAACAATGTTAATAATAACATATAAAAGCTTGTTGAGTGCTTCATACAACTCTCTCCTTTAATCCGAGTTTGAGACTAACTATGCATAACAAAGTTAATATAGGCGAGATTATAGTTTCACGTTCTATACCAGTTAATTTTGTCTCAAAATGAATTCTAACTTTAAATTAGAGTTTGTAACTTTTAACTCAAAACAGAAACCACTTATTCGAAATTAATTTATCGTCACTACAAAAAAAAAACACACACACACACACACACACTAAATTTAAATGTAAAAAACTCACGCTTAAATTAAAAAAAAATCTTAATTTTAAATTAATATCAATTCTAAAGTTAAAACCATTAGAATAATTGGCAAATACTTAATCTGGGTGGATGAAAATTAACACAGGCGAATTTTTTCATTACAACGTCGCCTCAGGGGGAGCCATTGCTTGGGATCACTAGGGGGTTCCTAGATGCTTTTTCAGTCAACTTAGGTTAGGGTACGATGTTGTACGCAGAGCTTCACTCGATTATATTATCATTAGAAATTGCGGTGATAAGAGGATGTGGTGATGGACATGTAGTGGGATTCAATTTCAAATATCTTTAAAGATGAGTTCTTAAGAAATAAGTTAGAGTGAGCTAATTATCGATTTGTTTGACTTTGGTTGAAAGACTTAAGGACGGATGGTCATAATGGCAGGTTAGTCATTTCTTAGCATGTTTAGTTTTGTCTTTTTCTTTTGTCTATTGTTTTTCTTTAGGTATAAGTCTAACCCATATATATATATATATATATATATATATATATATATATAAAAGAAATTTCTTTACCCACCTCCTAACCTTCTTGGTCACCTCTGGAGAATTTACAAAAATACCCCTTGTTTCGGAAGTTCATTTCCGAAAACGTACTTTTATTGAAAAAAAAAGGTGTTTTCGGAAATGCATCTCCGAAAAGGTGAATATTTTAATGAAAAATATTGATTTCGGAGATGCTTCTCCGAAATAAAGTTGTTTTTCAGAAAATTGGTGTATTCGGAAGTGCATTTCCGAATTCACCCCCCTTGGAGGAATTCGGAAATGCACTTCCGAAATAAGGTCTGGACAGAAGAAAAATAACAAACAAGAATGATTCGCTTTATTTAATCGGATGAAGATTACATCGATCACATTACATAAGATTAAAGTTACATATTGTTAAACACGAGTAGGTGAGGATGAGTCAACATTTTGATAACGTCGGCCCCCGATCTTTGAACTCAACATCACTGAACCAAACTCAACCCTTGTTCACCTACCTCCTCCTTTTCATATTCCCGGTAATTACACTTTCTTTACTTTTACTGTTTTTTTGTTCTTACATTCCACTCACATTACTCTCATGATCATGAAACCCTCACATTACTCTCATGATCATGAAACCCTAATGGGAAAATACACCTAATTTAGGGTTTGTTTTGATTATTCATCCAATGTCTTTACCAAGAGGTGTAGAAATTGTTGCCCTTTTGTTAACACAGCTGTTATCATTTAAACATGTTGTAAAAAATCTTGTAGGATACTGTATGAGTACAGTTAATGAGTACTAGTACATTCATATATATGAAGCGTGCTTTAGTCAAGTTTAACCCGATTGACTCTCATATGAGTGGGAATTTGAAAAGTCCCGATCCTGATGATAAAGAATGAGGTTAGAAAGACGATGGAGGAGACGCTGCAACAAGTTAGAAAGTCCTGATCCTCTAGAAATTCATACCACATTGTAACTTACCAACATAATAAACAACAACAAAAACTATACACTTAAAGTTCAAAAAACTTATGAGCAAACTATACTTACATCATAGTGGTGTAGATCCTTATCAGCCACTCAAGGAAGCAACCGGCGCAGCAACAGATGGAGTAACAATCGGCGCTGCAACAGATGGAACAAACGGCGCTGCAACAGGTGGACGAACAACCAGAGCTGCAACATATGTAGGAGTAGGAGTAGGGGTGACCGATGGCGAAGCATATGACGGAGGAGGTGGATGTCCGAAGGAGGAAGAACCGGCGGTACGTCCACCGCGAGAGCCACGGCCACCACTACCACGGCCTGATCCTGCAGCATTGACGGATGATTGTTGAGAATGTGCAGGAGATGGTTGACTCCGGCAATTTTCGGGATGGTTTCCTCGACTGCAGTGAGACATTGTGATGAAAGCGGTTACAAGAGAGAGAAAATGTGTGAGTAGAGGAAAAGAGTAAAGATCGAAAATGATTTTGGATGTGATTGGAAGAAAAATGGGTGAGAGAGCAGGCTTTTAAGTAGGAAAGTGTTACCACATTTCTTAGAAGGTAACCGTCTGAGAGTGGTGGGGGAGAAAGAAAAGGCACTTCGAAATTTCAAATCAGTTTGATTACAACTCGTTCTACATTTACTATCATTTAAGAGACTTCCCAATTTACTATCAATGCGATTACAATTTTTGTCCTGTAATGGTGAATAATTAAGAGACTTCCCAATTTACTATCAATGCGATTGCAATTTTTGTCTTGTAATGGTTTTCTTACCTGATTGTAAAAAATAACTGAATTTTCATGCATTTCGGAAATGCATCTCCGAAAACACCAATTTTTTGGTGTTTTCGGAAATGCATTTCTGAAGTCTAAAAAATCTTTAAAAAAAATTACTTCGGAGATGAATCTCCGAAGCAGGGGTAAGTTGGGGATTTCGCTGGGGGTGACCCCCATAGGGAGGTGGGTAAAGAAAAAAAATATATATATATATATATATATATATATATATATATATATATATATATATATATATATATATATATATATATATATATATATATATATATATATATATATATATATATATATTAAAGTAGAACCAAACATGCACAAAATTATAAAAACTCAAAACATGAATAGAATATTTACTTTCATTAAATTTGTAAAAAACTAAAACCATCTTTTGTGGCTTGATCTCTCTTCTCTTTTTGTATGTGAAAAATTGGACTTCCAAATGTGTCAGCATATGGGGTCATGCTTTAGCTAAAGATATGTTCTCACTAGATCTTGTTTAGTAAGAAAAGCATAGTCAAGGTCTAAAGCCCTTCTTTCACCCTTGGTTTCATTTTGTTTTAAAGAGTATTCATAAATTTTTATCTTTGTTTAAAAAAATTTCATGCATCTTTATCTTCAATCAATGTATAAAAAAGTGAAATATATTGTTAACACATTAACAACAATTGAATGAAAAACTATGTGACACATTAAGAACAAAAATTCTATTCCTTTGTCTAGTGGGCACATATGCTTCTCAAACTCTTTATAAAGTATTATTCTGTTTTTTGTTACCGATTAAAAGCTCTAGAATCCATCTTTAGGTTATCAAATTCAAAAACCTCAGAAAAAGTGAGAGAACATGAAAGCATGGCGTAGATTAGACCACTTTTAACGTTAGGAATGTTCTGTTTTTGTTTTCAATCTCCTTAACAAGAATATTACTAAGGCTGATAAATACTCCCATCGTACTTTTTTTTTATATGATCATTATTCCTTTTTAATAGACAGTAAATGTTTTTTAATTAAATCAAAGAAATGTGAATGCATAATCCCAACCACACAAGAGCAAGATTCATAAGAATAGAGAGAAATGTATAGCATAATGTACTTTCAAAAGTGATTATAAAGCTCTTCCTATTGAGTAACCCTCTCTCCCAAGGTAGATCTCCATAATCTCAATCCCCAAGTATATTTATTTCCTTTTCTCAGTTTCCAATGTTTGGCATTTGATTACTTTGGTTATTATTATGCACTGTTTCTCTTTTGATTTCTTGCTCCTCAATAAAAACATTACTAGTACCTATGTTAAAAGAGACACAAGTGGCTGTCTTGTGCAAATACTATTCATCATTGCTTTTAATTTAATCCGTACCTACATTTATAATGAGATGCTTAATAAGCTGTTGGATTATGCAACTAATCAATTTTTTGCATGATGATGGAAATTTGAACCATGAATGTTAACATTTTGCTTATGTTGATTCCTAGGCCTTATGTTCTGTCTTCTACCCTTGTTGTGGCCCTTTGTTGCATGCAAAGGTCTATCAAGAGACTATATGTTGTCTCTATTTCTTTGAAAAATATAGAAGATTCTATTTATAAGTAGGGAATTTGCTTATTCTTAAGGAATTTAAATTGAAACCCCACAATGGAATTGTTAATTAAGGCTTAGATTTTAAATTGCAATGAATATTCTACTTTATTTTCGAGAAAAGAATGAAAGCTGCGATTGCTTTATGATTTATTTTGTTACTCATCCGTTGTTTTTTAAGTGTCATTTTAACATAAAGTTCTTCAACTAAGATAATAAATTGTTAGAGTTATTTTTTTTATTATACTCTCATTTATTTTCTCTTTTTAAATAAATTCAACCATACATTCTCTCTTTTTTTAATAACTAATTGAGAAAATAATTAATTTTGTGAAAAATATAAAGTTATTGAGAAAATAATGGTATATTTGACAAATTATACATTAAATTATAAAAATAATACTTAAATAAAAAAAAATCTTCTAAAACGAAACTTAAAAAGAAAAAGGAAAGAGTAACTTTTAAAGTTATACAAATTTGAGTTTAAAACTATATACAATTTTCTTTCATATACCCGGTTAATTATATATATATTATTAGTGTAAGTATTGGACTCAGAAAGTTTTGGGCTTAAAAAAAAGCATGTGATAAAAAGTCCGAACCAAGAACAAAAATATAGGAATTTCTTAATACACTCTATATTATTGAAAACAATTCTATGAAAATTCAAGTTTGCCCATGCATTTTCTCAAAGTATACTTCCGGAACGCACATTTTGTTTTTTAAATTCAGTTAATCTCGGAGATGCATTTACGGGAAAGAATCAAAAATACATTTCAGGACTTTATGCAGACAGTAGCAGAAAATAATTTTCATTGTTTCAAAATATTGTCATATATTAAGCCATATATTATAGGCATGACATGAATACAATACTATATGCATGACATGAATACTAAAGACATATATTTTCATATAGTAGTCAACACTACAAAATGTGTTCAAAGTCGATAAAGTCGCTAATCAAAATATTATCTAAATACAATTCAAAGTCGATAAACAAAATATTATCCAAACCAAAATATAATACAAGATATACAAATGTGAAGACTATTGTGTATGGCGGACTTTGAGTCGGCCCTTGTCCCTCCCGACGTTCCTCTGCTGCCTCCTGTACAGTAGAGTCTCCTGAGTCTTTGTCATAATGGCATCTAGAACACCTCTAACCTCAAAGCCATAAGGAAACAGTCCTCCATCAATACATGCATGTCAATCTCCATGATACGATGATACTTAGACAACATATCATGAGCATGATCAGCCCTAACCTACTCCTCCTTTAAAATCTCCGGATGAGCTGGCCTAGGTGGGTTTCCAGGGGCATCATGTACCATATATGGATGGGACACCTTGAAAAACCATAGGATGTAACCGTCCATGTAGCTCTATTCTTATGGTGCTAAGGTACTTTTGAACTCATCTAGCACCTAATGATTAACATAATCATCAAACAATGCATCCATATTCTTACGTTTCTGTTTACCTTTGATTTTGGTAAACAACCGCTAGTCTTCCAAAATTGATACTTTGGTTACTTATAGGATCGACTAGATTGATCCTAGGACATATGTGTATAATTTTGTTTTGGGTTTTCTCGATACTAAGTTGTTTTGATGGTAATGGTAAACTTAAAGATAAAGCAAAGATAATATAAAGATTGTTTGTAAAAGTAAAAGGCGAAAGAGATAATTTCGACTGAAATGTAAATGGAATAAAAAATGGGACTTTAATGCAAGTAAATTGACTTTAAAATAAAAATGGTGTTTCATACGTACATTTTCTCATAAACTCTTTTCTTAACACACTTAGATACTTTGCGTGATTTGAGTATGCATGGTACAATATTGAACACACACAGTCCATTTGCTAAGACTCCTATTTATACTACTTTGATAGTAACGCTAACGAATGGTCTCTTCTTCAGAGGATGACACGTTTCCGTTTGCATGCGTTTCGTGCCTTTAAGGAACAAATAAGACCGAATTATAGTTATCAGTCCTATTTCAAATTCGTCAATGTCGAACTCTTGTCCGAGTCGTTTCTAAAAATCTTCTAAGTCTTAGTGACATATCATTTCACCAGCATGACAAATCTTCCCAACAAATCTCAGTTGAAGAACAACCGGTTGACCTTCTTGTCGAAATTAGCTTGTCCACTTCAAATATTTCCCTAAGTTTCACCAGAACATCTCACACCTTTTGGGGCGTCGAAATTACAGCGAACAAATTGCCCCCCAAAAAATCTTTTTCGACCAAATAGAGAAATGGACTTTTTTGATGGCCTAGGACGCGAGAGTACGTTTGCTGCT
Source organism: Vicia villosa (assembly GCF_029867415.1). Classification (NCBI taxonomy): domain Eukaryota; kingdom Viridiplantae; phylum Streptophyta; class Magnoliopsida; order Fabales; family Fabaceae; genus Vicia; species Vicia villosa. Next base: position 261,034 of record NW_026705025.1, read on the forward strand.
GTGACGTCATGGTCATTATGACTACTTTTGCCAAACGTCCTGATTGGTCATCATTTCTACTATGTTTTTGTAAATTATTCGACATAAATCCATGAATTTCGTAACACTTTGTTTGGTAATTTCGTTGATTTTCAAATTAATTTCATTTTCCGCAATTTCATTCTCGTATTTTGTTATCTTGAGTTTATGTCCATCTTGTTCCATTTGATGCTTGGTTTTTGTTATTATTGATTCTCCTTAGGTGCAAGTTAAAGATCTACCGAACTTGGAGCAAGAAAGTGGTACGAGCTTTGGTCGAGGAAAAGATTGAGTGAAGAAACAAGAATGCAACACGGGCACCCATGTCAGCTGACAGGGGCTGTGTTGCCTGGCCTGAAAAATTGAAGTGAAGGAAGAAAATAGAGGTGCAATACGGGCGACCGTGTTACCTGACACGGGCTGTTGCACATCCTGGAACTATCATTTTTTGTTGAAACTCAGGGGGCCAACACGGGCACCCGTGTTGTCTGACAAGGGCCGTGTTGGTCAGTTACGCTAATTTTTGCTGATTTTCTAACCTTCCCTGAATAGCGACCTAAAAGGGCATTTTGGTACTTTCTGACTGAGTTAAGTGGATCACTTGTGAATGAGGAATGAGGAGTATAAAAGGGAGACTGAGATCAATGAAAATAGGACTTTTGACAACACAAATAATTTACACTACTGAAGATTGGAGAGATCAAGGTTATCAGGAAGCTGAAGAGATTCATGTGCGAAAGCAATTGAAGATCCAAGTTCCCAATTCCTTATAATGTCTAATTTTTGTGTTGCAATTATTTTGAACAATATGTGTGGCTAAACCCCCAATGCTAGGGGTTGTCCCTGATTTGACATTGTAACTACTTTGAATTCATATTTTGCAATAATTTATTAGTTTTTCATAAGGGTTCATAGTTGTTACTTGTTAATGCACACACCTACCCTGAAAACTTACTCACATTTGTCAAAACGAATCTTTTATTTGCTTATTGTTATTTCAGAATTTTGCCAAACAAAACCCAAACCCTAGTTTTTATTTAATTGAACAAAACTTAAACTCGATATTTTTACACAATCCTCGAGATCGATATTCAGGCATTTTCCCTTTATTACTGCAGAGGCAAAATAGTACACTTGCTATTTTTCCGATCACGTCTCGTTGTCATACCCTAATTTTTGACCCCCCTGAGATGACATATCTTCAGGATTTCTCATCAGGTCAAGACAAGTACCCAGAGCAGTCATTTCTCCATCTGGTACCTAATCGAGGATGCTCAAAGACAAGAAAGCTCAGGCAAAGGATCAATCAATACAAAGACTAGTCTCTAATACAATCATGGGGCTCAAAAACTTCACTTTTCTCATCTATGATTGATTAGACATCCAGTCATATGAGTACAGGTTTACTCAGGTCACCAGACTAGGGTTTTGAGCCTATCAAGGACTAAAATCAGGGATCACATTTGGGAAACCCTAAAAAACCTCAGAGGGTCATTCAAAGACATCAATCATCTTCAAATAACTCATATTACAAAGTCTACTGGACATCACACTTCAATTCAAAGTCTACAGTCATTACTTTCACATGGTCGACAAGTTAGGGTTTTGACCTAATTCACCAAGATAGTTGACTTCTGATCAGGGCATGAATCCAAAACTCAAGACATGATTCAAGGATCTCTACTACCTCCATATAATCCATTTATATCATCCATTTGGGGAGAAGATCTTATTTCTACACAAAAACCCAAAAATTCACTTTGTCAGGAAAAAGTCAACTGTGAAGGATCATCATTGACTTTTAAGGTTTTTGGTCAAAAATTGACTTTCAAAGATCAACATCATCAATATATGGATGTCAAAGTCATTTGGCCAAAGAAATTCAAAGAAATTCATCAAGGAGCGAAAAGTCGGGAATTAGGGTTTTTGAAGGCATGGTGAGATCTCAAAATTTCACCTACACAACTCAAAAAACTTCCAACATGAAAGTTGTAGATCTTGCCAAATAAAACAACATCTTACAAGGGAACTTTTTTCAAAAGATCAACCATTTATGAAGTTTTGGAGATTTTGAAGTTTAGGTCATAAACACTTAGAAATTTTTCTAAGTGTTTTAACCTAGTTTTCTTCCAACTTTGGCCTCATTTTTCACAAATTTCCCGAAGGATTCTGAAGAAGACATAAACTAATGATTTAAAGTAGATGTTTAGGGCTTTCCAAATTGTGTTCAACCTTCTCAAAATTCAATTTGAGCTAAGAGTTATGCTTGTTCAAAGTTGGCCTCATGAAGTGAAATTATAGGTCATGCATCATTTTGGAACTTTGAAATTTTGTGCACATGACCTCAAATGCAGATGCTACATGACCCATAATACATCTGCAAACATGCCATGCATTCATTTTCACCATGCCATAAGAATTGAAGAAGATTCTAAAAACAAGAACATGTGATTATGTAATGATTACATTTGTGAATTTATGGCAAATTGATGAATCACCCAAGGAATCTTCTCACCAACCAATTAGAGCTCATTTCTGGCTCAGAATTGTCCCCTAAGATCAAGCAAAATCGAGGGCTAGGGGATTGATCAAATGGAATCAAAATTCTCATCATTGCATAAGAGATATTTGCAAATTTCCTTCATGGCTAAGAAAGCAAATCAACTTCACTAAGGAAGCTCACTCCTCTGCAGCTATACTGATCCATTTGCCTATAAATACAGATGCATTCCTCATTCAAAAACACACCAAAGCAACCATATTACTTGCTTTCTCTTTCTCTTCTCTTGTTCATTGTTTTTCAAAGTTCTTTGGCAAGAAGAATCGATTTCTTCAAACCAGAGCTTATCTTTGGGAAGTGAGCATTCTAACATCTCAAGGGAGGTCATTTGAGGTGATCCAAGCACCTGGATCACTTCTGTAGGTGGAGGAACACCATTGTTGCTCTCACTTTGGAGCATTTGCAGTTGGAGGTCCATGGAGTGATTCAGAAGGTTTCAAGGCAAGCCAATCATCCAGGCACACTCCTCAGGTCATAGTGAAGCTAACCAGATGGCTGCAGCTCATCTGTAACTCAGGATTCAACAACCTCCATGTCCACTTGAAGCTCAAATCGAGGGAGGTCCATAGAACAATTCAGAAGGATTCAGGCTACAATAAGCATCCAGTTAGCATCATTGAGTCTCAGGGAAGCTATTGAGATCATTCATTCAAGCCCAGGTGCTCTCAATCATCCTCACGACCTCCATTTTCAGAGGTAAGTTTCTGAACTTCACCTCTCTAATTTAAGTACTCTTTGTGAAATAGCTCGATTCTATCTTGTTCAGCATCATCAGAGGATTGAAAACCCTCTATCATCATCCATTTATCTTTCAGTATAGTCATTTAATTTGATTTTGAAATTTTAGGGTTCTTCACGATTTCTGGTAAATTAGTTAGATGTAGTTAATATTAGTTCATGTTAGTTACATATTTAGAATCGTGAGTGAAATTAGAGCAAGTTTCGTGTTTACATCATGGCAAATGATTGAGAAATGAGTAAGTTCAGAAATTCAAATTCATGGAGCTTGAGGTTGAAGACGAAGATGGTGGTGGCGCGCAAAATTCAAATCTCAGGGCAGAGTTTATTTTATTTTGAGTGATATGCGTTTTATTAATGACTAAACAACTTGCCCTAGTGGCCACACATGCGCCCTTAGTATCATCATGCCACAAGTCTGAGGTTCGAATCCCCCTCGCCCCAGACTTTTTGATTCTTTTATTTTTTTAGGATTTACAACTTGTTTTGAAACATGACCAAATGGAGGCAAGTCACTAACACTGAGCGCGCGTTGGCTCAGTGGTGTTGTTTTGGACTGGTAACCTCAAGGGCGTGAGTTCAAGCCTTGCTAGGACCAAAACCTATTTTTTATCACTTTTCTAACTTAATTCCTTCACAACTTTAACCAATTATTTAACTTATCAAATTAATTCATTTTGACTTCATTTTTTTAAACACTTGTTGATTAATATATATATTTTATAAATAATCAAAAAAATCATAAAAATATTATTTATTTCATGTATTTTAATTAGGTTTAAAATAATATGTTTTAAATGTTTTCTTAAATACTTTAAAATACATATATTCATTTTGTTTTAACCTAATTACTTTGTGAATAATGTTATGATAAAACCCTATTTATTTAGGTCTTAATTAGGTATAGATTTCATCTTTGCCTTAATTAAGTTGACTTTTGTCAATTTGCAAAATTGTTTTCAATCTCCGATTAAACAGACGATTAAGGTTTTCAAACAACAAAACCTTATATCATTTCAATCATTTTTTTCAACTATTTTCATAAACAGTAAATCATTTTTAAGTGGGCCTCTAATAGAGTATAAGTCCCAAAAACCTTCTCTTCTTAGCTTGTTTTCAAAACTGTATTTTCAAAATCTTCTTTCTGTTTTCAAAACATTCTTCTGGTATTTGAAGGGCATTATTTCCGGTGAAACTCTTCAGATACCTATGTGACCTTTGTCCATCTTCACTTCTTCTGTTTTCAAAAACCATTAACTGTTTATCATATATACTCAACTGTTATCAACAAAACAACAAAAATACTGTTGAGGCTCTGTACATACTTCTTCAATGGCCTCCACTCCATCCAGGTTAGGCTTTACAAGCTTTCAATTTACAGTCTTTATTTAAATTACTGTCAAATATAAACTGTGCATATATATATTAGTTTAGAACTACGTTTGAGTGTAAACCCTAGGACAGTTAAACTATATATATATATATTAGGAATATGACCTAGGATTGAGAATGTCTTCCCGGTGAAGGCTCTTTCCTAATTAGAGATCTGTAGTTCAAACCCCCAAGATGAATTATTCCCGGTGAAACATCTTGGCAAAAACCTTAGAATCCAAATAATAGGACACATCCACCCAAAGAGGAATTATTCCCGGTGAAACCTCTTACCCATTTGCTTAGAGCCAAAATAAGTTCAAAACTACATAAGCTTTCTCTTGTGCTATAACAAGGACCCTCGATTAGCCTCCTCTTGGGCTTTGTACAAGGACCCACAGGCTTCTTAAAAGCATTTCCAGCTTCCTCTTGAGCTTGTATACAAGGACCCATCAGGTTTCTTATAAACATAGGAACAGGTCTTTAGTCACCTTTTAGCCTACCCTGGTGAGTTTCTTCCAATTTAAACCAGACTTTAAACAAGCTAAGTTTGTCTCAATTTCACATTAAGTACACTTTTTGGAATGAGAGACATGGACAGTCTCTGGCACCCTCATCTTCATCAATCTTCCTTAGCAGAGTCTAGGATCCATGTTTGGTCATCCTCAGCATTGAGTCAGCCTTCATCTTGGGCTTTAAACAAGAAGTCTCCACTAGATAATCTTTCTGCCAATCTTTTCATCCTTTAATAATTAATGGAGTGCTACCCAAATTTATTCTTTCAAAACCCCTGGAAAGGGTTAGCTTCCACACATTCCTTCATTTCAATAAAAACCCCTGGAAAGGGTTAGCCTCCAAAATTAATTAATAAATAATTTCATTCTCTTAGGAGATAATTTCCCCAAAAGAGTCAGAACCCCTGGAAAGGGTCAGCCTCCAAAAAACATGATAAAGTCAGTCTTTTAAAAGACAAATTCACCGGCTGAGTCAAATCCCTGGAAAGGGTTAGCTTCCAAAGAAAAACAGTCTTTTAATAAATAAAACCTCCTCAGTAGAGTCAAAACCAACAAAAACAGTTAGCCTCAACCTTGGGCTTCATACAAGGCACCCAAACAATAAAACTCCCCTGTCAAGAGTCAGCCTCAACCTTGGGCATTGTACAAGGCAGATAATAGAGTCTCCCCAGTGAGTTCTTCATCACTCAGTAGCCACAACCTTGGGCTTTGTACAAGGCAGATAAACCATATCTTTCATGTGTCAAAGATTCCTAACACTTAGGATCTTTCCCCATATAGTCATCCATACTTAATTCATTTAAGAGTCCGCCACAACCTTGGGCTTTGTACAAGGCAGAAAATAATGTTTTCCCCTAGCTAGAGTTAGCCACAACCTTGGGCTTTATACAAGGCACATAAAATAGAGTCATTATCCTCAACAGTTAGCCACAACCTTGGGCCTTGTACAAGGCACACAAATAGAGTCTCCCTAAGTAGAGTCAGCCTCAATTCTGGGCTTTGTACAGAACACAAAAATCCCCTGTAATTAATTCCCAGTGGAGTCATCTCCCAGAGTCAATAATATTAATTAATCAATCAAAAAAGCCTCAAGCTTGGGCCTCATACAAGCCAGCTAAAGTCAAATCTTTTATACAGTAGATAGACATAGCTTATCTCCATAAAGAGATATTTTTACTACTCTACCACATTCAAACAAACAAACATTTCATTTCAATTTTAATCAAGTCTCCCATTTAGGATTTTGAAAGGCATGAGCTGGCAGTAAAACCCAGACATGTGGTAACTTTCCCTAATTTGGATGAGCATCTTTCTTTCATTTAAGAGGCATTTGACTGGTATACTTGCACATACACAAGTAAGGTCCCCCTCTTGAATGAAATGAATTCAGTTATTCTGTCACTCCTTTAAATGTTTGTGGTAGAATAGTATTAATACCTCTCTGTAGAGATAATTTCATGTCTCTTTACTGTAAACAGAGATTTAATTCCAAGCTTCAACCTTGAGCTTCAAACAAGGCACCAAAAATAATTAATTTCCCTAGTTAGTTCCCCGAACTACATTAAGCTCTGACTTCCACTAGGGATATGTAGGCATGAGGTTCACAAGGAATCTCAGCGAGCTAATAAAATACCAAAAATAGTCAGTTTGTCTGTCTGTCTGTCTTTTTCAAATCAATTCAATTCCTTCTCCTAATACAAAGGAGAAACTTTCCCAATCATTAGCAATAAACACAAACACAAATGACACAAAGAAGGTTCCTGTAGAGTACTACAGATATGTAGGGTGTTTAAACACTTCCCTATGTATAACCGACCTCCCGGACTCCAGAATTTCTAGTCTAGGTGTAAATCCCCACACTTAGCAAACTCCTAGGGTTTAGTTGAGATCTTTTTTTCCCTTTCCTACTCGTAGGACAAATAAGAAAGTTCGTGTGATATCGTAGGAAGAACTGAAATAAAATTCATCCCACCACGGGCGCATTCTCCTTCCAAATTTCGCGTGAAGGGTCTAGCGTGCCGTCCTCCCAAGTGAAACGGGGAGGTAAAAGAAAACGACACCACACTCGTCGAGACGAGCTACACTATAATTGTCATCATTACTCTTATATTCTAGAAGTGATTGTGGAAATCGAACAGGCAAATGCATATTTAACCTCTAAAAAGCATACACATGCCCCACTAACATCTCTCTCTGTTTTTCAAAAGGCGACGGGACTAACTCTTCTTTCTCTTTAAATAGCCTTCACCTTCAATATTTGAAACATTTTCAAACTCTGAGCTCAAAACTTTCATTTCCTTTGCAATTCTTTCTTAGAAAAACAAAATCTAATAAGCTTTTTCCTCCAAACTTAACATTTCCAACAATGGCGCCTTCAAAGATCAAGAACACCAAAGTTGGCAAGCAACAAGAGGATCCTACATCACCTATAATCCAGATTTCTAGTCCATTGCTAATATCGAACCAGGAGTATGTTCATGAACCGCCTCTTCTTGAAAAGAAACTCATAATTTACCAATCTCGGGTACTAATCCCTTTAACTATTGTTGGTGAGACTCATGCATATATGGGTCATCTGCCTGGCCCTAACGCTGATGTCAAAAAAATCAAAGAGTTTTCCCCCGTCTATCATCGTACAAAACCCATAGCTAGTAAAACTAGAAATGCTGATAATGGTAATGTTATTCTTGATTCAAAAACTGTAGATGATCAGGCCAAGTCTTCGACTGGACCCTTGAACCTAGAAAAACCTCTTACTCTAGATTATAAGAGTAATGCTCTTAGAGAATTTCGCTCATGCCCTTTGGTTAAAGACACTGAACCTTATCTCGTTTGGCTTGCCAATGTCGAGAATAAGAAGGCTCCATTTTGGAAAGAAATGGGTATTTATGACATTATCCAATTGTCGAAAGTATGGCCAGGTTATTGTCAAAATATGTTAGTATCCTCTTTGAATTTTTGGGATAGCTCCAACAACACCTTTCATTTCCCTTGTGGAATGTTAAGTCCTACCCTCTTTGACATTGTTGCGATTTTTGGACTTTAACCAACTAGGTAAGCCTTTGTGTAATTCTATAACTTGCAACATATGTTAATATTGATGCCCAACATCAGAACACAATGTCAGGACAGATATTGTGACATATGTTGACTGACAAAACTAACATATCAAAAATTTAACTTATGCATAAATAAATTGCAGAATGATAAATTACACGGATAATTGATAACCCAGTTCGGTGCAACCTCACCTACTCTAGGGGCTACCACCAAGTGATGAAGGAAATTCTCTATGATAGTATTAGTTCAAAGCCTAAACAGTTAAAATTTACAACTTCTCGTCTAATCCTTGACTTGTGCAACTTCTACATAGAACCCACTAGATATGAGATTCCCCTCTCACTTCCTACAACAATCACCTCGGTGATAAAGCAGTCTTAATTCCAGTGACTGTATCAAAACAACATACCGGAAGATTACACTTCTAATACAAAATACTTAGTCTTTCTTGAAAGATTCAACCAAGAATAATACTCAACTCTTTGCTTAAAAGCTTTTGAGTGAGAACAATAACTTGATAAACAATCAAGTAACAATGAGTCTTCCTCATTGTATCAAAAGATACATGGGTGACTTAAAACACAAGAGACTCTCAAAACCTAAGACTTATAAACTTCCCATAATTTTACAAATAGGAAAAAAATTGATTTCATTAGTTTTAGGTTTCTCTTTAAATACTACTTAGCAGTCCATGGGTTTCGAAATCTTCACCTAAAAATTACTTGATCCACGAGCTGAGAGCTACACCAATTATGCAGAAAAATCTCTTTAAATCTTGGAACAAAATATTAAGTTTCCTAAATTGTCTCAATATCCAATTTTAAAAACTTATGTACAGTTGGAGATCAAATCATTTGTTCCAGATTAAATCTTCTTGACCTGCAAAAATAATTGAGATATATCCAAAAGAAATATCACAAAATCAAATCTATCAAGATTTAAAATAGTGTGTATTGATGTTCTGGTTCAGCATGTCACGATACTTGTCAAAACATTTGTCTTCAATGCAACCTTCACACTCTGTTGTATTAGTTTGATAAAGATGTTATGACATCTTGCCCAACATCAGTTATGAACCTAGTTTTAGCAAAATTGTTGTCAATCCTAAAATCATGGATATAACAATAACAATCCCCCCTTTGAATTTTTTTTGGCTAAAACACCCTTTTGCACATTAAACCTGGAGAGAAAGGAATAGAACCACAAACAAAAAACACAAGCTACATGAAACATGTAAACTTTGTAAATTATGTAATCGTATGTGTGTGTGTGTGTATATATATATATATATATATATATATATGAGATTACATGCAGTTACAAATAATCATCTTCAATACTCCATAAGACATTTGCCAAGACATGTGGTCTGACATCACATTAACGTAACTCAATAGCTTGTACAATCAGACAGGTCCATTACTCCCCATGTCATAAAAAAATTCTCCCCCTCAATGAGAAAATCTAAAGCACAAGAAAACCAACCTTGAACCACAAGAAAACCAACCTTGAACTATCCCAGTTCACACATTAGAAGAACATGAAGCAGAAGTAGCACACATAACTCTAAGTACAGTAGCCAAGGTTCTTCATAAACCTCAACGGGCAGGATGTACAAACATCTTGTACGACATCCTACACACAATCTCATCAGTAGCAGCAGAAGCAGCACAACACCAAACATGACAGAATATCATGCCCCCCTAAATAATAGACTACTCTATCCTTAAGCAGCAGTACATACCTATTATTCATTAACATGTCAAAACATGTGACATGCAACACTCTTTATTCCTAAAAAATGCAACACTCTTTACTCCTAAAAACTCCCAAAAATAACAAAGACACTAATAACACTACTTTACTCCCCCTTTTTAGCCAAAAATTAACAAAAATAGAGTAAATGAGCAACAAACAGAAAAACAACTGGTAAGACACACTAGCAAACATAAACATTTTTTTGTTTTTTTAAATCCTAACAAAAAATATAACAGTTACTCAGTCATTCCGCTTGAGTCAATGAAATTGACCAACTCTTCATCAGCATATGAGGCAAAGTCATGTAACTAAACATGATTTTTTAGAGACTTCATCTTTGTCACAGACTTCTTTCCTACCACTAATGCTCCAGTAGATGATCCAATAAATGTTACAATATTAGACTCAACCTTCTTTGGAACGGAACTCTCATCCTTCTTGGTTTCCAGCAAATGAGCCTTTTTTAGCATCAACATTTTTGGTAGACTGACTCATGTTAAAACGCAGCTTGAGAGGATGAACAACCATTAAGATATTAATTGAAGAAAGAGTTGCTTTGTTTACAACAATACCTTGCTTGTAACAATAAATCAGTCAATGAGAGAGTGATTGAAAGACATTAAATCATCCTTATTAACAATGCACCTCTTATTATGGGAGAGAGAAATTTTCTTGTTCTCCTTTTTCTTTTTCCAAGCTTTGACTGCTGAAAATATTACAACATTTGAAATTACATTCTCTGTGTTATTGAAAAATGTTTCTTTCTTGAAATTGCACGCATCACTAGATGATGGAGGAAGAAATATTGTTGGCAAGCCTTTCATTCAATAACTGCTATGATTCTTTAGCAGTAAAAAATTCCCAAAATACCCCTCTAATACTCCAACTAATTTATCCCTCAGTAGATTCTCTGAAGTTCCATGCTTAGGAGAAATACTATTGCCTGTAACAAGACCCCTGAAAATAGATGACCAGTAATAATAATCTTTTACCTACTATGCAAACTGACATCCTTGAGTATCTTGACTAAAACCAACTTTCCAAAGTACAATGTCATGACATCCTGTTGGACATCGTATTCCTTTAACATCCAAAACAATTGAGGACAACAACTTCCTGCATCATTATGTCCAGCCTTTCGTAGACTAGGACTAGCTCATTGCTGATTCAAGGGACAAAATTTGTTTCTAAAATAAGAAACATTCTCCATTAAAATTATCTTCATCAGACCTGGCCAATAATCTTACTCCTAAATTCACCATAATTAGGTATTTCATCTTTGAAACAATAGGTGATACAAACTCTAAATAATGATTTCCCTTGTATAAAATAACTGAACTTTATAGAAAACTTTGTTGACTTAAGAGTTCTCTGATTCAGTGTCTATTAGCTCTTTTAGAATCTGGCTCATTTTCTAGAGTGTCAATCTGCTAAGATGATGTCCCAACATCTGTTTGGACATCAGTCTTTTCTTTAAGAATTGAACCAATGACTTTGGTTATGGAGATATCATACATAAATTCTGCTATCAGTAGAGAAAATCAGGACCATCCCTCTGGTATCTATGAAGGAGTTGATAGAGATCTTTGAATTTTCTTGATATATATCATCACTACGCCAAATTTAAGCTGTAGCAGCGCAGCTACTAAAGCGCTTTTAGCAAAAGCGCTCTCGTAGGGCTCGCTAAAAACAAAATTAATAAACAAGGGAAAATGATGCAAAAAAAGCGCTCTGGTAGGGGGGGTTATGAGAGCGCTTTCAAAAAGCGCTCTGGTAGGGGGGGTATGAGAGCGCTTTTAAAAAGCGCTCTGGTAGGGGGGTTATGAAAGCGCTTTTAAAAGCGCTCTTATAGGGTGGGTGCTACGAAAGCGCTTTTGGGATAAAAGCGCTCTGGTAGGGGGTGTTATTAAAGCGCTTTTGAAAAGCGCTCTGGTAGCCCATTTAAAAAATTATATATTTTACAAACACACGCGTTTTGTTTCAGATCCAAAACACGCGAACCTTCTTCTTCCTTTCGTTGCTCCGCCGTCCTCACTCCCTCTCCAGCCTTCAACCGACTCCGCCGCCGCCTTCCTCACTCCATCGCCACCCTTCAACCGTCTCTTCTCTGTTCAGGTTAGGGTTTTGTGCCGGAAATTTTCCTTTTTTTCATTGTTTGCTTTCAAAAATACAAAATTTTATTTAGGGTTATAGTTAATATTATTGGGGCTTTTTTAATTTATCAGTGATTTAGGTTTTATCAGTGTGATTTAGAGTATTGAAGACAAAGTTTGTTAGGTTTTTATCAGTGATTTAGAGTATTGAAGACATGTATCAAGTAAGTAGAAGATGTTATTGATAATGAGACCTACAAGGGATATCTGTTTCATCAACTTTTACATGATTCAAGATTTTCTATATGTAGTTAGTAATAATCACGTTTTTCTATTGTAGGTTGAGCTTCAAACAGTGGATGGACTGGTAAAGGATAGAACACAATGTGCCTCTGCCGATTATGTTCCACAAAATATGAATCAAGTAATTGTACCCCGAAGTCTTCTGTGGCAGGATCCTTCGGGGTACAGTTACTTGATTCATATTCTGTGACACAATACAACTTGGATAGAAATGAGGCGATACAGGTTAAGTCCAACAAAACCTTCAAATTTCTAGTCCAACAACCCCTTCTCATTATTGCAACATTTATTGATTGAGTAAACATACACCCCTAGCTTACACCAACACCGTTATTTTCTACATACAAGGTATACAATTCATTTTTTATTAATTTATTCTATCTTAATTTCTGTGCACAAGTATCTATCTGTGTTAAAATATACGGTGTAATATACAAGTGTAGGAAAATAAGTGTAGATATAGCATAGCTGATGAAGGAAAACGCTGAAGGGTAAGTAGTAGTAACTAGTTGTCATGTATTATTTGTCATAGAAATTAATATTCAACTTTTATTTGTGTCTAATTTTTCCTGTCAATTGGTTGTGAACTTTACATTAATTGTTGTTGCAGAGAAACTTCTTATATTGCTAAGAGATAGTAGAAAGCTCACAAGGATATTGGGCTCTTTTGATCAATGTGGTAACAACTTCTCAAATTCTGTAATTGTTTGACATGCTGTTGGTTGAGTTTCTAATAGTGTTCCTATCAATAACATGTAGCTAATGTTGTTCTTGAGGGTGTCTGTGACAGGATTATTGTTAGTGATCTATATTGCTTTATCCCTCTGGGCTATATGACGTGGCTGTGTTAAATTTAAGGTAAACTTTATGTACAAAATTTGTTGAACTAATTTACAATAAATGATATTCCATTCCATGTATTCAAGTTAGATATATAAAGTCCTAAATATTAATAAATTAATTTGTATTTATTGATATATTTAATTTGATTATTCTTTTTACACGACATATATATATATATATATATATATATATATATATATATATATATATATATATATATATATATACTCGTTCTACTCTTTACCTTCTTATTTTAGAGCCTTTATATAATAATAATCTTATTTTGATTATATTATTTTTATTTTGCAGATTGTGAAGATTTTCAGTCATTTGAAGATGTTCAGACTTTGCAGGACTAGGACCGATTTAGTTGATTTAGTTGTTTAGGGATGATTTTCTTATTGTTATAATGTCATGTGAATTGGTTTAGTTGTTTTCATGTTAGAAATATGTGAATCGGTGTATATATATTTTGGATTAATTACAATGGTATAATTATAATGCATGTTTAGTATATAATCGAAATCGCTTCTTTGTTGAAATAATGAGATTACTGAAATAATGGGATTACGATTGTAAATTATAGGTTTATGGGATAACAATGGTAAATTACAGGTTCATGAAAGAATGCTGCCATAAATGCAGGTTTAGAAATTATAAAAATAATAGGTTTATAAAAAAAAAGCATAAAAAATAAAATAAAAAACGCAACCTACGAAAGCGCTTTTGGAAAAGCGCTCTTATAGGGGGGGATACCAGAGCGCTTTTTCCAGAAAAAGCGCTCTAATAGGGGGGGTCTACCAGAGCGCTTTTGTTACCTACGCCAGCACTGACTTTCACAGCGCTTTAAAGCGCTTTTAAAGCCCAAAATAAGCGCTTTCGTAGGCCTTCCGTGTTGTAATGCATCCAGGTCATAAACATGCCTTTATTCACCAAGACACTTACCTTTATTAGGTTCATAAGATGAAGTTTTAGAATTTTGGAAGTTGTAACTTCTGGTGTGACATCTAGATTTTATCTTCCTTGAACTTCAAGCATGTGAAAGAGTAAGTAGTTCCTAGTGGTACACAAAAAAAAACTGTCTTTGGACTTAACTCCTTTATCAGACTCCATCCATCTCATTAGAGACCAAACACTCTTCATTAGCGAAAGTTGCCTTCAGACCTTGGTCACACAACTGACTTATGTTTATCATGCTAGTCATCAGTCTTTTTAACAAGAAGAACTACATCAAAACTAGGAAATCTTGTTCCATCCAGTTTCTCATCCTTTTTTTTTACTTCGCCTTTTGCATTGTCACTAAAGTAACATAGTTGAAAGAGTGAGACTTGAAGATCAACAAAACACCTTTAGTCAGTCATGAGTTTGGAAATAGCTAGTGTCAAAAGAGAATATACCAATCTTCTTTTGTTAAGCAAAACTCTAGAAAAAATATGAGTAATAAGGTAATTACCTTCCTCGAGTTTTATCCACTGTTTGGTCAACCTTAGACTGAGTTGTACCTTTTGAAATAGCCATACAACTTAAAATATCGTGAGCTGATATGACTAGTTTTTACTATAGAGGTGACATATCCAGTCCAAGTACCTGCCATTTTATTATGTTTTTAATTAAGATAATCAAGTTAAAATTGTGTAGAGAATTTACCAAAAAGTAAATACTTAGGACGTGTTTGAATCACTTTTAGAAAACAGTTTTTTTGTTTTTAAAAACTAAAAATTTAAAAACTTATTTGGTATATTATTTTTAAAATATAATTTTTAAAAACTGTTTTGTATTTTTTACTTTTAAAAACTAAAAAAGAGAAATAGCTGAAACATATTTTGGTTTTTACTTCTCAATTTTAGTTTTTAAAAATTTGAAAAAATTTTGAAATATTGAAACACGCTGAAAACGGCTTGTTTTCAATTTCACCTCACTTTTCTCTCTCGATCAAAACTCACACAATCTTCTCTCACAAACACGAAGAAAAAGCAATGGAAAAATTGTGCGATCTTCAAATTTTCCCTCAATGGTCTTCGATTCATGTTCTGTGATCTTCAAGTTCTTCTCTACGATTTGCGATTTCAATTTTTAGGTTGGTTATTTCACTCTTTCATTGATAATTTCTTCATGTTGAATTGTTAGGTCAAAATATTTTGTTTGATTAACCTAATTTAAGTTTAGATCTAGTAGAATTTCTATGAATATTTTATAACAGACTCTGATTTGTAAACTTTGATAGTTTTTCATATTTTTTCATTTTCTTCAACTCAGTTATTTGCTTAAAGGTTTGTTGGATTAACCTAATTTGATATGAATTGAGTTTGTAGAATCTATGCATCTATGAAACTGGATTTAGAATTTTAATTCTAGTAGAATTTACATGCTAAAATGATAATAACAACAATTTTGTGTTGAGTAATTTTGAGCAAATTATATTTTAGGAATGATGTTTCAAAGTAGAATAAAATTGTTTGTTCAATGATTTAGGAGTAAAAAACTATTGCAGTATGTTGTAGCAAATTGACCAAGTATCATATATGAATTGAATTTTGTTGTGTATTAATGTATGTTTGACACAACTTGTGTTAGAGATAGGATTTGGCTATGTGAACACTATCAATGGAATAAACACAAGAAGGATTTTCCTACATTCTCACTAGCTTAAAATGTTGCTTGTTTGAGGATGATATCATGGATTGAATAGGAATAATCATGAATAGGTTAAGTTAAGTTTAAAATATGGATGGAATTGAGTTTGGATGAAAATATGTTTTAAATAGTTGTTGGTTTCATTAATTCTTCTATTCATACAATATAATAGACTATTGCTCCATGAATTTGCTAATGATTTATGAAAATGTCAAAATGAAATATGGAGTAGGTGTTTTGGTAAAAGATTGAAGTTTTCTGTTATAGGTTTTGTCCATGGTGCCTATTACTAACAGAATCTCTTACTTTTGATTGCTACGCCTTTTTGTTCGTGTATAGTTTAATTTGTAAATGTTAATAGTTTATGTCAAATCAATGTGTACATGTGAATTGTGGTTAGATGACTGCAACTTTGTTTAATAACATAATAACAAATCTCCATCAACTGCTCATAAATATAATAGTGAAAATCAATAACATTGGTCATGCTAATAGTGCACATTCGATATATGTCAAGTTCGGTTATCAATTATTTACATTTTTTGAAATAGTATAGTATTTACATTCTCTTTGAATAGACATATTTCAGTATAATGTATAACCATATATGTTCAGTATAATGTAAGTATCAGACACCAATGCATATGAAAAAGTATATCTATAAAGTATAAAGTATAATGTGATTGGTTGTGTCTAAACAGGTTTGAGATTTTGAGAAAGCATGAAGAACAACAGCTATCGTGTCCATTTTGCTGCGCCAGGCTCTTCCTCGACCAGGCCTGCCACTTCCTCAGTTGCGCCTACTTCTGTTGGTGCGCCTGCCTCTTCCTCAGTTGCACCTGCACACTCTTCCTCAGTTGCACCTGCTGGTGCGCCTGCCGTTGCTGCACAGGTAACATGACTCACATTCACTCGAATGGATCATCTTTAAGTTTAGAATGTATCAATAAAACATGCCTATGTCTTTTTATCTTGTTAATGACTGCGTGTGACTCTATTCTAGATTTCCTAAGTTGCTTGTTTTTATGATAGATGGCAACTAATGTTGACATTAGTGACTCAAAGCTTTGGCCTGATTTTGTAACTAAAGTTTTCATTGACATTATGGTTGATGAAGTTACAAAAGGAAATATGCCAAATGGTGTGTTTCATAATAGAACATGGACCTCAATGACTACTAGGTTGAGTTGTATAACTAGTCGATCATTCAAAGCTGGACAACTAAAGGCAAAAATGCATAGGCTGCGAGCTATGTATCGTGAGTTCTATTCCCTCTTGCAAAATACTGGATTTGGGTGGAATGCTGAAACCAACACAGTTACTGCTAGTGAAGAGGTCTGGAGAAATTATCTGAAGGTATATTGCTTATATTTTTGCTCATTTTAAGATTACTTCATGTGTAGTTTATGCATTTTTTCTGTTTGTCTTTTACTCTCCAATGTAGTAACTCTATGTTCAGTGAGGCATGTATGAACTTGGGTAGTTTATGTTATAGAACTTAGGTAGTTTGTGTAATAGAACTTGGGTGTTTTTTCTGTTTTTCCTTTACTCTCTAATGTAGTTGGTAGATGTAAGAAGCTGAAATGAGTTTCCTGAGTTTGATTCAGTTTGATTAGAATTTTGTCCTACCACACCCAACGAAGGTGTGAGAGTCGATTCGTCATTTCCTGCATCTGTTAGGTAGATTTTCCAGTTCATTATTTCAAACAATACTAAGAATAAAAATGAGTTCTGAATTTAGAAAGCATAGTATGAATTACTTGAAAGGTTGAGTTCATTTGAGTTAAACGGTGTTTCTTGTTGTTGTCTTGTTTGTTCTTGTTTGGACTTGTTTTGCAAACTGTGTTGTATTGGGTTTGCAAGAGTTATCATAATTAGAATAGTCTGCTTTGAAACAATACTATATGTTGTGTTTTAAGATTGTTACATGGTATAATGAAACATTAATATAACTGTGAACATGTGTGTCAAACAGGGCTTAAACAGTACACAATATACCTTGCCTACAATATAATTACTTCATAACTGTGGCTGAATTTCTTATATTATTTTAGGTACATGATAAAGCTTCTCAATTTCAAAAGAAAGGGTGTGATCATTATAAGTTGTTGGAGATGATATTCAACAAAAATAATGCAACTGGAGTACTTCATCACTCATCTACCCAAGATCCACCAAATACTGATGAAGAAAATGAGCTTGACAATCAATACCTTAACAATGGGAGTGCGAGTCATGTACGTGTTGATAATGATAGTTCAGATGATGATCTACATGAAGTGGAGCACATCACACGTAGTGGAAAGAAACAAGTTCAAGTACGATCCAGGAAAGAGTCTACATCACATATGATGGGAGAGGCACTTTCAGCATGGGCTAAAGCATCTTTGGCAAAAGCTGAGAGGTATAGGGATAGGAGTGTGGAGGCTACTTCACGTGTAACATCAGACTGCTCTCTTACTAAGTGTGTGGCTATTCTAGATGAGATGGAAGACATTGCTCATGATGTATATGGAAAAGCTTTGGAAAAGTTTATGAATCCTGATTGGAGAGAAGTGTTCATCGCCATGTCTCTTGAGAGGAAACGTGGATGGGTACTTAGACTTTAAAGATAAAATCTTGCTTGAATTTGTGGTGGTAGTGATGAGACATACTTATCTTAGTACTTTGTTTATCGTTTTTATAGTTATGTA
This sequence comes from Vicia villosa, assembly GCF_029867415.1. Taxonomy (NCBI): domain Eukaryota; kingdom Viridiplantae; phylum Streptophyta; class Magnoliopsida; order Fabales; family Fabaceae; genus Vicia; species Vicia villosa. Next base: position 279,620 of record NW_026705025.1, read on the forward strand.
CTTTGTTCTATTTGCTAACAATTGTTTGTGTTTTTTGGTATTGTTTTGAATTTTATAGTTATGTTATAAAACCTTTTGTTTCCTTTTAATTGAATATCTCATTATTAAAGTTTTGTTATTAAATTGTATGACAGGTTCTAACTAGAGTTGATATTGATAAAAGTGATGATTCTACTTCTGATGCAAGTGATGATGAATTTGCGGAATTTCTCTTTAATCGTATGATTTATGACTATCATCAGAAATACTTTAACAAAGCAAAGGTTTTGACATCTTTATTGTCTGGTCGTGAGTTTGTTGCTGAAGTATTAAGTGGATCTGGAACAAGTTGTTTTGAATTATTTCGTATGAAGAAAGAATGTTTTGTGAGTTTTTGTAATGAGTTAAGGGAGAAGAACTACTTAGGTGACTCAAGAGATGTGCTTGTTGAAGAGAAAGTTGCTACATTTTTATTCATAATTGGTCATAATGTTCGTCATAGAGTTGCATCAAACCGCTTTCAACATTCCACTGAAACAATCTCACGCAATTTCAAGGAGGTATTAAGGGCGGTGTGTCGATTCGGAAAGGAACTAATAAATCAAGAGTCGAAAGAGTTTCCTGAAAGAATTAAAAATAATTCAAAATACTATCCTTGGTTTAAGGTATGCATATAATTCTTACTATTGCTATCGTAGTTGTATATTTATTTCAACATAATTTGATTATGGTTTACTTATTCATATTATTTGGGTTATATCTTAAAGAATTGCATAGGCGCAATTGATGGTACACATATAAGTGCATCGGTTCCCGCAGAAAAACAAATTTCATGTAGAGATAGAAAGGCAACTATCACACAAAATGTCATGTGTGCTTGTGATTTTAACATGATGTTTACGTATGTATATTCGGGATGGGAAGGAAGTGCACATGATTCAAAGATTCTTTTGGATGCCATTACAAATCAAAATGCGGGATTTCCTTGGCCACCAAGAGGTAAGTTATAATATAATCATAGAATTATGTTCGATGAAATTAACAAAGTTGAGCTAATATATATTTTATTTGATGTAGGTTCTTTTTATCTCGTTGATTCTGGGTATCCATGTATTGGAGGTTTTCTTCCCCCTTACAGGGGTGAAAGGTATCATGCACAAGAATATAGAGGTCAAGGTAGAAAACCCAAAAATCCAGAAGAGTTATTTAACTATAGACACTCGTCTCTAAGGATGACAATTGAGCGTTGTTTTGGAGTGCTAAAAAATAGATTTCCTATTTTAAAGTTGATGCCTCCTTATAAACCTTCTAGGCAACGACTTATAGTTATTGCATGTTGTGCTATTCATAATTACATACGCAAGTGGAATTTACCTGACGAGTTGTTTAGGATATGGGAAGAAATGGATCCTATCGAACTTGAGGGGATGCAAGAAGGTCCTATCATAGAAGGAACAAGTTCCAATGTCAACAATTTAACAAGGTTATCTAATGAAGGTGCTGCTGAAATGGCAATGGAGAGAAATCTTATTAGAGATGACATGTGGGTACACCGTAACAATTAAGCGAACTAATTATCTCTCTTTTAGATTTTCATACAAGTAATTTGGAGTTTTAGTGGTTATTTTATGAATTCCTATGTTGGTTTAATTTGATATGAATGTTGAAGATGTTGATATACGCTATAGTACTTTGATAATGAAATCTTGTGTGAACAAGTTATTAACTCGAATCTAAAAAAGAATTAAATTATATATTTAATCATAAGAAGTTTTTATCTCGATTTTATTTAATTATAAAATTGTACATTTGTATATTTAAATATAAGTTATTAAAAATTTGATTATTAACTAATAAAAGTCTTTTTCAATTTATATTAGTTAAAAACCAATTTTTTAAAATCAGATTATCAAATAGATTTTTTATTTTTACATCTCTAAAACTGTTTTTAAAAATAGTTGACCAAATGAATTTTTTTATTTTCTCATTATAAAAACAGTTTTGAAAAGTCATGTTACCAAACAAATATTTTAATAGTTTTTTTTTTAAAACACTTTTCTAAAACAATTTTCTAAAACCTATTTTAAAAACTGAAAAGCAAAATTGATTCAAATATTATGTTTTTAATTAAGATAATCAAGTTAAAACTGAAAAGCAAAATATTTTATGTTTTCTTTTACAATAGTAACCGGAATGGATAATGATATTTTTCTATAATTTCATTGTCAATTTAGCTTCTGCTCAAAATCTCCAATCCTTTTTCTCCGCTTCTTCCAAACTCAATTATAATTTCTACTTACTCCATATTTCCCCTCGTAAGTTTTCTCAATTCCCTTTCCATTTCATATTCAGTCGCGTGTATGTTTCAAATTATAGATTATCATAATCGATTTTCTAAACGTGATTTCAGTAAAACTTCACTCGTTTAGTACTTTGACTGAAAGTTTCTCATTGTCATTTCAACAAACATGTTGTGTGCTAGTTTGTTGATCACTTACAACTGCAATGTTTTCACTTGTTTAGGTTGTAATGATTATAAAAGGATTATTTAGAAGATATAAAAAATGGAACCCTGTTCATCCAACTTATGGAGCCTTTTATGGAATGGGTTTTGGAATAGGTTGTGGTGTTGGATGGGGTCCTGGGTTTGGTCCTGAAGTTGTTGGCTATGTTGGATCTGGTTGTGGCGTTGGATTCAATGTTGGTGTTACTCTTGCTGGCTTTGGAATTGGGCTTCCAGCAAACATTATCTTTGCAGCTCCGTATAATGGTAAATTTCTTTGGTTAATTGTTTTCTCAAATTTTTAAGATTCAAAGCATAAGAAAAGTGGGTGGCAAATGGTGAACCTGAAAATAATTTAAGATTCAATTCATAAGGAATGTGGCTGGCTATACATAGCTGACAAAAATAGTGGCTCACCACACTAAGTTTTTAGGTTGTGATTTGTTCCGTTGTGATTCATTGGATTGGAGTGAATCAGAATTCATCATAGTGAATCAGGATTCGTCATCATAATAAATCAGAATTCAGTATGAGATTCATGTTTGAAATAGATAAACAATTGAGATTTGTATCAATTGTATCCAAATTTGTACTGAATAGAGATATGAATCACATGTTTTGTAAGATACTGATGGCCATGATCAAATATATGCAAATATTATGTGTGATTAAAATTAAAGATTCTTAGTCCTAAACTCACGTATGTTACTTGTGACTTATTTTAAACCAGCTTTTTTGGCAACAAAAAGCTCTGCATTGAAGTTAGCACGTTCTGGTACACAAACAGCAGAGGACGTTTGGATTAGAAATTCACCTCTTGTGTCTGATTTTCAACGAGAAGCCGGTGAAAAGTTCTCTTGCTTTCGCCAAAAGTATTTATCAATCAATGGAACTGATTTCTTTGACGTGAAGAACAGCTTGCCTTTGCTTACTGCATCTGCCTGTAAAAATATTCAAACATTTCATGACCAATTTTTCCCTCATAAAGGTATTATTTTGTTTTAGAATATCAAATTCATCTCTACTCAATTACCTAGTATTTGTCTTGTAGAAATTATTTGCATTCCTTTTTTGCACCATTTATCTATCTTGCTGAGTTAGTTGCGTGCATGTTTTTATGCTTATCTTTATTTTACAGTGCATTTCTTCTCCATTTTAGCATTTAGCTCATTCATCTACTAAATTATCCAGCCCATTATTTTCTATTAATTTTGAAATATTTGATCTCTTTTCTCTATTTTTCCTCTAAACCTATAAAGGCATTCTGGTGTTACAAACCTCCCATTGAGATAGGTTCTAGGGAATGATTGGACTTACTTTTGTTCTATTTTAGGCAGCCTTATCTTACACAGCCTTCTATACCTAGAACCCTATAACTTAAGCAGTTAGGAGTGAAAGCAGTCAAACTTCAACTATTACTCTTGAGAGCTATTTCATTTTATGTCATATAACAATATTAGAAAACTACCTTCATTCGGAAAAATGTCTTTTATCTTATAATTTTCTTATTTAATGTGCTTAAGTGATAGGAAGTTATTCCTACCAAACTAATAATCTAGGGTTTCTACTAGAAAAGGGGAAGAACACTAAAATGAGTAAATAAAATAAAAGATAAACATAAACTTTGATTTCTTTTGATTGATTTCCAATGTGTCTAGAGACTACATTATATAACACTAATAATAGATCCTAAATCTAAAAGCCCATATACTACTAAGAGCCCATAACAATACAAAATAACTAATAATATGAATAACTTACTAAATTATTATTCTAACTTAATTTAACTCATAATTCACTCTCTATCATTGCCGCCGGGTCCACTTGAACCTTGTCCTCAAGGTTCTAAAATTACTCCCGGATTCCATTGCTTAAACTGAACAATTATAACAGGAAATTTATCTTGAGTCACTAGTGGACGGTTCTCCGCAGTTGCTTTCAAGTTACCAAATCCATAAATTATTCCTCCAATGAATAGCTTTGGGATTTCAAGTTCCATATCCTTGAAGTTAAGTCTGCTGTAAGCCTTTTGTAACAAAAAATTAGCAGGTACCTTCTCTTTACACAATGAGCAGTCCAAAATAGCCCATGCTTCTCCTAACAGCTCAGAATTACAGGTTCTACCTGCAGGTAACAAAGCTGACACAACTAAACCTTCATCTACAGAAAGCAACACAAGAGGTCTTGCGCGTTCACCCTTAACAATGCATCGGGCCATAAACTCCAGACCATAATAGGCTAAATTGCAATTATTCTCTCGAATTGCAACCTCGGCTATAAAAATACACAAGTTCCAGGAAGGGCACATGGCTTTGTTTTGATCTGTTGTCCTGCACTTTTCAATTATTGCCACCAATGTATCAATTATTTCCTGGCTGACACAACTCCTCACACAGTTCATAAATAAATTTATTGACAACATGTTACCATGTTTCAAAGTGAAATCTATATATTTGAACGCACCGTCAATCTGATCAGTTGAAAAGAGCATTCTGATGACCAAGTCATATGATTCATCATCAAGGACAGCTGCATTTCCTGACTGTAGCATCCGTTTGAGAAGTTTTTCAACAACAAGCATTTCCCCAACCTGATGCATAGCCTTAAGAACCAAATTAAACGACACGGTATTCGGCAAAACATCAAAATGCTCCATATGAGCCAACAAATCAAGCAAATCAGCAGCAGAAGCTCCTAATATAAGATTCGTCCTAAGATTATGATTAAACAAATCCGCATCCGGCTTACAAGGTTTCCCATTTTTATCCAACGACCTAACCCAAGCCTCAAACAAATCTTTTGTACCCGGAATTCCATTCAAATCTTTAAGCGGTCGGTACATAACTGAGGTAACATCAACAGGCATTCCAATATCAGCACTATGGTCGACCCACAAAGCCGTAACCGGCGTCTTTCCCTCATCTCTTGCAGTAAAACACACGAGGCCATCATAAACACGGTTATCAACAATAACATGAGTACAATTCCCACTGTTCCTCCCCGTAACAATTCCACCGCCATTCACAAGTTTGAACCGTATCATGGTTTCAGTGAGAGGGTCGAAACCAAAGATGGAGAAATGAACACCGCGAAAGACTCGCAGTGAGTGGCTGGTTTCGAGCATTTGAGAAGAAATTGAGGCGAAGTTGTAGATTTGTTGCAGATGACAAAGAGAAGCAAATTTTCCTTTTTTTATTTTTGAAAGCAAAAACTTCTCCACATCTCCCTCAACAATTGTTGTTTTCAATTCTTGTAAGAGAGTGGTGTTCACATAAGTTGGTGTCAAGGGTATTTTAACAAACAGTTTATGGGCGAAAATTAAGAACAGATTATTTGTGTACCTTTGGAATTCATTCTCTCCACAACATATATCATCGTGTTGTTGTTCATCATCATCTTCAAACGGAGACGAGAACCGCCTCGAACTGCGCTGTGTGTCGTCGTAGTCTAAATGCTTCGTCAATGCTTCAGGTGTCTTGAATTTGTTCCCGTGCACTCGCATGTGCATCCGGAGATTGCCGTCGTGCTTGAAACCTTCCCCGCAAATCTCACAGAAATGAAGATGTTCCGCAACGGAGTCGAGCTCCACGATTTCGTGATCTTCGTTGGAGTCATCCACCGTGAGGTAGTTGTTGTCAGGAGGTTCGGTTTTTGAGTCGAGCATCTGTGGTTCTGGTCTGAGGCTGAGATTCGTCTGTGGGGGGACGGAGGATGCGAGAACGGTGAGGTTTTGAGAGTAAGAGACGAGTGCGGTGACGTTGACTGTGGTGTGGTTGATGGGTTTGAAAGATGAAGATAAGGGTGAGTTGCGATCAAAGGATTGTTGCTGGAATCGAACGTAGCCATTTGGAAGAGCAGAGGTACTCCAGGTTTGGTCGAAGTAGTTGCCATAGGCGGTTCGTAGCTTGAAGGAATAAAAGGAAGAAGGTTTTGTGGTTCGTGCACGATGAATCAATGACGACGTCCCCAATTTTGTTTTCTCAAAACAAGGATAAGCAGATTTTCTTTTTGAGTTTTTCTTAAAAGAGGGATGGGTCACTTGCAGATACATATCAGAATCTCTTCTATTTTTAAAATGGGTTTGATATTGATTACAAACTGTAGAAGAGGAGTTTGTTGGTTGAAGTTGTGGATGATAATAATTAGGGTAGTAGTATGAATCATGAGAAGATGAATAGGATAAATATGAGTTAGGTGGTGGTGGATATGAGGTAGGTGTATGAGGTGAATATCCATGATTTAGATAAAATTTTGGTGATGAAGATCCATGAGTGTAGTAAGGTGTAAAGAGTTCCCATGGGAATGATGGAAATGAAGGTGGTGGTGTGGGTGAGGGATAGGTAGGAGGAATGCTCCATTGATGAGATGAAGGTGTATAATAAGCATAATCCATAGAAGGATTTGAGTACATGGATGAAAGCACCAATTGATAGGAAGTTATTCCTACCAAACTAATAATCTAGGGTTTCTACTAGAAAAGGGGAAGAACACTAAAATGAGTAAATAAAATAAAAGATAAACATAAACTTTGATTTCTTTTGATTGATTTCCAATGTGTCTAGAGACTACATTATATAACACTAATAATAGATCCTAAATCTAAAAGCCCATATACTACTAAGAGCCCATAACAATACAAAATAACTAATAATATGAATAACTTACTAAATTATTATTCTAACTTAATTTAACTCATAATTCACTCTCTATCATTAAGGCACCAGCTAGAAACAAGTCCAAAATCAGAATCTAGAGAAATGCCCCAACTTTCGTACTATAGCTAACCTTAAATATAGGTTGATAACTTTCCGTTAACAAAAACTAATAGCTTTAGGTTTTTCATGGTTTGCAAATCTTTGCAGTTGCGTTTTCTGAAGTCGCAGGTCGTTTGATTAAAATCAGACGCCGCATATTTCAACTGTGCACTATTTGTCAAATCACACAGATAAAATGTGAGCCGTCCAATTTTGAAAGGACGGCCTGCAATCCGCTACTGCGATGAATGTGTGAAAACGTGACTGTAGATCCAAATCTGTTTTTTTCGTTTTATGACATGAAAAACCAAGGATTGTTAATTTTTTGAACTGAATGCTGCACTCAGTTCCAATTGTTGTATTTTATTATTTTCCCGTGTGAAAGTTTTGATATCTTTACGAAGAATTCTTCCTGTTAGTACACATTTGAGAATCTTATAATGGAAAAAGCATGCATGTTATAGATGATGTTCTGTTGAAAGCATCAAGCTTGAAAGAAAGTGTTTTTAAGACTATATTTGCACTATTCTCCATCTATATTAACCTCATTACCTGCTGCTGATGTCGAAGAAAATAGATTGACATTTGCATCTCTCATTTTGCAGGAAAAGAAGATTCCTAAAACAACTACTCCCTCCGTCCCACAATGAGTGACCCAGCCCACCTTTTCACACATATTAAGAAAAGTGGTTAAAAGTAAGAGAGATAATAGTATTTTTACTATACTACCCTTATTATGTATTGGAAATGATGAAATTTTTATTAATTAGAGGGTAAAACTGGAAAAAGTGTATTGGAAATTGAAATGGGTCATTCATTTTGGGACATCATTTTATTCCAATTGGGTCACTCATTGTGGGACGGAGGGAGTATTGCTTTGGTTACTTTTTGATGGAACAAGAGGTCTTATTCTTAGCACTGGAGTTTATTTCCCCCAGACTCTCCTAGCCTTCGATAACGATTCCAGGATGGAGAGAACACATCACTGACAAGAAAGACTAAAAGGGTAGTCGACAAATAGAGAAGAATATCAAGTCAGATATTATTGACGTGTCAGTTATTAAAAAATGTTACGTGTATCATGATTTGTGAAGAAATATAGGATAATTTTGTTATCAATTCCACAAGTTAAAAACATCTATTTACTCTTCACTAAGTTGGTCTGATCTTGTGTTCTGAGTTGTTAAAATATGTTGGTGTTTAGCATATATTAGAGGCTTCTTGAAATATGTTGGTCAAATAAAATGTAAGATTTTTTTTATCTAATAGATAATGACTAAAATTTTACTCTTTAAATATGAATAAGGAAAATGTTAAATATTCAAACATGAGTATGCGCCCTTGTAAAGCTTGCTTAAAATTATATAAGAAACTAATATTATGTAAGAAAATAATATCAAGTAAAAAATATATTAATACAAAGGTGTAATAAACCTTGAGTTAAAATCTCAAGTTCGAACCTCAAGTAAAAAATCTTAAGTTGGAACTCAAATAGCTACTTATCTGCATCATTGCAGCTACTAAACAAGTTGTAATTCGCCCCCCTAAAGCTCAGGGTAAGCATCCTTCTATCACATGAAGTTATCTTCTATACTGAAAAAACTATATGGAGAATCAATTAAATTATGGTAATTTTTTAAAATGTGTTAAAAGAATTAAACTACTTAAGAATACACCATCATGGATATTTCCTCATACTATTTAAGTTTACATAGTAATTGTATCCCAACTAAATGAATAATTTGCAAATTAACTTTACACTTGACTTTCTAAAAATCTTTTCATCACACAAAACAGCACTTGTTTACTCCAACATTACATTTACCAAAAAAACTGGAAACATAATATCACAATCTACATGAGTGTTCTTCTAATCAAACCCTGAATTAGGAGCAAGTTCTTCTAAATTTCCATATCTAGAAGCTGCAAAACCAAAGGATACTATAGTTCCTACATGAACCGCGAGGACTGCAAAAAAGAGCTGAGCATTGGCAAACAACTCACCACGAACCTCGCTCTCATGCGAATGACACGTGACAACGTTATCCTTCATGCTACAACCAGCTGGTAGCATAGGGCCAAAGAGAACAAAGGCTGTCAGATAGAACCAGATTCCTTGCAGTGTTATGGCAATGCCCTTACATAAATCGACCGGGAAACTGGTGGGAAAAAGTGCTCCAGCAATTGAACATAATATACAAAGACCAATTAGGAATGCGAGGAGGACATGGTAATAGCCTTCTAGGCCTTTGTGCATTGTTGAGTGAAAATAAAACAGAAGATACTCTGCAGTGAATGCTGTTGCAGCAATTAAACAAAGTGCACCTTCTGGCAAGGAAACATATCTACATAATAAAGATCAAATTAAGCCCTGTTAGGAAAAATGGCTCAATTAAGTGCTTTAAGAATAAGTTCTTATGTACAAGCTATATCTTAAACAAAAAACAAAATTAAGCAAAGTTGTGGCAGGAAAAGTTCAAGAACATAACAACAACGGAAACACCTAACCTTGTTCTTTCTGAGAGCAGGGAAACGACACCAAAGATAAGAAACATGATAAGCATTCCCGAGTGCTCAAAGTTAATCAAGTAAGTGGAATTCAAGACTCCACCAACAAAAAACTTTAGTTGTGTTGCAACTAAAAGCTCAACGCACAAGTCAATGAAAGCGCCAATTGAAATAACATAGAGTTCCAAGTGCTTGAGCTTCCCATCAACTCTTGGTACAGGATTCCATACACGAACTCGGAATGTCTTAGGACTTGATACATATCTCACCACGGCACACCATATATGCCATAAACCAACTAGAAGAAACAAGGTTCCTGGCAAAATATGACCAATGAAAGATCCCATTTTTCTGATTTACTTTCACCACTCTCTAAATAAATCTTTCAAGTTCGCTTAATGCTTGTTTGGTTCAACGTACAGTTTGTAAATCTTGCACCGCAATGTTGTTGACCCCAAAAATGGGATAGTGTATACAGCTCTATTTGATCAATTTTTGGACAAATTACATATAATAATTATAAACATATATTTAAAGTAAAATTAACCAAATGACTCAATCCATAAAATATTCATCAATCAAAGCAAACATGAACCTTGAAATGCATAATCGATTTTCCAGAGAAACTAAGAAACAAGGAGTTTCTCTGGAAAAATGATGAAGATTAGGTATTATACTTACAGTAATAGTGTAAAGATAGTTACGGCATGATAATGATGATGAGTTTGGATGTAGAAAGTGGAATAGAAAGAACCCTTTTTCAACAACTCACTTTTTAAGTAATCTTCTTCTCAATCATTCGACAATTGAAAACAGAAGCTTCGGTGATGTTGATGATGAAAAAGGAGAAGCAATTATTCACTCAGATTTTACCATCAGCAGCAGTTTGGTAAGGGAAGATTCTTGAATCACGAATTGAAAAAATAATTGGGCTTAACAATTCGATTTATTTATTATTTGATTGAATCTTTTTATTAAATTTAGTAAAAACAATTTCTCAATTTTATTTTTATTTTTATTTATGACCGATAAGTTTATGAATAAATAATTAATTGCTTGAAAATGCAATTTTTTTTTCAAAAAGCTATTTTTCAATAAATTATTTCAAATAATAAATCTTTCTCGATAATTTTCAAAATATTGATGTTTTAAACAAAAACAAAAAATTACAATACATAATATATGTCAATCTAATTGACGGTTCCGTTTAAAAAATAAGAACCCTAGCCAAGCCAATTGAATTGGCCACTGCACTATGACTAGCCAATTGAATCGGTGACTGTGTATAATCCTTAGAAGTAGTCGCCAATTCATCTTACTCCTGGTGTAGATTTTTTTTAGTATAATAGAGGTGTGTCTTCTACCATTTAGTTCACACCTCTTCTCATTTTCATCTTAATCTTTTTTTCACTTGTTCTAACATGGTTAGTAAAAGAAATGGGTATATTTGTTTTTCGAGAATCAAGCCTTCGATGAAGATGCATTTTTAGAACATCTGGAGTTTCGAGCAACTTGAAGCTTTGGTTAGACGGAGAGATTAATGATAGTAAAAGAATAAGAAGTATTAAGAGACTTATTTCGTACATATATATTACGAATGATAATGATGATATCCAGCGTATGTGAGTGTCAATTAAAGATGACAATGTTAGGCATATAAAGTCTACACCAGATGACATTGTTCTGATTGTTGTAATCTCTTAGATATGTTGTGATGTTAAGTCCTTTTATTTGTTGTTTGTGTTGTTGTTTCAGGGGTGTTTATGTTTGTTTTGTTGTAATCAAAAGCTATTATATATATATATATATATATATATATATATATATATATATATATATATATATATATATATATATATATATATATATATATATATATATATATATATATATATATATATATATATATATATATATATCATGAAGAGCATGTATGGGTTGACGACATATACCACACAATCTTTCCATTTTGGTAGTCGTATCCATTTCGGTTATAGTGTGTGTGTTGTTGGAGTAAACCTTTTACTTCCTTTTCATATTTTTGTTGTGCCAAATAGAATCCCCTTGATATGTAGGCCAATATTTCTCTTTTGCTACCACTAGAAAGCTATTGTTGTATACACCGAATACGTTTATGACTTTGTAAACGGCGGATAAATGCTTGGAAGAATCCCGGCGAACACTTGAACGTTCCTCAACGACATGGGAACAAGACATATAGAAGAGTTGCAACTTTAAAAAATCGCATCAACCTTCATGTAGTTCGACCCGATACTATTCCTTTGGCCTCCCTCATTTTGGTATATTGTCTCCTCTACACTGAAAGTATATCTATGATGGTCAAAGCAAGTAACAATATGTGTGCTAGCTTTGATAGTTTCCTCCTTCATCACTTTCATGCAGCTTTCACTGAATAATTTGTAACATTGAACTTCATTTTCCGCCTCTGATTGCGAGCTATGATCCCAATATAAAATAGGTTTCTCTCAACAACGCGGTTATTGATAGGTATCTAATGCCTTTAAATACAAAGTTCATTGATTCCACAAGTTTTGTTGTCACGTGGCCCTATCGTCGACCCTTGTCAAATTCCTCAGTCCACTTCTCTACTAAAATATTATCGATCCACCTTAATACATCCGTATTTTAAAATCTAATTTACTTGCGGTAGTATATGAATGATAGTTGATGTAAAGCATACCTCACATTTATACATACATGCATACATTCATATACATACATGCATACGTTCATACACACACATACTTGTGTGTGTATGCATGTGTGTGCGTGCACATATATTATGTTGATGATGTTGTTGTGCATGTTGAGATGTCCATGCATCCAAGTTGTTGAACTTATGTTCGAAATTATGTTGTGGCCTCATTTCTTATGGTGATGGTTCGAGTGTGAGTAGCTTAATCTTTTCTCTGGGGGGTCTAGTGAAGTGTTATTTATGTATTTATATTATCGTACCACATGCATTGTGTCAGTGTTGTTGCATTTAATATCCTAAGTGACATTTGCATAAGGTTGTTGTTGAATTATGATGTGATGATGCTTGTGCGTATGATATGACTGTGTAAATGTTGTTTTAAAGATGTTGTGTGAATTATTTATAATGAATGAAGGTGTGAGTATATGTTGTATTGATGATGTAGAATAGTAGACTATAATTGTTGAAGTTTACTTTTCTCTTATGCCTTTTATATTTAATCATGATTACTCGTCCCTTATGTTTAAATGTTGTCTCCACGTGGGTAACATGCAGATACTCAAGAGTAGCGTTGCTGAAGTAAGTGGAAGGATAGCTCTTGAAGTGTCTTCTATTTAGTGTTGTTTATTTTCTTGAAGGGTCTTGCTTTGATCATGTAACATTGGGATGTGAACTGTTTTATGTTATTTACTTTGTCGATCATTTGTTGAATTTATGTTTTATGTTGTTGAGAGTAGAACATTCATAACTCTCTTATTTATGTTGATTGAAGTTGAAAAGAGTTTTATGAGATCAACGACATATTTACTTATATGTTGGATTAAATATTTTAATCATATTCCGTTGTGTTGCTATTCAGATGTGTTTTGGATGTCGTGTAACATCGCAGGTAAGTTATCAGATGTGTTTTGGATGTCGTGTAACATCCCATGTAAATTAAAATGTTTACTTTAATTTTTATGGAAATCCGTGTAACGGAACATGATTGATTTATGTATGTTTTTATGACGTGCAACACCTTTGTGTTGCTGTTTAAAATAATTTATTCGTAAAACGTACGTGTGTGTACGCGCGCATTTAAGCAATTGTATAATTTTTTCTCTAAAGCTTACTATTAGATGATCGGAAGTTCAATTTTTTTTTCTTTTTATTAGCTTTTATTTGAAATTTTAAAAAAATATTTTAGTTAAACAATTTTAAAAGTTTAAATTGGTTTATAAATTTAAATTTGATTAACTAAATTGGTGACAATAACTAAATTGGTCTCTAAAACTTTTTGTTGTAACATCTTTTAACCATTTATGGTGACAATAACTTTTGAACATCCATTCTCATTTATGGTCTTGAAGATGAGACATTTTTCGTGCATAATGTTGTGATTCATAACACCTTAATAATATCTTCTTTCAACTCCTTTACAATGGTATAATCCACCAATTCAAGTGCACTTTCTCTAAACTCCGGTGTAGCAACCTGCCTAAAAAATTTGATTTTTAGAGTCGCCGCCTATTCTGAAGGGCGAATAGGAAACCCTACGCAGTATAGAGATCAGGGTAAGATACTATATTCAGGTCGAGGGAAGGTGTTAGGCACCCTCAACCCTTTCCTATGGCTTTGAATCTAAGGTCAACAGTTTTATGGCTAAGAGTATTAAGGTAAGGTCTATGCTTTCGAGGGTTAAGTAAGTAAAGGGAACGAATCGGGAAAAATGAGATTTAGAGGGAAGGGGACTCGCCTTGTTGCCAAGTGCCTATGTACCTCCTTATGGAGGATCAGAGTCAATGTAGTTCGGGGAACGGGTTGTACGCCCTTTGAGTTTGAAATTTGATTTGATATGGTATTGGAGGCTTTTGAATGACCTATCGTAGTTTTGAATAAGGATGAAAATCCGTAGTTTGATATTGAGGTTTTGAAAGGTTTGAAAAGTGTTTTGAGGTTTGGGCGTACAACCCTGATTTGATTTAGCACTATTAACCGCAACGATCAATAGATTCAATCGACATAGTTAACAGATTTGAAATTGTATCGTTACCAATTTTAATCAATTGATTTGATTATTACTAATAACGAATTAAGGTATTTTTTAATAATTTTATGAATTGATTTGCATTGTTACCCCTCGCAATCGATTGATTCGATTAAAAAGAATAACAAATTTGAAATTAGAAAAAAAGAAAGGATTAATCATCACAACTAATAAGATAGTTGCAACCATTTAATCGAATATAATTTAATTTGTATTTTAATTAAATAGCATTTTAATTAAAATTATTGTTGACCATAGCGATTAATCGATTTAATCGGCACGAACAACAAATTAAAATTCTTAATATAATCATTATATATTTATTTTATTAAAAAATAATTATTATATAATTAATATATATATTAAAAAAGATATTTCAACTAAAACCAAAATAAATAATTAAAATTATTTAAATTAATTAGGATTTAGATTCAGTGTGGCAGTTTTGAGGGTTTATGTTATAGACATCAGGTCCCAGGTGCGTTGGATCTATGTGGCTAGTGGTTCTATGGCCCAGATTTGGGGACTTATAATAGGGCGCATAGACTGTGGTACACAGGATCACTGAACTAATGCTTCATAAAAAATATAATCTAGGAGCGAGGGATCGAACCCTCGTCCTTTGACACACACACGTTACCCCTTTACCAACTGAGCCAAGTTTGCCATCTGAAATATATACGCGCTCTAAACAATATACGAAGGACAAATACCCCTAAATGAAAAACGCGCGCGCGATTCAAAATTGACGAACCCCATGATGACAGCTCATCATCGTCCCCAACAGAACTGCAAAACCTGCAAAGATTAGCTACGACTTTGCTACGAAATTGTTCATAGCAACCAGACCTGGAAAATAACGATTTGCACATCCCAACATATAAACATGGCGCGACCTATCAGATCTCTCCGTCTCCCTTACACGAACCTAACCACGCTCCTATTGTGACCTAATTTTACTTCTAACGGCAAAGCCCCAATTTGACCCCAAGAACCCTAATTCGTGTAACAATGGCAATTCACAATTTAAACATACAAACCATAATTAAAACAACCAGAAACACCAAGTAGACCAAGAATAACCAGAATATTCAACCAATTTGCTATGGATGCGCATGAATTATCCTAATCGACATAACTTTAAAAGGACATACCTCGGTTAGTTGGAGAGTAATCTGGGGGTGTTGATGCGGAGTAAGTATCCAGATAGCTTCAGAGTGATCCCTCAAACGTATTGCAATGCTCTAATCCCTTTGAAACCTCTCCAATTTACTAAACCGAAATTGAGTTTTCTTGGAGAAATTTGGTTCTTGATGCTCTACCTCTGACCAGAATGTTCCAACCCCTATTCATGTGCACAACTTCAAATACTTATAGGCTTGTATTAGGTCAAGAATTTGAAGCCCAATGATCACTAAATCCAACTTTGCCATGTTTGAGAAAATTCACTTTATTCTTGATTCATAAGTTACCATATTTGGCAAATATTGTATCAATCTTCTCCATTTGATTTATGCACGAAAATTAGATATATTTTGCCATTAATGTTGTTTGGAATTGGCCAAAATATATTTTCTACCCAAAATAATTTGATTTCCCATTTATTTAAATCATTAAAAATCAATTTTAAATGAAATAAAATTGTGTAAAATCAAATAAAATGAGATAATTCGTGTCATATGTTTTGGATAACTTGTGGGCCAAATTTAAGTCATAAAAGTATGGGCCTATTTGCAAGAAATCCAATTTGAACCTTCTTATTTCACATTTTGCCTTCAAAAATCACCCAACTTTGATCAATCATATCTCACTCAATTTTTAAGCTATGAGGGAGTTCTAGTACTTTTTGGAAACCTCAAGATGTCCTCTACAAGCCACTTTGGAACATATTTCTCATTTGGAGCTTTTATCTTGATCATATCCTCTTTGCAAAAAAACTGCTTTTGAAGGATGCTTGAAAATGACCTGTAATCTTTTGTACTATAACTCTCAAATGAAGCATTTCTAGCCCTGGCTTGTGAGAGACAAAGTTGTAGAGAATCCAATTTCCTTCAAAATAGGCTTTGAGTGGGGAATTTTTGATGTTCCATGTGAAAGTTATGCCCAGTCAAAGTTGGGTTGACCTTCTCCTAAAGAAACCCTAATTTGAACCTTTTTGTATTTGTTCATCTCTGAGTTTCTATTAATGGAATCATGATCAATCTTTGATCAAATGATAGTTATGCACCTCTATGCTTGATGTTTGACCAATGATCATAGGTTTGAATCATGCTTTGATTGTAGTTGACCTTCAGGTTTGAATCAGTTGACTGTGGATCTTGGGATTGTTTGAGCAAGGCTTTGGAATTGAATCTTGAACTTTGAATTATTGTAAATGGAATATGGAAGGCAAATTTTGGGGTATGACATCCGGCTAAAAAGGCGTCTTCAGTACTAAGCCGAAATTGTAAACATCAATCTTCTCTGTCACCTTACTAGTGTAGGCATACTCTATCATAATAACAACCAACATGATCAATTTTTAAGAATAATAGCTAAAATGCAACCAAAAAAACGAACACTTTTATATTATTATAATTGACTTATTGTTTCAACATCTTAAAAAAAAACTTATAACTTATATGCCAAAAAGGTTTATATCTAAATATTAATAATTTTGGCTTACCAGGAGCTATGTAGCCAAGTGTTCCAGCAAAGATATGAGTCGAACTACCAGCTTATCCGTGTAGTATCTTAGCAAGTCCAAAATCAGCAATTCTTGCCTTCCGTTCTTCATCAAGCAATATGTTACTTGGTTTAGCATCCATATGCATAACATGTTTATCACAACCATTATGCAAATATTTTAATCCTCTTGTTGCACCTATTGCTACATCATACCTAACCTCCCACCCCATCTAAGTCTCCGACAAGTATGCAACCTTTCTCACAAACCCTTATTTCGTAAAACTCATATACAAGCAAACTATTATCTTCACTTGTGATACTAAAATATATATTCACCATATGCATGTGCCTTATAGAACTCAAAGTTGCCACCTCAACATCATACTCAGGTGAACTTGAACTCCTCTTTTGCATTGTTGAACTGCTCCTATAATCACTTCTTGAATTTTAAGTCATTATGTGTTTTACTACAAAAATTTCACCACTTTGTCACTCAACCTTGTAAACACTCCCTGATGCTTCTTTTCCAATCAAACTCTCAGCTTTGATTCCATAAATAATTTCATTCTTATTAGTGTTTAACATGTAGTATTTCTTGAAATTCCAAGAATTAATCATAAGTACTTGCTGCTTAAATTTGTTCTTCTGTTTATGTCTAGCAAAGAGAAAATGTGCTAATGAAGCAATCAAAACCATTATTATGCCGACAATGGAAAAGAACACGAGTTTTCAGAGTCTCTTATATCCGTCAGATGAACATGGTCGAAATATTCTTTAAAATCTTGCTACATAAGCCACGATTTCCCATGAAACTAGCTTTGAAAGCTGAAATAGCTAGTGAATCTGGTATGGAACCAAAAAATGATTGCTTAACTCGATGGAATCTCATTAGACAACTTCTTTAATGACAAATTCAACAAATTAAGTGTATGCAAAGCACGAATATCAATTGGAATTACACCAAAATGGAATTATCAGCAAGGTTTGCTCCAGTAATAAGAACCAATAGAACCTGGTAACGCACCAAAAAGATTAGTTAGTTTGATTAGTCTTTCTATAGTAACATGTATGTTACCGGAAATACAATTCAAACTTAACTGAATCAAAATCAAAGAAGAAGCTTCTAAGATTTCCAAAGGTAACTCACTTATTAATTGATTATTATATAAAAAAAAAATTGAGCTAGAGATTTAGCTTTACAAATATCAAAAGAATTTGAACCTTCAAATTGATTCCTTCCAAAATCAAACATTTCCAAATTTGGCAGGCTCCATATACCTGAAGGAACAACGATGAAAAGTGAATTCTTTATTAATCTAAAACGTACTAAAGTTGTGCAATTTTCATATTTCTCTAGTATACTTCCTGTTTGTATAATTCAAAAAGTATAGGTATGCATGTTACGAACTCAGAGACGTATTGTATAACAAATAATAATGGTTAGAATTTGCCTAGAGTGACGAGAAGCCCTGTACGACAGTGTTTATGCTGGTTTAGAGGATCTACTCACGTGAGAGGTGAGAGACTTTGTATATGTGTTAGGTACTTAGGTGTAAGCGTGTGAATTAGGATCCCCTTTCTTCCTTTAAATTTAGAGTAATTCTTTCATTAATTTTGCATGTAATTTTTTTTAGAAATATTGTTTAATAATCGATACTTATTTTTATTATTTAGTGTAAATCTTTTAAACTTGATATTTCTTTTTTTGTCAAATACTCAAATCTTTAAGTTATATCATTAAATTTTGTTAAGATCGTGTGTATTACCTTATTAAAAGAGACGTTCTTTTATCTTTTAATCTTTGTTGAATTTGTCTTCAACTGAATTTTGTGAAAATAATTAATATTAGTTTTAGTGTAATTCTTTCATTAATTTTTATATTTTTTTTTATTAAAAAAATTTAATACTCGATAGATATTTTTATTATTTAGTGTAAATCTTTTAAACTTGATATTTCTTTTTTGTCTTACTTTATTTTTAATTGTATTATTTTTTAAATTTAATTCTCATGTCTTTTTGGTACTTGTATTTGTTTTTGATACACTATAAATCACTATAAATCACAATAAGAAATGAAATATATAATTTTTACCTTAAATTACATTTCTCTTACTCCTTTTCATGTCATAAAACACAGATGAAATTTTGAAATATAAAACTTGCTATCATTTAGGTTTAAATGATTGTAGCAATTTTGTTCACGCTTCCCCAATGATGTCTATTTGTTTATGGGTTGGAGCATCACTAGTTTTCTTTCCAATTTATTTTTCATTACATTAATTTTCGATATAAGATCAATAAAATTAACCTTAAAAATTAACAAAAATAATATTGATATTAAATTTGTTGATAATTGATAATATTTTTATAAATTTATCATTTAAGAGATGATATGTTTGTGTTCTCAAACAGTATTAACTGTTAATTATAAAAAAATTAATTAATGTTATAGTTGTAAATAAAATAATTAATGCAATTAAAAATTTAAAATGAAAAAAAGCTTAGTTGTTTTCTGTGTTCAAAATTGGCTACCTCACATAGTCAACTAAGATAGAATCTTAAATACCAAATTCGTTTTATCTCCACCTACCTACCCAGCTACCCCGTAATTAGTCATAGTTTATAACCTAAATAATATTTTACTATTAGTGCATACCAACAACTTGTTCTTTCTTTCTTATCCCATATAATACTAATACTAATAATAATAATAATAATAGTTATCAGTATTACATTATTTAATTCAGCTAAAACTAAGTTCATAATGCATAAAAGGTGAAACCAAAGATCCAACAAAACAAAACATTGAATCACAAAGAAGAAAAGAGAAAAAAAATGGTAAAGAGCAAGGTTTTAGTAGTGGGAGGAACCGGGTACATAGGAAGAAGAATAGTGAAAGCAAGCTTAGAACAAGGACATGAAACCTATGTGATTCAAAGACCAGAGTTGGGTCTTCAAATTGAGAAGCTTCAAAGGCTTCTCTCATTCAAGAAACAAGGTGCTCATTTGATTGAAGCATCTTTTTCAGATCACAAAAGCTTAGTTGATGCTATCAAGAAGGTTGATGTTGTGATCAGTGCCATCTCTGGTGTTCATATTAGGAGTCATAGTATTGGCTTGCAACTCAAACTTGTTGATGCTATCAAAGAAGCTGGTAATGTTAAGGTAATTTAATTTCACTAGTGTTTTCTATCAAAGATTCTTAAAATTATATACAACATGGATACTAAAATGATAATATCATTTTCTTCTGCAGCGGTTCCTGCCTTCGGAATTTGGACTAGATCCAGCAAGAATGGGAGATGCATTGGAGCCAGGAAGAGTAACATTTGATGATAAAATGGCTGTAAGGAAAGCAATAGAAGAAGCAAACATTCCTTTCACTTACATCTCTGCTAACCTCTTTGCTGGATACTTTGCTGGCAGCCTCTCTCAGATGGGGTCATTTGTTCCTCCAAGGGACAAAGTTCATCTCTTTGGAGATGGAAAACTCAAAGGTACCTTTAGAACTTCAACAAACTTCTAAAAGTAATTGAATCAGCTAGAAAATTAGACACAAAATATATCAAACTTGTTGTAAAATAGCAGCTATAATAGTGCTGAAGTGTCACAGCGCAGTAGAATTCAAACAAATTGTTATTGTTCTGCAATACGCTAAACCGTTGTTATAACGGTGTTGTAATAGTATAACATAGTAGAATTTGAACAAACTGATAGTGTTTCATTTTCGGTCAATAATGAAATATTCATCTACATATATGTATGATTGCAGCGGTGTTTTTGGATGAATATGATGTTGCAACATATACAATCAAGACAATAGATGATCCTCGAACCTTAAACAAAACAATATACCTTCGACCACAAGAAAACATTCTGTCCCAAGGAGAACTTATTGGAATTTGGGAGAAACTAATTGGAAGGGAACTGGAGAAAACATACATACCTCCTGAAGGCTTTCTCACAACATTGAAAGGTAACACATTCACTTAATTGTCCTAATTAAGTTTCTGTAGACAAAGCAACATTATTGTCGTAAGCAATTACTGTCAGTGATTTATGGTTTATGTGAACTTGATTTGCAGGGTTGGATTATAAACTTCAAGTAGGAATTGGACATTTCTATCATATTTTCTATGAGGGTTGTTTGACAAACTTTGAAATTGGGGAAGATGGAGAAGAAGCATCTGAGCTTTACCCTGAGGTGAATTACACACGCATGGACGAATACCTGAAAATTTATGTGTAAAATGAAATATTTCCACACGCGACAATGGTTCAAGCACAGACATGGTTGTTGGTTAAAAATACATTACCTTTAAGAGATTCTGTAAACTGGATATCTTGGATATCAAATGTCAATTTAATGTTTAATTTATGTTTTTCAATTTTTCTCAATAACAACACTGTTGATCACCATCTAATATACTGATTTCAATTACTTTTGCCATGCACAACCAAAGCATGTGATGATAATATTAGACTAGACAGCCTTTGAAGCCTTTTCTGAGGGCAGTTTCGTCTAAATTCCTTCCAATGAACACGAGCTTGTTTATCCTCTTTTCGTTGGGTTCCCATGTTTTTCCTGGGCTGTCATCCAACATGGAATGCACCCCCTGAAAGTAATAGAGAAATAGGGTAACAAATTTGAGTTTGAAAGCTTTAAAATTGCAAATAGACAATAGAATGGAAGAATGATAATATTGTAGAAGAGAACCTGAAACACATATCGTTGTTCAGAACCATCCACTGACAGGACACCTTTCATTCTGTATAGGTCCTCTCCCTTTTCTTCAACCAATCTTTCAAGCCAATCTTCAACCTTAACCATCATTTATTGTGAAAGTAAGGGAGAAACATGATCAGCGCCCATTAGAAAATATCATTGATCAATATATATGTTTCTATGAAACAGGCATAACCCACTTAAGCATTGTGCATATTATGAATGGTTATGCAAAATTAGTTCTGTAAGCAAATTCCGTAAGCAAATTCACAACTCTATCGTTTTATACAGAGCAATTGTTACCATTGACAAAACCATTTAAAAATCCATTTGATATGAAATTCATGTTGACTTTGTCATCGTGACTGATTGAGGACTAAGGATTAGTTACTCAATAAATAAATCATAATAGGGCTGATGATTACAGAAACATGCAGAATTATTACAATTACCTCATCACGATCAAGAGTTCCCTCCGCAACAATGCTGACACTAGTGACAGCAGAATCATGCACGTGATCGTGATGATGATGATGATGATGATGATGATGCCCTTTGTGTCCTGTCGATACAGTCAGAATGATGAACTAACTCACAATCACAAGAAAATATTATGATAAACAAAATCAGAAAACATGGTGTATTAACCAAATCAAAGCCACACAGACTTTGTTATTATTTCAAAATTTTAGACTCAAACCAATCAAACAATGGAAAAGGAAGGATATGGCGCAAGACTAAAGAGTTTCAAATGTAAGGAAAGGAGAAGACAGAACTCAATATAGTTAAACAAAAGACTTAACTATAAACTACAAATAGAACCTGAGGGAGAAAGAAATAATTTGCAATTAATTACCATAAAGGACAACTAACTTTGCATTACAACCCATCTCAATTTCAATTTCAATGATACACAAATGCTTGTATAAATTGTTTGAATTAGACCGAAAGATTACTTCTACCAACACCAATGACTAAACACGTTGATCGATTTTTCCTATGTACTAGACAACATTATGATCAGCACGAAAAACAGTAGACATGATTATTAAATGACAATGCACTATACAGGACTAGATTTCTATATGGAAGACATCAAGTTCATTCTTTACTGTTTCTACTTTAGTCTTTCAAGAAAAGAAGGATCTTGGCATAATGCAACGGTAAAATTTCTTGCGTCATGCATGATAAATGAAATTTAATCAGATCAACATGATTAAACACAAACTTCTTTCCATTTGCAGTCAACTCTAACAACACAAGTGAAAAAATATATATAAATAAGAAAGAAACTGACAACAAGGTTTTAAATAAGTACCATTCCCACAATCATCTGAGTGGCTCGCTGTAGAGGGGCATTCTCCATCTACCTCAGATTCAATTCTGCAATATCAAGACATTTGATCAAGATGAAGATAAACTTGCAGTAAATACAGACAAATGGATTACTGAGCATTATGATCTGTCATATTTATAGCCATAATATTTAGGAAGTAAAAAGGGGGCATGATAGGAAGAGGAGTATAGTACTTTAACAGGAGCTTAAAAAAGGTAAATATACCTCTTATTCTCTTACCTCTGAAGATCATATCCTCCCACACCCAGAACAAAGTCTATGTCAACAGACCCAAACTTAGCTTGCTTAATTTGTGCCATTCCATTGATGTGCTGGCAAAAAATTCCATAAATGAAAAAATTAATCCATTTGCATGTTTTCAAGGGGAGCTAGGTACATTCATATATAACTATAGAAGCTGATATAAACAATATAAACAAAAATTAAAGGTTATAATCTGAAGCATTTCATAGAAAATAATTCAAAATTATCTCAGCTTCTCTTCAATACACACGTGTACATACATTTATAATATCATAATAAAACATGAAATAGCTATATCTATCACAACATATAAAAAATTTATTAGAAGTTTATTTTTCCCCAAAAACTACAGAACTATTATAGCCATATTGGAAAATCAACACGAGAGAACTAATTTTATTTATCACCATGAAAACAAGGTTTAGGAATTTGTAATCTGATTCACCTAAATACTAATCCCCGACCATTGACCAATTGAAATTTGAAAGGCAACCATAGACTATGTAGAGGTTTTTTTACCTTGGTAGTGAAATTCATAACATAACAAAGTTACTTGGCAACTCGCCAAAAGGGACGCCGGACATCCATAGTACATTATTATGTATTTATTTCTAAAAAACTCCAAGGTAGCAGCACAAAAAGAATATGACTTGGTGTTTTTTTCTAAAAAGGATTTAGGCAAGTCATGTATTGGATCTTTTTTTACTTGAATGAGATTGTTTATTTACGAAAAATTAGCAAGTCATAGATACAAGATAAGACTTGCTCTTTTGCGTGGAAATTATTTATTTTTAAACAAAT
Source organism: Vicia villosa (assembly GCF_029867415.1). Lineage (NCBI taxonomy): Eukaryota > Viridiplantae > Streptophyta > Magnoliopsida > Fabales > Fabaceae > Vicia > Vicia villosa. The sequence goes on from NW_026705025.1 coordinate 303,900, forward strand.
GACACCGGTTGTAGATCCAAATCCAATATTTGACCTACGTTATTTTGAAAGGAAAAAAAAAAAAGTAATATTGTAACTTGTAATTTTTTAAATAACTTAATAATGTTTTGTCCTCCCATTGTTCTCAATGGACCATGACGAAATATGGCGGAAGGTCAAAGCTTGCCATATATAAACACCCTATTGCAGCAAACGGCACCACCATGGTGGGCATCCCTTCACAAAGCCTATGGCGGTTGTCAAAAAAAATGCCATATCATTTTGCAATTTAACAACGCTATGTACTCAGGAGGTAAAACTCCCCTTTTGCAAGTCACACTGCCATATATGACTAGCTTCAGGCAGGTGAATATTTGCAAACTGCTATTCTCTGGTAAACTATGTTCTGAATTACACAACTCATTCGGGTCTAAAAACCAATAAAATCATTTAGGTCATGCTCAATCTAAAATTGGTGTGAAAACTCGTGAAGTCAAGAACACGTGTTCATTTCATGAACCCAGTTTGTTGTTTGTACATTCATCGTTATATAGCAAAAAATTCTCTTACCTTCCTAGTAAGATTAAGTAACACAATGTTTGTGTATCATCTATAAGTAACAAAAACATACCTTTAATTTCTTGGTCAATATATTTAACTCAGATTCAGTAACCAAATCTTTCTGCAAAAGCACGTAATAATAATAAAAATCTAGACCCCCGGATAAAACATATATGCATTCAATATTTTAATATGGAATTAGAAACAAAGTTGAAAGTGAACATAGGAATATCACAGAATCTTAAAGCCAGATGATTGCCTTGTTCAAAACAATTCGGTCAGCATATGCAACTTGTTCAACTGCCTCATTGACTACAAATCTTGGTTTCACCTCGTTCAAATGTTGCATAGCATGCTTGCAGTCAACTAGAGTCACAACTCCATCCAGTTTAACATATTCAGAAACTAGTTCATCACTGAAGAAAGTTTCAATAACAGGGGCGGGTTTCGCAAGACCTGCAAACCAGTTTAAAAAATAGACATTAAAACAATGTTTTATTAAACTGTTTCATATGCCTAACATCCGAACAGACAAATTTTAACCATGCAATCAATCATTTAGCCCATACATTAGATTCAAAAAACGTTGAAGAACCATCAAGGGACTTCATAAAAGATTTTTAAGCACCACATGATCAGAAATAAACTTGTATTTAGAGTTATATAAATAAGGGCAATAATAATGTGTTTTTCCAACTCTTTATTTTATATAATCTTTTTTCCTCAAACAACATATATTTTTTAAAATCTTTTTCATTAAAGTCCCAAGAAAGTGAATTTCAGAGGTCCCTACAATATTAGTATCTTGCCAATTTGGTCCATTAGTTTCAACTTGCAAGTAAATATTCATTCTCTAACACTTCAATCCTCAGTACATAATGAACAAATTCTTTGAACAACGTGAGCATTTTGCAAACCTGTGGTTTCAATAACAATGTGATCAAATTTGTCTCTTTTTTTCCTAACCAACTCCAACAGCATTTTAACTAGATCTCCTCGCACAGTGCAGCATAGGCAGCCATTATTGACCATGATAATGTTTTCACCGCTCACAGAAGAATGACTAGCAACCAGTGATCCATCAATATCAACCTCACCAAACTGCATTATTTACAACGAGACAATTTCATGAATAACTATAAACCCATATTATAAGAACGGATCCTCAAAAACATTCCACACACTCAAATTCTTCCCTTATTTTACAGTTGTCCAAATAAATAACACGCCAAGCAATTTTCCCATAAACTAACACATTACCTCGAGTCGAGCATCATACACGAGTAATAATATTTAGCTTGAGTTGAGTCAATCTCCCAAGAAAAAAGCTACCCATGATGTTATTTCATAAGTTACATCTTGTCAAAAGTATTTTCCTAGCAAAATTATCAACCTAACCTACTATTCCCATTTAAAAATTTGGTAGAGTGCCGAAATAAAATGATGCCAATTAAACTTGACATGGCCATCATCTAATCATATGGAATTAATTGATATCAAATAAAAAATTAAGAGTGTGTTTGGTTTCACAATTGGAACACTTAGAATTGAATCTGAATGTGAATAATTGATTTTGACATGTTTGCTAGAATTGATTCCGCTTTCTTTAGTCTAAATGTGATTTTAAATTGAAATTTACCGTTCAACTCACTTTTGCAATAATTTATTCAAACATAAACCACTCTTTACCTTCAACTCACTTTTAATCCTAAGAAAACACAAGCTAAAACTAACACCGGGCTATTGTGTGTAATTTGTAAGGTAGAAGAAACTTGATACCTCATTTTCAATCACAGCTATCCGCTTGCTGTGTTGGGAAGTGAGAATATGATTCAGAAGAGTAGTCTGCAATACATACAGAAACTAAAAACATTCCATAAAATGAATAAGGAAAAAAAATGAAGAGTTGGAAGTGTGAGAAAAGTAGGACCTTTCCAGAGCCAAGAAAACCCGTTAAAATTGTAGCTGGAACGCGATTATCAGTAGAAGCTTCTTGATCAACATGGGTTGGGGCAGAGGACATGTACCTGAAGAAGCTTCCATAGTAGAAGTTATGAGCGGTGGGTTGAGGACGGAAAACGGAGGAATGTAGGGTTGTGATAGAACGTAGTTGGAATCGGATTAGGGTTTTGATGGAGTTTGTTAGAGTCGTGTATTTCATCGTCACCATTTTTCACCGGAAGAGAATCGCTGCAAAAGTGAGAGGAAAATGTTTTTCTGTTTTAATGGGAAATTGTTAAACCCTCGCATAAGGGTGTGTTTGGTTCGGGGTAGATGGAGGGGAGGGGAGGGGAGGGAGGGGAGGGGAGGAAAAGGGAGGGGAGCAAAACCCCTCCAAAACACACTTTTTGCGTTCCTCCAAATCGGAGGGATTTGGAGGGGAGGGGAGGGAATCTCAATTTTAATATTTTAAAAATTATTATAATTACTATAATATCCTCAATTTTATTTTAATATTTCTAAATTATTCATTTTCTTTTGTATTATTGCTCTCTTCTATATGATTTTTCTCGATTGTTTTTATCAACTTATTATAATTATTCTCCATCTTCCTATTATTTTGAAAGTTTTGTCCTTAATATAAATCATAATCATTTCACTTTTTCGATTTTTTTTTTATAATTCTTTTATGTTTATTTATGTTTTTTTCCTAATTTTGTTATGTATCCTATCATATTTTCTTTTATATCAAATTTTAAAATTTTCATTTTAATTAATTAATTTATTTTATTAAAAGATTTAAACCATTTATATTTAATAAAATATTATTTTATGTATTTTATGTATTAAGAAATTTATTAGGATTTCAAAGTTGTTATCAACATATAGTTTAATTTGTTTTTGAATATTTTATTCGAATTAAGTGAACTCTGTAGTAAATTATAACTTTTTAATCACTAAATATTAGAAATTTTACTAACAAAAAAATATGTATAAATTTTTCACATTTGAATATCATATTGTATCACTTATATAAGATAATAAGGATAAAAATGTAAATTATTAGTAAAACCCCTCCTCTCCCCTCCTGAACCAAACATATTTTTAATTAAAATCTCTCCCTTCCCCTCCCCTCCCCTCGTTTGAACCAAACACCCATCTGATTAAAAAAATCTCCTCACCTCCCCTCCCCTTCTCTCCCCTCTATTAAAATCCCTCCCCTCCCCTCCCCTTAGTTTGAACCAAACACACCCTAAGGGTTTATGTGATACTTTTAAAAGGAAGGAATATTTGAATTACTTTCTCCAAATTAATTTTCATTAATTTAATAATTTTAATTGACTTTTTATATAGAAAAATATTTTTTAAAAAATTAAATGATGAATTAAAGTTATTAAATTAATGAAAATCACATCTCAAGATTTGGAGTAACTTTTTTTAAATTTACTCATGGATTAAGAATATTTCTCCTCATTTTTAAAAATTAAAATTAAAATTAAATATTTTTAATTAATCAACGAAATTTTTTTACACGATCTATGTATTTTAATTAAATTCTATTTTTTTTTATAAATCAAATAAGAAACATCATGACTAGGATTTTTTTAGGTATGAATTTGTAAAAGACAATGTCATAAAAGCCTATTATATGTGTTTGATGAAGTTTCAGAGTTCAGTCTTTTGTTACCTTAACTCCCATTTGAAAAAACAAAATCTACTTTGTGGGTCTTTATGTCCATTTATATATATTTTTTTAAAATAGGTAGTGATTGTTTTAGTAAGAGTAGGAGTAGGAATGAAGAATTGGACTTCTTTTATATCTATCATATTGTTTACATTTGAATTTAATTTTCGTCTCCTTTTTATTGACTTCAAATATGAGGAGATGTCATGATTATACGTTATTATCTCTTAACTTCTTTCAAATAGTTGGACATACATTAGATATTTTTGAGCTATTATGTGCGCATTTGAAAGTTTATTCCACTACTACAATTTTATTTTGTTTTTACACTTTCAAAGTTATTCGTAAGATTGATCTCTTCTTATTGAGTTGAAAACTATCTCGTGATGTCTTTTCTCTATTCAATTATTTTGATATATTCTTCGAAAACTATTTTTAAAGTGTCATGCATACCTACTTATCTTCACTTTAGTCGTGACAAATTAGGTGAACCTAAGTTTCTTTTTACTATGATTTGAATTATGTGAGGGGTAAGTATTGTAGATGAGTAGTTGTTATCACCTTAAACTCATTGTTTTTATGAATTGGGTTAATAGTAATTCACCCCTGTAATGTTAGCGAATTTTGCTTTTTCCCCCTCCTTATCTTTTGGCAACAGTTTTTTCAAAAAAACCGTTGCCAAAACCTGCCCTTGACAACGGTGGAGGGTAAACCAAAACACGTTCATATTACAGGGATAAACTATTATTAACCCTTATGAGTTTTTAGATTTTTTGTGTTATCTAAACGCGAGTATTTATAGCTCAAACCAACCATTTATACTTAAAGAAGTACTTTAGAAATTATCTTTAAGTTGTTTCTTTCTTGTTTTATTTATTCTTGATAGTTGTTACATCTTCCTTTAAATAAAAATGTCACTATAACAAATGATACATTTTATGACAATGTTTTTACCTTAATCAACATGCATTTGAGATATAATTCTTAGACACGCCATATTTTAATTTTTTAAAATAAATATCATTTATTCTCTCGGTTGTGGGAATTAACCTATCATGTTTTTTTTTACAATTAGTGTGTTTCTATTTTTCTACTTCTAAATCAATCAATATAATCTTATCCATTGATTGTATGAATCAACCAATAGAAAACGTGTCTCAGAGACCAAGCTTCAAAATCTACTTTTTGCATTTTTACTTTTTTTTTCAATTGGCGTCTTTCTTATTATATTTATTTATAATTTATTTATTCTCTCGATTGGGACTTCTAACTGAGAGCAAATATCAACTTTGTATTTCAAATGATCATTTTCTCTTTCTTGTTTTTTTTAATTATATATTTTTTGAGTTGGGAGTTCCAACAAAGAGGTCATTTCTTTTACATGTACTTCCTAAAACTAGACTATTTTTTCCATTTACTTTTAAACAGTCGTTTCTTCTTCATTCTCCTCCAAAACTAAACGGTCCCTAAACAGAATATACAGATAAGTATCTAATTATAGTTATTATTAGTAGCGTTTTGTGGCACTTATTGCTTGATTTTTTGTATTAATAAGTTAAAACCTCAACTTTAATGTAAATATTAGCTTTATACTTTTATCATGTAAATATTGTATAGATTAATAATGTTTGGTTCAATTTGTAGGATTTATCGTATTGTGGAAGTATTAATCATTGGAACTACAAATAAAGCTTCAAGATGCATTTTTGGAACGAAATAAGGAGCTATAGAGCAGGCAAAGCACACTCCTGGCGCGCTAGCATTTTTTAGGACATGGACTAGCGCACTTAACGCCCTATTTTGCCGCTTATCACGCTTTAAGGCGGTTTGATGTGTTATTAGTGGAAGCGCACTTAGCGTGTCCTGGTGTGGCTTAGCACGGTCTACGATTTTTCACTTGTATAAATAGAGTTCTAAATTAGATTTTTAGAGTGTGGCCCATTTTTTAAAGAAGGGTTTCACCAATTTTCGTGGGGGTTCCAATTTTTTAGTGAACACCACAATTTTGGAGGTGAGAGGAATAGAAATCAACAAGTGAGGGTGCATCTTAATGATTAGAAGTTGGATTCGCGTCGATTGTTGAGACATTAAGGTTAAGGCTTGTTCATCTTCTATTTTTTTTGCATCAATCCTTTTCTTGTTGGGATTGGAATGATTTCATCATATTAGCATGTATTTCTTTTAAGCTTTGTATTGTGAACTTTGTTTTGAATCATTATAGACGTTAATCTTCGCTTTCATGTTATATCATGGTTTGATTTTTATTGAGAAATATATGTCGAACTATTGATCTAAGATTAATCATCTATCGATAACCAAACTCTAGACATATATTTGAGAGTTGATATTCATTCGGTATCAGATCTTAACGTTTGTGTGTTGTTTAATATGTTGAGGCATTTTCTATTAATCAACTAGTATAATCCCGCAACACTGCTCTAGACATATATTGTATTGACGAGTGATATGTGCTTATAGAGATGAATAACTTTGTTCACATGCTAATATTAGGAGAATGCATATTGTTATAGGTTTTTATTGATCATGGTGTTATTTGTAATTTTTCCCTGGTTTAATACCGAGGATATCTTTATTTCATTGTTTAACCATGGATTTTAATTGCTATTGAGAGATATGGTTCGAATCTTGATCTAAGATAAGCCTTTGTTATATTATAAATGCTAGACATAGCTTTAGGTTTAACATTCACGAGAGTATCTATTCTTAATGTTGTCGTATTATTTGATAGGTTGAGATATCGTCGATTAAACAATAAGGTTGAAATCTTAATTTTGTGATAGGCATGACCTCAGTTACGAGTGATACGTGATGTTGTTAGTGAATGTTTATAATGTATTTAACTGATTGGTAAAATGCATATTCTATGGGCAAATGAAATTCAATCCTGAAAAGTTCTCTTCTCTCTGAGACTTTACTTTTTCGTTTTTTATGTTTTATACTTTATACATGTAAACAACATGCACACCCAAGCTTAAAAACCTGGAGACTATTGAACGACGTTGATATCACATTAATCCCTATGGAGACGATAAAACAAAAATACTTACTTTTACTTGCTTCTTTACCGCAACCAACAAAATGACACCGTTTCTAAGGATTAGTGTTTAGATATTGAAAGCATTGCAATAATTCTTGTGTTTTTGAGCTTTGTACATATTGTTTATATTGTATTTACACTTGTATATTTATACTCGTATATTTACTTCTCTATGTTTCCCATACTTGTATATTTGTACACGTTTTTCATACTTGTCTATAGTGTATATATTTGCTTTGTACATGTTTTATATACTTCTGTATATTGTATATATATATTTGCTTCATCATGTTTACTAAAGTGATTGGTTAGGAGTAGTCATTGGTGAACAACTAGCCAAGCAAAGAGGCAACATGAAGGAGCGTCTATGCATAAATGAAGGCGTCGAGCTACAACGTAAAACAAACGCTTGTTGGGAGGAAACCCAACTTTTTAATTTTTTAATAGTTGTATTTAGTAGTATATATAGTTATTGGTGAAAATGGATGAAATGCATGTCCTTTTGGTGTATTTTGGAGTTTTCAGCACAGACATGCTCGCGCTGAGTGCGGTATGTGATCGCTAAGCGTGCCCGGAAACTTTACACGCACTAAGCGCAACTAGTGGGGCTAAGTGTGCACTGCTGCTGATCCAGTGGAAATTCTTTTCACTCGGCCCTCTTACCCACTTTCACATAGGTCATTTAAAGTAGTAAATAGTAGTAGTAAGTTTTAATATTGTTGTGTGTCTTTAAAAATTGATATAATGGTTTGAAGAAGCATAAAGTGATTTGTCCAAGTTTTGATGTTTCAACATGCAAATGTCTGTTAATGATAGTGTTTGAACTTGAAGTTGGTACAATGCAAGTTAAATGTTTATTGCTTTCTAAAACATAGCATGGTTATGAAACTTGTAATTTGTACAAATATCATGTCATTCATTCTTTTACACTACTTGTTCATGAATTGAATTATTTTAGAATAAAACCAAAATGTGCAGAAGCTTTATATTGTTTACTATATGCACAAGAGACCAACAATCTTTGTCTTAACTCGGTTTTATTATGTTTAATCTTGCATTTGTGTTGTTTTGTATTAAAGCGTGAAAAGGATCAAGGCGTTTTTTTTTAATTAAGCATAACCACCTAACCAAAAGTAATTTACCTTATGAGTGAGCGAGAATTTGTTAACCCCTTTTGAGCCTTAGTGTTGGGATCCATCTTGATGTTGAACTATAAAGTTCTGCATGAGTAAGTAGTTCATCATGGATTCTGAATTTGTTTCTAAAGAACTTGAGCCATCAACCATTTATCGTGGTTAGAATTTTTCCTTGCCTTAGAAAGTTGGTAGCATTCATGTCACGATTGTGATTGTATTCAAGTTTGGGATAAATATAATTATTTGCTTAAAGTTTGGTTGCTAGAGGTTGAAAAAAAAAATAAACTGGTTGAAAAAAAAAAGAAAAGAGAAAAGAGAAAAATTGTGAAAAATAAAAGAAAAAGAAAACAAACAAAAGAAAAAAAAATAAGATCAAAGGTGTAGCAAATGAGCAAAGAGAAAAGGGTGAATAATTTCTTATTGCTTGAAAATGTGGGAAGTGATTGCTCTTATAGTATTAGGCAAGCCACGTTACAACCCTTGAAAGTCCTTGTGATTCATAATTTTATGCTTTTCAAAATGACTTTTTTGGATGAATGCATAATTTAATTTGTTGTTAACAAGATTGTTGGGTGAGAGTCAAGTCCCTCATGTTTATTTTCCATCTATCGATGATGTCGTGTGCTAGGTGTGGTTCAATTTTGAATATGTATTATCTTAGGATTTTTGATATGTATTTTGTGCTTAGAATTTGTTTCTTGCTCATGGTGTCGTTGAAGTATAGTGATAAGCATTACTTTGCTTGTGCTTATGGAAATTTGAACCATACATTTGTTTTTTCATTTCTTAAAACTTGTTGATTCATAATTGTTTGGATCTTGCTTTTGTTTCTTTAGATTGGAAAGACTTTTGTTTGAGGACAAACAAAGTTTTAAAGTTGGGGAGAGTGGTAAGTGCCTAATTGTAGTTAAAATTAGTAGTATTTTGTGGCACATATTGCTTGATTCTTTGTATTAATAAGTCAAAACCTCAACTTTATTGTAAATATTAGCTTTATAGTTTTATCATGTAAATACTGTATATATTAATTTTTTTTCAATTTGTAGGATTTATCGCATTGTTGAAGCATTGGGCATTGGAACCATAAATAAAGCTTCAAGATGCATTTTTGGAAGGAAATAAGAAGATATGGTCTAACTCTAGGCTTCGCAGACTCCTAGCGCGCTAGCATTTTTTAGGACAGGGGCTAGCATGCTTAGCGCCCTATTTTGGCACTTAGCGCGCTTTAAGGCGGTTTGATGTGTTATTAGTAGAAGCGCGCTTAGCACGCCCTAGTGTGGCTTAGGGTGTGACCCAATTTTTCAGAGTATGGTTTCACCAATTTTTGTGGGTTCCATTTGTTGACTGAACACCACAATTTTGAAGGTGAAAGGCTTAGTAATCAACAAGCAAGGGTGCATCTTGAAGATTGGAAACTGAATTCGCGTCGATTGTTGAGACATCAAGGTTGAGGCTTGTTCATCTTCTTTTTTTTTCGTTGTATCAACCATTTTCTTGTTAGGATTGGAATGACTTCATCATAATAGTATGTATTTCTTTTAAGCTTTGTATTGTGAACTTTGTTTTGAACCAATATAGATGTTAATCTTCGCTTTTATGTTATATCATGGTTTGATTTGTGTTGAGAAATATATGTCAAACTATTGATCTAAGATTAATCATCTATCGATAACCAAACTCTAGACATAGATTTAAGAGGTGATATTCACTATGTATCAGATCTTATCGTTTGTGTGTTGTTTAATATGTTGATACGTCTTCTATTAATCAACTGGTATAATCCTGCAACGTTGCTTTAGACATAGACTGTGTGTCACGAGTGATACATGATTATAGAGATGAATGCATATTGATACGTCTTCACATGCTAAGATTAGGAGAATGCATATTGTTATAGGTTTTTATTGATCATGGTGTTATTTTAATCTTTGCCTGATTTAATATCGAGGATATCTTTGTTTCTTTGTTTCATTGTTTTACTATAGTACCTTTAACATGTATTGGAAATGATGACATTTTTATTCATTAGAGGGTAGAATTGAAAAAAGTATATTGAAAATTGAAATGGGTCATTCATTTTAGGACAGTATTTTATTTCAAATGAATCGCTCATTATGGGACGGAGGGAGTATCTTAATAGTTCTACAGTCAACTCTCGTTCTTTCGCTACTTGGCTTGAAAGTCATATTCTTTGTCTGAGCTAATAGCATTTTGAGAGTCTACAACCTTGTTTTTGCATAAGAGTTTTCTTGGTGTATTTTAAGGCGCTTTCTATTTATGTTAATGATGGTCTCTTTGAGTTAAGATTTAACATGTTTTCAATCGGCCTAGTGCAATGATTTTAATGTGGTTTTTTATCTTTTAGTGGTTAATTGACGATATTGAACTAGACAGCCATATGATATTAGAATTTAGTGTAATATTATGTTTCATCAATGTAGTCATTCTCACTTGTTATTGTTGATGAGTTCATATATGTTTTAATTCATTTTTGTGACCTTAAATTGTCAACTCATATGACAGGAATTAACATGCCATCCCCAAATTATATATGTCACCCCCCCCCCAATTTATGAAAAGACCAAATTGTCCAACCAATGTTCATTACCAGATTTTCAGAATTTTACATGAAGAATCGGATTTTTCAAATTTTCTGACGATATCGGAAATTTAGAAGAATTACCGGAAATTTGACGAAAACAAGTAAGATTTATGGTATATTTTGTAAAAATTTCGGTATTTTCTACCGAAAATTTCAAAATTTCCGATATTATTATCATTTGCCAATATTACGAAAAATTTTGAAATTTCCGATGCCTATTATCATACTGGAAATTTTGAAATTTCCGGTATTTTAACTTTTAAAAAAAGAAGCTATTTTCTTTATATTTTTTAAATTTTGCAGTGAGGACCAGAGGCAGGGACGGTTCTATTGCGGGACGGACCACCGATAGAGTCGGTGCGGTTGCTCGAGCTATTGATGAGGCGCATGCCTCAAAGCTACGTGTTGGACGACATCCTCCGACCGATTCTAACCGGACACGGAGCGCTAGGTAGCAAGTAGTGGCGGGGTTCCGCGCACCTTGCCTCCAGACTAATAGAGCATCCACTATAGTGGAGGAGCCGGTGGTTCAGATGCAGACAGTTTAGGAGCCGGTGGTTCAGGAGCAGGTGGCTAAGGAGCATATGGTTGTTGAGCCGGTGTTTCAGGTGGCCCAGGAGCAAGTAGTTGTTAAGCCGGTGGTTTAGGAAATAGTGGTTCAGGATCAGGTGGTTCAGGAACGGGTGGTTCCGGATACAGACACCACCACTTATGCATCTACGAAGTTATCAGTACACACTGATGGAGGCTTCCCCAGAGGACCTTCTAACAGGTCTATGTTGACGGGATACGCTGACCATGTCGCTTATAGGATATGGAAGGGAAGGGTATGTAATATTGGTCTTGTTTAAATACTTAGTTTTTATGTTTCATACGCAATTTGATTTATACTAATTGTAATATTGGTCTTGTAATAATGGTCTTATTTAAATGCTTAATTGTATTATTTTGTTGCAGGAGCGTCCAGTGTTGAAGGTCGCTTCTCACGGGTCGAAGTTAAAGAACTTCCCCGAGATTCGGATGCCTAAGAAGGTGAGGAGGATAGTTCAGGATTTCCATCTGATGGACTTTGCTGGATGCTCCTTAATGATGTTGGACGCCTCCCTGTTATCAGCTTTTGTTGAGAGGTGGAACTCGGATACATCATCCTTCTATCCTCCATTTGGGGAGATGACAATGACTTTTGATGATGCGGATGCCCTCTTTCACATTCCGATTGCTGGTACGTTTTTCACACTAGTTTATAGGGACCAAGCGACGGCGGTGCGCATGGCTATGGATGCTTTGGAGGTTGATGAGGTGGATGTGCTATGTGAATTTGGTGAGACTCGGGGTTTTCACCTTACGATATCTTGGTTGAGGACTACTTATCAGGAGCTTGTGAATGCAGAGAGGTACCAGGTTACCGTTAGGGTGTACATGCTACATCTAGTGTCATGTACTTTCTTTGTGGATAAGTTTGGAGTTTATATAGATGTTCGATACCTTTCTCTATTCAGCGCCATTGACACCCCCACGTTGGGCTTGAGGAGTGGCGACAATGACGATGATGTACACGGCATTTGATGTTGCATCTCGTCTTGACACCAGACAACTAGCTGGTTACCTGAGCTTGTTTCAGGTATATTCTAATTTATTAGATGGTTTTGTGTTTAATTATTTTGATGTATTTATTTTATAATTTTTATTTATGTAGTGTTGGATCTAGGAGCATTTCCCTCACATCTGTGAGCGGAAAATTCTGCATGTTGCGGCTACTGACTCATGTGAGAAGAGGTGGAAGGCCAAAGAGGCCATTCCAGAAGGGTTGGTGGAGTACATGCAGAGGCTGGATGCTCTGGCCTTGGATTATGTAATTTGGACACCGTATACAGTTCGCCGTCCTCATTGTCCTTTTGACGTATCTACTTTATATTCAGGGTATGTCAGATGAGAGAGCCATGTGGCTAGACACTTGCCTGAGAGGTGTCTATGCCAGTATGGTTATATACAAGGCATCTCGCGTCCGATCCTAGAGGCTCCAACTAGTGGCATTGATCGATGGTTTTAGAGTCACATCATCAGTTTCCCCCGTAAGATCATTGATACAACCATTGAGGTTTAGGAGCCTGGACAGTGCGAGGATGGATACCTGGAGTGGTTTCATAGTGTGTCACACCCTAGGGTCATATCACCTGCCACAACATCTGATGTTCCATAGCCTTCAGGTACCAGGGATTCTTCCGTTCCACCACCACCACCTCCACTTCCCGCGGGTGACCAGGACAGACGCCTACAGTTCATCACCGTTCACTCAGATAGCCTCATGGATTTGGTGAACTCTAATGGTGAGGTTCATACTATTTTAGCTAGGTTGGCCGATGTTGCCCGTGGAAGGCCTGTGTAGATTTTTTTTATGATTGTATTATATGTATATTTTGTACGGACATCTTTTTTATTGCATAATCTTTTTTGCTATAACATGTTTCGATTAGATAAAGAAAATAAAATAATATCAATAACAAACAAACATAGTTAACAAATATTAGATGACAAACAACAAACATAAATAGTACTCCAAAACATGAAAACCTAGGCATTAACGGATGACTCTAGACGTTTCAGACACTTCATTATGTCGTTCACGGATCTTTGGATTTGCGCGTCCAACTCGATCGGACCTTTAGTTATCATATAACGAAATGATTTCCACATGGGCTTCACATCTTCATCATTCTTCAACTCGATTAGGTTGTATTTCACCCTTCCATTTGTATCAATTTAGTCCCAAAACTCGATCTTTGTCACCCTTTTGTTATCGGAATCAAGCAGCAAATTATTCAACGTTTATTTCAAGGTGGCAAAGAATTCGGGCCCATATGGAATCTTGGTTTCAACAGTATGGTTGCAGCCATTGAAATACACTTCTACATTAATCAAATACTGAGGAAGAGGTTTGTTGAGATATGTTATTCAATAACCCTAAGACCCCTATTTATACAAATGGTGATGCATTATAGACCACACATGTGCCGATGCAATCAGGACCCTCCAAAAGTGTCGGCAAAATCTCAACCATTGAAAAAACCTAACATTAGAACATACCGGAAATTTCAGTTATAATGAAATTTCCAGTACTGCATGGGAATTTAAAATTTCTGATATACCGAAAATTTCAAATACATTACCGAAAATTTACTTATACTGAAAATTTAGTAGAATGTACCAAAAATGTCGTCTCCAAATTCCTTGTATCTCATCAGAAGTAAAAATGGAAGGGTGACATATATAATTATAATTTGGGGGGTTAATTTTTCCTAGTATGAGTATGTTTAAAAGTTAAGTGGAAAGTTGAAAAACCATATATTAATATCAGCTAATGGTTTTCTCATGATTGTGATTGCTAACTTTACGATATAAAATGAATCATATATCTAAAAGAACTGAATCCCAAATCAAAGCAACGAATGTTATTTCTATCCACCTAAATTAGATGGAAAACTATCTTTTTTTCTCTTCACATTAAATCTCTCATACAAGCTTACAGGCTTGAAATGAGGCATGGAAATAATTTGCTTACAACGGATATTCAAGTACTTATTGGATTTTTTTTTTAACTAGTACTTAGATATGATATTACATCTTAAATAAGTTACATAGTAGCACAAGAGTTGTACAAATAAATGAGATTACACGTTCAAATTAAATGGAGTAGCTGAAACTTGTCTATGAGATTGAAAAAATTGCTCAGCAAGAAAGTCAAAACGTCAACTCCACTTGTCATGAGACCAACAGGAATAAATAGGATGAATGTTACACTAGTTGGTGTCTCCGGCATTTTTTTAATCAAAAAAGGTTTTGGTAGCATTTTCTGACTAAAAAATGGCGGTGTCACCTGCATTTTCTGACTGAAAAATGGAGGTCTTTGCAGCATTTTCTGAATCAAAAATGGTGTCTGTAGCATTTCCTGAATCAAAATTGGTGTCGGCTGCATTTTCTAACTCAAACATGGTGGTGTCTGCAGCATTTTCTGACTCAAAAATGGTGTTGGCAGCATTTTCTGACTCAAACATGGTGGTGTCTGCAGCATTTTCTGACTCAAAAATGGTGGAGTCACCTGCATTTTCTGACTCAAGAACGGTGTTGGCAGCATTTTCTGACTCAAAAATGGTGTTGGCAGCATTTTCTGACTCAAAAATGGTGTTGGCAGCATTTTCTGACTCAAAAATGGTGGTAGCAATTTTGGTGTGGGTAGCATTTTTTGAATCAAGTGTGGTATTGGCAGCATTTTCTGACTCAACTCCGGTGGTTACGTCTGCATTTTCTGACTCAAAAATTGAGTCGCCAATATGATTACTTGATAATTGAAGATAATTGGAAAGAGAGAATTTGGATGGGAGGGTCATATGATGCTCATTACTGACAAGCTTCCTATGTGCAATTCCTAGCGCATATCCTAAAGCTCGTGAAACAGGAACAGCAACTGCATTTCCAATTTGACGGTACCTGTAAATAATATCATAAGAAAAATGTAAGGACACTACACTCAGTATCTTGCTATATTATCACAATGTTTTACAAGGGAATTTTGACTGTAGGTCTTTCTAAAATCAGTTTCTATTTCTGTCCCTTGTTTTTTTCACTATCTACAAAACAGATTTCAAATGCAGAGTTGTGACTACGGTGGACCAAAAGGGATCAAAATTTGGTAAGATTTAGGAAAGAAAAGCATATTTAAATTAAACCTAGTTTATATTCATTAAATAATGGTCTTACCTAGCTTTCACAGACCCATAAAATCTATAATAATCCTGAAATCCTTGCAACCGGGCAAATTCTCGTATAGTGAGGATTCGATCCTGCTCTGGATGTAGTACTATCTGCAAGAGTTTGAATATATAAGAAACCAATTTTGTAATTTCGGCAACAAATTAGAGACTGTGATAAGACCTGGTTATGACAACTTGGGGAGGTTAGTGCAGTAGGAACAGTCTCATCCCACCACAATCGTCCAAATGGCCTACATAAACGTCCAAATTAAGATCAAAAGTAATCAAATGCAAAGCAAGAAAAATAACCAGATAGACTACTGAACTGAAAAAAAATTACCTCTTGGACCTCCCCTGCTCAAAAGTGAAGCAATAATCCGGGACCTGAGACCAAACAGTAAAGTCGGTAAAGATTAACTAACTTAGTACCGTTTGAATCTAAATGCATAACCTCTCATTTAAAACACTGGATATTCAACTGCATATAGAGACCAGGAACATCTAATAACATCTTATTTTTCTATACATATGGCAGGCGATACAGCTTACAAGTTTGCTTCGATTGAACTGCTTGAGAGGCTAACAACCCCTAGCCATATGTATTTATAATGAAAAGATTACGATCAAGATCCCTTAGTTATAGCGATAAGAATGAGAGCCTATATCTATCAAATCAAATAGGAATAAAGAATGTAAATCTTGACAGTACCTAAATAGAAGTATATGATCATTATTATTAATAAAAGTTAATGAAAACATTAATTATAAATTTTTAATAAAAATATTACACAATTTCCAATAAAAAATTTCTACACAATTTCCAGCACCTCAGTCTGCCATGGCTACTATTAGACAATAATAGTTGAGATCCCGTGTCAATTAGAGAGATATGGCCAAAGTAATCCTTATAAGTTATAACTCTCGGGCAGTTTTTACCACAGAGGTTGACTATATGGACTTATGTGACTTCTAGCCCAAACTTTAAGAATATTCATTTATTATGTCATGATAACTAATATCTAAGGAAAAAGCAATATATAAAGATTTACCAATGGCTTTCCAGATGGTAGCAATGGCCTTTTATCTACTGGATGTGGCTTAACCACATTGTCAGCTCCAACAACTATGCCGGGAAGATTACGGAAATTCGCTCCCTGCAGTAATATTAAATTAAAGGTTGTTCAAGGAATGGCACAAGTGCAATACATGAAATTGATCCAGAATACAACCTTCTGTTTGGGTATTTGACAAATACGTTGGTAGTCATCTTCAGACATAAATTGAGGTCGGTGATCATATAATAAATGATTTTGCTCTGTTGTTCCATTTAATGTGGATCCAGTCATCTCTACTCAAAATGAATAACAAGTGAACAAGATGAGCCAATGCTTGATCCATATATTTATTGCTAAAATACATAAACAATAAAAAGGGAACTGCGTACAGCATATGTAAACTAAGTGGACTATGATGAAAACAAAGGAACACCAACCATTAAGATAAATTCCACAAAGGCTTAATAAATTGAATCTAGAAAAAAAAAAAAATAGGTGCATTAATTTTAATTTTGAAATGACAAAAGAATGCAGAATCAACTATCATGGAAAATTGTTACATTTAATATGAAATTGACATATGGGACACATCCATGGCAACCAGTTTGTCTAGGAGTTTCTTTTTTCCTATATATACAAATGTGAAAGATAGACAGCGATTGGAGACACAACCACTTATAACAATGTAGATAAGCAAACTATGTTTAATGAATACTAAATAAATTAGGCACTATTACCATACTTAGTTGACCGTATATATCTTTGAAATTCTGTTTCTGGAGGATTTTCGTAAGGCATTTCGTCCCGAGTTTCGAAGTTTGTGACCTACAATATTGAGTTAAGTTAAAGTTATGTTAAAACCAGTAAACATAAAGGAAAAGGCTTCTCTATCGGTACGATTGTGTAAAATGTAAGAATTTACCACACCAGAATTTAATCAATATAACATTAGTACTTCACTATAAAAACCAAGGTCAATTAAGAGAAGCCTTGTCCAAACATAAAAAGTCAAGCAAAAGCAAGTCGTTACAGGAGGAAGATCGGAGATGGCATCTTGAATAACAAGAGCTTTCTCTAATTCTCGTTTATGGTCCTCATCATAAGCAACAGTATTACGCTGCAAACAAAAGCCAAAAGCTAGTGAAAAATAGAAAGAACTCCAGATCGAATTATTTTACAAAAAAGAGTAAGGATTGATACCTCATACTCAGGTGGAGGCCAGTATCTAACAATAACATCATGTGTTGGCAATGGAAATTGGGGTAGGACCTGGAAAAAAATGACAAACCATAGAAAAGTAAAATAATTATTTTTAGATCAATGAAACTTAAGAAATTTACTTCATACAAGAATTTGATGTGCTTAATACAAGTCATTATATTAATGTTATGTAAAATTGACGTGTTTCTTAACAAAATGCAGAAAAATTACTACATTCAAGAATCTGATGTGATGAATAAAAAGAATTAGATCAGTGAGTAAAATTGATCTAATGAAAAAGAACTTCATTTGCTAATGAAAAAGTGCCCTTGGCAGAAAATGATTGGAAAATATTCAATGAAAGACAAATTTTCAGTTGAAAGGAACCCATCAAAACTTCATGTTTGGGCTGCATTTCATTTACATTGTCAGTCTGCAAGTTTGGTTGTTTATTTCTGAAGATTTGCCCTAGAGGATAGTTTTATGTCATTATATTAATACAAGTCATTATATTAATGTTATGTAAAATTGATGTGTTTCTTAATAAAATGCAGAAAAATTACTACATTCAAGAATCTGATGTGATGAATAAAAAGAATTAGATCAGTGAGTAAAATTGATATGCTAATAAAAAAGTGCCCTTGGCAGAAAATTATTGGAAAATATTCAATGAAAGACAAATTTTCAGTTGAAAGGAACCCATCAAAACTTCATGTCTGGGCTGCATTTCATTTACATTGTCAGTCTGCAAGTTTGGTTGTTTATTTCTGAAGATTTGCCCTAGAGGATAGTATTATGTCCGTTGAATCATAGTAAAATTCATCCTCAAGATCTTCTACTTTCTGAAAACAGATATGCTCCTGATATATTTCTATATAGACATGTGTGTAGTAAGCAAATGAGAGATCTATCCTCTGCCTATGTTGTGCTTGCTTATCTTATGTAGCTTGTCCTAAGTCCCAAAAAAGACAAGGAACTGTGTCGGATTGTCAATAGCCAACGTAAAACATTATCAAATCCTTATTAAGTGGATAGAAGATGTCATTTTGTTAATCCTATGTTGTCAATCGTAAGCAATATGTTGTATGACTTGCACATCTCAAGTACATCACATCTTTGTAAGAACAACTACATTAATGCATTGATAAACATGAATTCTCATACTTTTGAGAAAGAATTTGGTAAAGAAAGTAATTGTTATGTAACTTAGAAGTCTACAAAAGTAATTGACACTAAACTTGCTTTTAAACTTGAAATATTTGCACAATTGAAATCAATGGAAATTGGTGGGCAGGAGAGTTTACTGTCACGTGCCTATATGAGAGCAAACTTGTGGTAGATAGAAAATATGATATCATAAATGGGATAAACATGATAGTAGATTAGATTTGGTAGAATAACATAGTGGATCTTAGATGGGTCAGAGATGATCACAACATTAAAGTTTTTGGAGAAATGAGAAACCCTTGATACATGTTTTTTACAAAACATGTTTTAGTGAAAATATAATAGAAAGAGAGAATGGTTGAACTTTCATTTCAGTTGTAACTGATTTTCAATTGTGAAAAGTTAGTTACATCAGGTATCACAACTTGTTTATATACTACAAGTTGTGACCTGTAGTAGCCTGTAACTACTGAATACAAACTGCCAGGTGTCAGTAACATACTGACTGGCTCTAATGCTTAAGCTAATACTCTAATACCCCCCCCCCCCCACAAACTCATGGGGAGCTAGCAACCCTGAGTTTGTGTCTGAATTCCAGGAACCTTGTTGAAGGAAGAGGTTTGGTGAGAGTATCAGCCACTTGATCAACACCAGGAATGTGAGCAACAGCAATGGTTTTGGCTATGACCTTCTCTCTGACAAAGAAGAGGTCAATCTCCATATGCTTGGTACGAGAATGTAAAATAGGGTTATGAGCAAGCAGAACAGCTGATTGATTGTCACAAAGAACAAGAGGCTGTTGAATAGCAATGCCAAGCTCAGTGAACAATGTTTGAAGCCAGAGCAGGTCTGCAGTGGCTTGAGCCAAACTCCTATACTCTGCTTCAGTGCTGGACCTTGCCACTACAGGCTGCTTCTTGGACCACCAAGAGATTAGGTTGGGACCAAAGTAGATAGCAGCACCAGATGTGCTCCTCCTATCATCTGGATCAGATGCCCAGTCAGCATCACAAAACACCTTGACAGGAGGTGGTTGGCTGGAGGTCAGAGGAGACAGATGAAGGCCATGAGACTGTGTGCCCTTGAGGTAACGAAGAATGCGTTTGACTGCAACCCAATGGGTCTCTAGAGGGTGAGACATGAACTGGCAGACTTTGTTCACAGAGAAAGCAATGTCTGGCCTAGTAATGGTGGCATATTGTAAAGCCCCAACTACTGACCTGTACATGAAAGGGTCAGAGAGGGCAGCAGAGCCAGTCTTGGTGAGTTTGCAAGAGGATTGCATGGGGGAGCTGACAGGACTGCAGTCAGACATTTTGGTCCTGTGCAAAAGATCCCTAATGTACTTGGACTGTGTGAGCAGCATGGAGCCATTAGAGGTAGCCTTAACTTCTATGCCCAAGAAATAATCAAGATCACCAAGATGCTTAAGAGAGAAGGCAGTGTTGAGCTTGGAGATAATCTGTTGCAACAGCTTTGAGTCACTTCCAGTGATGATTATATCATCAACATACACTAGGAGATAAATGACATGGCCATTGGAGGAGTATATAAAAAGTGAGGGATCACATTTGCTAGGAGTGAAATGAAGAAGAACAAGAGCCTGTTGTAATCTCTCAAACCATTGCCTAGGAGCTTGCTTCAGACCATAGAGGGCCTTCTGAAGTTTGCAAACCAGTGTGGGATCAGAGGAAACAAAACCAGGGGGCTGTTCCATGTATACCTCCTCAGTGAGCAATCCATTAAGGAAAGCATTGTTGACATCCAACTGTTGGATGGACCAATGTCTGGAGAGAGCTATAGTAAGAATGATTCTGATGGTAATAGGCTTAACCACAGGGGAAAAAGTCTCATTGTAATCAAACCCCTGCTGTTGGTGGAAGCCCTTGGCAACAAGCCTGGCCTTGTACCTATTAACAGAGCCATCAGGATTTTCCTTAACACGGAAAACCCATTTGCAGCCAATAGATTGTCTGTTAGGAGGGAGAGGAACAAGGGACCAGGTTTGATTCTTGCATAAGGCATCAAACTCAGCTTGCATAGCAGCTTTCCACTTGGCATCTGTAAGAGCCTGCTTGACAGACTTTGGCTCAGAGTGAGCTAGCAGCAAAGAAGGATGTAGTCTAGGCTGAGTGAAGCCAGCTTTGGCTCTAGTAGTCATAGAATGATTGTTGATAGGAATGTGAGCAACAGGGATGGCATTGAGAGGTACACTGGGAGAAGAAGAAGTAGAGCTAGGAGAAGTAGAGAGGTTTGAGGAAGAAGAAGCAGTAGGAGACAAGGAAGGGTCAGAACTGACAGGAGCAGGTGAAGGGGCTGACACAGGACTTGAGATAGGGACAGCTGTAAGAGGAGTAGGCATAGGTAGAGGAGTAGATGGAGAAGAAGATGAAGTAGGTAAAAGAGAGTGTAGAGAAGAGATACTAGAGGCTTTTAGAAAAGAGTTGGAATGAGAAGTGGCTGATTTTGAAAACAGCTCTAGAAAGGGAAACCTAGACTCATTGAAGAGGACATCCTTGGATATGTACATTCTTCCAGAGGGAGATAGACACTTGTAAAACCCTTGTGGGAAGTGGAATAACCCAAGAAACATTCATGAGACCTAAACTCAAGTTTGTGGGCATTATAAGGTCTCAATAGAGGGAAGCAAGCACAACCAAAAGCCTTTAAAAATTTGTAGTCAGGAGCAGTTTTGAACAGAAGAGTTATAGAAAGAGAGAATGGTTGAACTTTCATTTCAGTTGTAACTGATTTTCAATTGTGAAAAGTTAGTTACATCAGGTATCACAACTTGTTTATATACTACAAGTTGTGACCTGTAGTAGCCTGTAACTAGTGAATACAAACTGCCAGGTGTCAGTAACATACTGACTGGCTCTAATGCTTAAGCTAATACTCTAATAAAATAGAAGGTAGTAAACAAGAGTGGTGGTAGTGAACCTTGGAATAATATAGGTTCCATTTAACAATAAATAAGTAAAGTGGAATATATGAAATGCAAATTTATCCAGGTACAAACTATAATTGTGATAGTTCTTTGATATTTATGAGAGTGATTGATAGAACGATAAACTAAATATTATTGATAGAGTAATTCTACAGTAACTACCAGCAGGAGCAGTTACAGAACAAAAGGAAATTACAACTGCAGCAATAGGAATAATAAACTAATAAGTAGCATAATTTTCTAGGAATTAGAGAGTCCGGTCTCTCCCGAGCTAATTCACATAAAACAACCGAATCTTCTCAGTTTCCTACCCTTATTCTATTTAAAATATGCAATTAACTTAAAGTGGGCCCTATTAATTGGGTCTGCACCTAGCATATTGTCTTGGAGGTTATAGATACAACATGTCACATAGTTTAGATATCTTGGATACAAAAACAAAGAAATAGTAGAAGTTCAAATTCTTAATTAAGCTACACAAAAAAATAGTAGAAGTTCAAATTCTTAATTAAGCTACACAAAAAAATAGTAGAAGTTCAAAAATATAATTCAAGCAAATGATGAATATTCTAGTGTTACTTCTGATAGAAAGGAACAATTAAAGTTAAAAGGAAAAAAATGTGAATGGTAGACTAAGAATGTAGTATGGTACTGATTATTAGACTGTAAAAGGAAGTGAGAACTGAGAAGTTATGACAATATTGTCTTGGTTGAGTGGCACCATGCATCAGGAACTAGTGTATTTAACAAGAAAAAAATGACATTTATTGATGACAAGACAGTAGAATCATGCATTGCATCATTTGATATGTAGCTTACCCCCAACCACTGGAAAAATACTTTGGTTACTATTCCTGAGGTACAACCATGAATGTTAGAAATGGAAGTAGCTAATGCATATGTTTAATGTATTAATGGAAAGAGACACCTGTGTTCCCTTAAAGTCGGGTCAATTAACATAGGCATAGGCTTTAAAATATAATTTTAAAAGAGAGGGATGTGTTAGTTTTCAATTCCATATTCATCAAATTTACTAAATATCAAATTATAAAACACACCTCATCAGGATGAGCCCCCCACATGAAAACGCGCAATCGAAATTGTGGAAGACCATAACACCCAGCTGCAACAATTCCCAATCTTGCTTGGTAATTCATATGTACCAAACGGCCTAAAGCATATCTTCCGAGTGAACCCTTGTCAAATCTTAATATGTCAACCACATTCTCCATTAAAACATACTTAGGCTTTAAATATTTCACTATATCCATGAAAACTACTATCTGATGATTTCTTTCATCATCCAGTGGTGATTCCGTGTTTCTATAGCGATTATAGCCACTAATTCCTTGACATGGAGGACCTCCACAAACAACACCAACTTCACCCTGAAATGATTTTAAGCAACAATTCTAATTAAAATGCAAAAGCCCTCGAGATTTTTTCAAATTTAGACCATAAAAAATAATACTTACAGGAAGAGGCAAGAGTTTTGATTGTATCCCCTCTCTCACAAAATCCTGAATGATTTGCTTACAGTTGCTGCATAAACAAATAATAATAATAATTAATAATAATAATAATAAGTATGGAAGCACTAAAAATACTTAAAATTATCAATCATTGGAAAAATCAAGTTATATACCGTAAGTTTTCAATTGGTTCCCATGTATCTTCACTTTCATCATAACCTTTCCAGTTCACCTA
Source organism: Vicia villosa (assembly GCF_029867415.1). NCBI lineage: Eukaryota > Viridiplantae > Streptophyta > Magnoliopsida > Fabales > Fabaceae > Vicia > Vicia villosa. The sequence goes on from NW_026705025.1 coordinate 327,685, forward strand.
CAAAAGAAATTCATGAATATTTTCAGAGATTTCAATATGGAAACATATGAGTAGAAGATTAGACATTTAACTTGTTAAAAGTATTGTATAACTTTAGAACTTGATTATTCCAATGAAAGGATGCTCCTTTTATAGGAAAGAGTACATAAAGACACTCAATAATAAAACACAATAAATATAAAATCAAACAGTGTCAACAAAACTGATAATTTTTAGCCATTAGATGTATTGGACTAGTGATGTAGACTAGTAGAGTCTGCAGCACTAATGTTAAAGTTTATTGAACATTAACAAAATCTGATTGGTCGCTAAGGACAATGTTATCTTAAAATTTGCAAAACTAAGCAGAATTGAGTTTGGAAAAGGTTTGATTTTAGATATGCAAACATTTTCTATTCCATCACCGTTATTGACTGAAAAATAGGAGTAAAAAAAACACGTGTCTCCTTTCATTCGTATATATAACTAAAGAAAATTCAATTAAAAATGAGATTTATTCATAAATAAGATGCGAAGTTATTTTGATTAAAAAAATAATGCAAAGGGTTTGGGCTTTAGATTTAATAGTGTAAAGGTCTTCAATCGTAGTGCTCACCAAACAATTCAGAAGCCGCTTTTCTCATTTGCATCATTTTTTAATGAGGTAAAATTGTTCTCATGCGTATTTTGTGTAGTCTTTGAAGTGAATTTTGATAGAAACAGGTACCAAACAATAAATTTTTATACTAATTATTACAATGAGTTTCCAAGAAATTCAAGAGTCTTGGTTCTCTCCCTTCCAAGAATTTGAGAGCTTGGTCTCTCCCTCCCAAATATAATTGCTTCTAATAATAATAATTGTTACTCTAATAATACTAATGGCTGCTCTTAGATTTTGTAACAGCTACAGACAACTTTTAGAATGGCTGTTCTTAAGCCTGTAACCGCTACTTTACAGAATAATCAGCCAAATTCAACCCACGTTTCTAGTAATTCTTAAGGTCCAACAAAATTTTAACACTGCCATTGTTTAAATCTCACTTGATTTTTTTTCTGTTTCTCTTTAACAAAGCCTTTTTTAAATTTGCATGCCTCTTTATAACCCACAGTTGTCAACATCTAATTAGAAAATTGTATAATCAAAAAATGTATCGGAACTTGAAACAATGGCAAATACTAGTCACTTGAAGGTGACATGAATATCACCATATCAAAAAACAAGTAAGCAACTATATATATCTGCATAGATATTTCAAGAAAAATAAAGTTTTGTCTGGAAGGAAAAAAGCCAAAAATTGACAGAAATTAGATTTATTACCTTCAAATATAGACTATGTTTTCCTGTTTTACTGGGATCACCGTAGCATATATCAACTAACCTAGATACTTCAAGTTCATCATCAGAACTATCATCCGCTTGAGAATTCACTTGCTTCTTTTCTCCTGAGCTCCTTGCCCGTATTGGAGTTTTTCTTTCTATGTCACCAACATTATATCGTTTGCATAGCTTTTCCCACTCTTTCAATAGTTGCAGAAAGTCCTCTGCAGATTCATTTCTCACCTATACAATAAAATTAAATAAATATTATATGGAATCAGAAAATTTATCATCCAAAAAATTGTAGAAGAAGATAGTCAGCACTTACGTGCGTATCTGGGTGGTTTAGTTTCAAGCTATTAGTTGCAGAGTTATCACTATCAACAGCCCATCTCTGAGCAAAAAAGCAAACAATAGAAGATCAGAGTATAACAATGATACTCGATGTAATTTGTGAAATACAAATAATTTCAGTACAAATATGAATTTCATTTATAATTACCGCGACAAGATTAACTGATGATAGATTGGCACCTAAGCACAGTCCGGTTGACATGCCACCACAGCCAGAATAGAGATCTAGCAATGTCAGTTCTGTCCTGTGCAATTCAGGACTAGGTAGGCTCTTGGAAATAGTAGATGCCTCTGTTGAGAGACTTTCAAGCACAGCAGGTTGTGATGACTCCTTAATCTTAACAACATTATCTAAGAAATATAGACATTTTTTAGCATTAAATTTGAACAAAACAACACATATTTTATGAACTTAGTTTGAATATCTCAACTTGCAGTTTTAAATGATCACTGAAATTGCACTTTGTTGTCAATTCAACAGTTAAAGGATGCAAATGCTGACCACCTCAGAACGGGTAACAGTATATAATATGACCAGCGAATAGATGATTTTTTAGCTAAAACTCGAGATCACTACAAAAAATTAATTTTTGTGTTCATCAAACAAACATGACAACTGCAAGAAGCACACTGAACAGAATTGTTTCCTATTTCTAAACTACTTTTTTTTCTTCCTATCAAGGCACTTCTGCCTTCCAATTCCTTGTCTAGTGATAGATTAAACAAGAAAATTTTGGTAAAGAAAAGACTAAAAGCATCTTGCACTCACTCATGACATACCTGTTGGTATTTTACGGAATGTAGAGTACTCAACACAATATTCCATATCATAATAGAAGTTAGATGGTGAAACAGAAGTCACCCTCAGGCCAACCTGGAAGAAGTCATACAGAAAAAAGAACTAGCAATTATTACATACAAAGACAGAAATATAAACCTCAAAATTGACAAGGCAGCAGTACCTTGTCAGATGAAGTTGTGAGCAAATAGAAAAAAATAAGAAAGATCTTAACTGAGTCTTGTCATACATACCTTAGGTTTTATGTATCTAACATTCACTTTCTCTATTATGGAATCTATTAAGTTATCATTCATTATTGATGAATAGAACAAACGCCTCTTGTCATGATAATCACCTGCATCTTTGACAACCTGTGAAAAAATCAGATGCAATAATTAGAATGACATATATTTCAACATAACTAAATAAATATCAGCACATACTTGGTACTCACTGTATCTTGAATTCTGTAAAACCATTGGACCCGGAAATATTTTTTCCTATCAGTAGTTTGAAAAAACTCAACAATCTTGCCAATATGTTTTTGTTCTTCTTCACCCTGTAAGAATCACATAGAATATAAGTATAACTAGCTCTCATTGTGTTCATAGAATCACGAGATTTCGTGGTACACAGATGTCACTGATATCCATATATTACTCTGCTGGCTCTTCATAGGAGGACAGTAGAGAGATTAATATGACAAGCCGTACTCACAGGCAAGTTTTAAGGATATACTCGTACACCTTTAATAATAAAGTCAATGAACATAAACATATAGCAGTATGCTGGGAGGAATTTAATTAGAAAACAAAAGAAAAATGCATAGCAACCCCTGATATCTATTTACTTTGTTTTGAACTGATCACGCCATGAAATTTTGAATCCAGAACCTTCCGAAAATTCAAATAGTGTAATAGAACCGTTCATCTATCAGATAGTTAAATCACTTGCACATGATTAACACTAGACGTGAGAATTGATAGTGAGTCTACACCATTTTAAAAATAAATATGAAAAATTAAAAAAGAAAAGATGTATTATTTTTAGAAGAGACATATAAATATATATATATATATATATATATATATATATATATATATATATATATATATATATATATATATATATTATAAAAAAGTTGATGACACTAACTAATCCAAACTTAAATAAATTAGTAATTACGGTCATTATAGCTGCACTACTAAGTTAAAGTACACAGTAAATCTATAACAAGTTTTGCTTAGGTGACAAGCAAACAGATAAAATACCATGTTTTCTGAAGTATGCACTTACTTCTATAGATGCACAATCACCAATATTGAAAATGCAGTTCCCAATTTTAGCTTGGGCATAATGGCATTTAACATTTATAATAGTCTCGTCTTCTTCATCCTCACTATGATATCAGCCATGTCAAAAAGAATAAATACAGTAAGAAATTTAGAACACTTATCATCTGAGAAAGAGAGTTAAAATCGCCAAAGTTGAATTTATGAATAAGTCAGTACTTACTTTATTTTGAACACTCTGTCTTTACATTGCTTGTCCTGCAATTTTCAACAGAAAAATCAGATAAAAAGAAAATGGAATACAATGTGTTTGAATCAATAGAAACTAACAGACCTTTTCATTTCTTAAAATGAAGAATGCAGATATTGACCAACTACTTATGGGAAATGAAAATGGTTAATATTTTTCTTCCTTTTTTGGATACAGCATAATGTAGTTATAATAACATGAAAAGCATACTAAATGAATCAGGCCAACAACCTTCAATTCATAACGCCATCCCCATCTTTCGCGAGCTTCATCATCAGGTATAGGATCGCCAATGAATGAAGAAATGCTTTTCTCACCCATACTTCCATTTGCAAATGAAGCTGATGAGTTAAATTTCTTTTTTGGTGGTTTTCCTTGTAGCTTCTTAGACAAAGCGAAATAATCAGAATTTGTTTGGCCATTTTCAACCCAGGTTGAGGATGTCATTTCCTCAAGAGACAGTGCTGAGCAGTTGATATCATCAACTTCAGGGGAATGCTGTTCCTCTGATGAATTAGGCAATTCAATGGAAGAAGAAATCACTTTTCTAGTTTTCTTCTTCTGGTGAACTACTGGCATGTCCTCATTCCCGTTTGAAGACCTACATCTTCGAAGCTGCATGACTCAAGAATCAGAATACAGAATCTTTTATCATTGGATAACAAGAAAAGTAATATCAAAGGTTTCAGGTATGTCAACAATGCGCACATTGTGCCAATGTGTTGTTACATATAATACTAGTAGAGAATACCAGATAACAAAAATGAAAGTAGTTTAGGTAGAGGACATAGGAACTAAAGTAACAACACATTAAGAATCAAATACACTTAAATAACCACAACAACAAAAATAATTAAAAGAACAATTGTACATCGCTTGGGAAAACAACTTAATTAACCACTTATGCATGGATTATTTCTATAATCAAAGAAGAAATGTGATTAAATTGTCATTTTATAAATAATACATTTTTCGTTTAGTTAAACTAGCTTAGTTGATAGCTCTAGGGACCTCCGGTCCGATTGCATGAACGTACGTTCAAACCCGCGACACTCAAATTATTCACGTTTAAGGGATTAAAGATGTTTCACAAGTTATTTACATGAATTCTATCAAAAGCTATATAGCGAATGTGCTTGTGAAAACAAGATTATTTTATCAAAATGAGAGAGAAGCAGGCAGAAATTGCTGAATTGGTTTACAATAACACAACCCAAGAGTAAATATTGATATGCTTTGGGATTGAAATAAACTTTTTAAATTTATTTTATATAACTTTTGAATTGAAAATATTATCAGTTAAATAAACAGCATAAAATTCAAGTAATAGAAATAAGCTTGATATTTGTTTATAGTATTTATATTTTATTTTAGGATATATACTATATATTTTTAATATCCATTAATTTTTTTGACAAGTAAACATCCATTAATTAATAAATTAAAAAATGATATAATTTAATAACTGTGCACTATTAACGTGATGAAATTTTACGCACATATTGAATCACATCATAATGATGCAATATGATTATGAAGCCTTATAATAGTATTTTTAAAAAGAACGTTTATAATATATAAAGGAAATAATTGTTATGCACAAAAAAAGTTTTTTTGACCATCCGTAAATATTACTTTAAATAAAATAAATATTACGTAAAAATAAAATTCAAATATGATTTAAAATATGACGTCACTATGGATAATAAATAAATCCTTTTATTAAAAAATACGGAAACCAAACTGATAAAAAAAAAAACGTTCATAAGTTTAGAAAAAATGCTTGTAATAGCAAAAAAAAAAAAAAATTGAAGAACAAAATTAGAGTTTTTTTAAAGTTTAACTATACAATTAACAAAGAATTTTCTATATCAATAAAACAATTTTATAGACTTATCCAATTAAATCTCTCTATAACTTAATTTGTACTAACATTTCCAAAAATATATTATACACAAAAAAGTTTGTTACCATCCGTAAATATTACTTTAAATAAAATCAATATTTACTTTAAAATATGACGTCACTATGGATACCAAATAAATCCTTTTATAAAAAAAAAACACCGAAACCAAACTGATAAAAAAAAGTTAATATAATAATAAGTATAAAAACACGCTTGTAATAAAAAATTGTTTTTTATTTCCGAAGAACAAAATTAGTTTTTTAGAGTTGAACTATACAATTAACAAAGAAATTTCCACAAAATAAAGATTTAATTGGATATTTCTTAAATTAAAAAAATCAAGATTATCCTAAAAACATAAAATTATCCACAAAATAAAGATTATTATGACGCAGAAAAGAAAAACACTAAAACCAAGAAAGAACTAAAAGAAAAGAGAGAATTACGAGTGACGAACCTTCACATCACGAGAAGAAGAGTCAGTTTCGTCAGATTCACCGGAAAATCTCGGCGAGCGTCGTCGATTCTCCTCCGACAATCTCACCTCAGAAACCCTACCTTTCCTCCGCGAAGATCCTCCTGAAGAACCTGCATTGCGACCATTCGCATCGGCGGGATTCGGTTTCGGCGGAGGAGATCGCATGGAGTCGTCATCTGCATGCTCTACCGGGAGCACCTTCGGCGGCGATCCCTCCGTCATTTGGAGGTTAACGACGGAGAGGCAGTGAATTGAATTGAGTTAGGTTAAAGTTTGGAAGGGTTTTGGTTTTGAAGATCTAAATCTCGAAAATGTTAGAGTCAGGGTTTTGCTTTTTTTGTGTTGACCGTTTAAGAGTGAGTTGGTTAATGTGTTGGAAAATGTAAATCGTGTGAGTGAGGTGAGAAAAGGAAATACACCAATAGTGTGTATGTGGTGGAATTTAGTTTCACTGCGAATCTAATCTAATCTAACAGCACACGGTAACCCAAAAATGTACTTTCACTTTAGTGACAACTCAAAATCCTCTTTTACCAATTTATTTTAACATTTTACACAAATTAAAATTTTATACAATTGTTTTTACTAATGTATTCGTTTATTATTAATTAATATAATGTAGAGTGGGAAAATTTGTTTATTTTACACAAATTAGAAGTAAAGTAGGAACAAATTGAAAAAACTAAAAATATTATTCATTTTAGAACATTTTAAATTGTTTATAAATAGATTACTCATTCTAAATTGAGAGTGTTATATTACATATTTTAGGTTGTATACGAGTCTTTAAAAACTAGTAATAATCATATTAATCTTAATAATAATATTATATTAATAGTGGTATGGACCTAAGGAATTCAACCCGAAATAGTTACTACATTCAATGATATAGTGGGTGTGTATAAAAGTAAGAAATAGAATTAGGATTTTATTATAGTGTCTCTATCATCTACTGGGAATGATGAAATTTTTATTAATTAGATAGTAGAATTAGAAAAAATGCATTGAAAATTGAAATGGGTTTGGGACACTATTTTATTTAAAATGGGTCACTCATAACGGAACGGGAGAGTAATAAATTAGGCAATTTCTCATCTCACATGTGTTACATAGGGCACACTTCTGAAAATTCAAAAATGCCCCTAAGTGAATTCGGAGATGCATCTCCGAATGCACCAAATACTATTTTTTTGCAGAAATTTAGTTCGGAGATGCATCTCCGAAGTCACCCTTTGTGTTTAAAAAATCAAACAACCCCCGCGTTTCTTAAGAAAATTGATTCGGAGATGCATCTCTAAATTTTTGTCTGTGTAATTTTTTCAAAATAAGTTTTCAAGTATTGTGATATTTTCGATCCAAACTAATTTCAATTCGAGTAAAAATGACGTTATTTATTTCAACGATTAAGAAAAAATATTATAGAACCACGTAAAGCTTTAATAAAATCAAATATTATAGAAATTAAATATTTTAGTACAACCATTATTCTCAAAGTCGATTAAAATTAAATAAAATACTCTAATGTGTATTTCTAATCCTAATACCCTGGTTCCTCCTCTGCCAATGGTAAACCACGGCACTCCGTGCCTCAAAAAGAATGAAATGTGTTAGGACGACCGGTTCATCTCCACCTCTCGCAAACACTCCGGACTTGATGCCCTGACGTGTAAGCCGCATAATATTCTGATTGTGCGGCAACACATCAACGACATGGCCGTCCAATGCCTGCTGATTCTCCTAGAGCTCCTCTTGAGGAGGTCTAGGTGGACATCCAAGAGCGTCTTGTGTCATGTAAGGGTGTGACACTTTATAGAACTATGACATGTAACACTCAACGTAGCTCCACTGAGACGTGGCCTCGTGAGTCTGATACTCCACCGGTACCAGATGATTCTCAAAATCCGCAAAAATGTCATCCAGGTCTCTACGGACAGTACGGATAGAAACACTCTAAAAGGGTGACCTGGGAATGATCTGCATGTACCCAAATTGTCGCATGCACCGCTCGGGCAAATACCTGCATATGATGTTGGTCTCACGTGCAACCATCCAGAGTATAAGGAAATGTGATCGAATGAAACTTTGTCCCGGTGCACTGTATGGCCTCCATTTTATGTCGTCATATTGAGTGCGACCAATATACACATGGTAAGACAAGATATGATCATTCCCTCTGCGAGGGACAAACCGGCAAGCATATGATCAATCATGACTATAGGTCTGTGAATGTGAAAACCTGTGGATGCGGTGATAGTGAGCTAGGATACATCCCTGAAAACCAATAAGAAAAAGTATTGGTAACAAGTGTAAAAAGAAAAAAATTAGTTTGTAACTTAATAGTGGGATTTGGAAATTACTGTAAGTAGGGTGCATGAGCCTGTCATCTGATTTGTCGTCCATCTACAAGCTTCGTTCATGTTGTGGTACAGGTAAACCGAGCATGTTGCTCCCCACTTCCGCTCGCGAATGGACTTTAAGTCGATGAAGTATTTTAGGTAGGCCATATCCACGTAGTTAGCACTTTTGTCCATAAACATGGACGTGCCCGCCAAGAACAAGAAGTAGCACCTCATGACACACTCCCTATAGTACGCAACCCATAAATCATCGGCGTCCAGGTGTTCGGATGTGTCCAAGTTTTTTTCATAATTTCTCCAAATAGGAAAACTTGGCATGTGCACCCTTGCTGCTTCTACACTGCTCAAAGGCATCATCATATTCACCTCCCCAAAAGGTCATCATCATATCAATGCCCTTAGTCCTGGTGATCTTAGAATGATTAAGAAACCTTCCTCTAATGGGATGGTGTGGGAGGCATGCTACATCATCCAGTGTAATAGTCGTCTCACCAATAGGGAGGTGGAAAGATGATGTCTCATTATGCCATCTCTCAACAAATGCAGCATGCATGCCACTGATGATGTTGGTGTACCCTGAAGCACAAGGATTTGCAAGCCCAAAGTCTTGGAGTACAGTTTGGAACTATGATTCCTCATGATGATAAAAATTGTGAATATTTGTTGCATGATTTGTAACACCCCATACTTTCTAATTTTAATTTAATCGGTAATTAAATTACTATTTAGAATTATTTAATATTTTGTTGAACTAATTGAAGGAATTATGAAATATTAACCTTTGGGCCAAGCGTGGTATTTAGTAATGAGGGGGGTGTTAAGTGTTGAGCCCATTACTAAATTATGTTATGTTTTCATAAAACAAGGAAATAAGAGGAATTTGAGAAATAGAGGAGAAAAACTTAATAGGGAGAGATGGAGAAGTCATGGACAAAAGCATTTTCGCAACCCTTTGGCATCACAAGTCATGCCATAACTCTTTGCTCGTAACTCCAAATCAGGTAATTCTTGAAGATTCAGATTCTACACGAAATTTCCTTCTATTTGATATATTAATTCGTGTCAGAGAGGTTCTCGATGAGGGAGATAAGCGAGTTTGAAGATTGGAGATTCTTGCTGAAAGTGAAGAAATGAGGCTTACGGGTTTGATGGAGAAGAAGGGGAAAAGTCCAGATTCTTGGCTAAGGTAAGGGGGACTTTTCCGGTTAATTTCTATTATGTGATTATAGGTAATAGGATGGATTAATATGTGATTCGATTCGATTGGATATATTGGGAATCGATATCGTTAGGTCTGTCATGAATTAGGATAATTGATGCAATTGATGAATTTGATGAATGGTTTGGTGTTAGATGACTTCTAAAATGTGTTATATTTGTGTTATAATATGTTATTTGATGATGTTTTGGTGTGGGGACTGTTATGGTGCGATTGGACTGAGATTGGGAGAGGAAAGATGTCAAAATCGCAGCAAAATTTTGCATCTGCGAAGAATGCGTCGACCTAAGCGTCAGATGCATCTACCTAAGTGTCAGTTTGCGTCGACCTGAGTGACAGCATGCGTCGACCTATAGGGTCAGCATGCGCATAGCCGAGGGGGGCAGGAAATCTAATGCGTCGACCTGAAGGGGGTTTTGCGTCTACGCATAACATCCAATTTTTGACAAATTTTCCGGAGGTCATAACTTTCAGACCGTACATCCGTTTTGAGCGCCGTTTCGAGCGCTGCGGAGCTAATTCAAAGCTTTAGATGATGAATTGGTGAAATGGGCAGTGGCCCTATTTTATTATAAATGTTGATTCAATTTAATTGATGGATTGTAGCATTGTGTACATATATGTGTGAATGTAACAATGTGTTGTATGGTGATGTAACCACTTTGAATTCGTTGTGACTGGGAGGTGTTTTGACGTGATTATATGTGATATAATTGAATAATGATGATACTAGAATTGAATATATATTGATATGATTATGTGTGATATAAACGTGGATGGTGTTGAAATCGAATATATCATTCGGTGTTGCTTTTGGTGAGTTATTGGTGATATACATTGTGCGTATGTGGAATTGTGTAAACATGACAATGTTTTAGCGTGATGGTGAATGAACCATTATTATTATTAATGTGATGATTATATGTTGTATGTTTACATATATGATTGAATGTAACATTGTCTGCATATATTCTTGAATGTGACAATGTGTTGATGCGGTGATAGGTTTGTTGTGACTATTATCATGATTGTTGTGATAATATGACGGTGATGATTGAATGATATATTTGATGTGAATATATGTGAATAATTGAATGATTGTGCAGCGTGTACATACTTATTCGGTGATGAAAATGGTGAGTTATGATGAGACGATGCGGTGCATCGGATCGATGATGTTTTTAAATATGGTATATGTGTACATTCATTCATATGCATTCGGTGATGGATTCCATTGATGTTTGGATCAAATGGTGGACATAATTCCCATTGTGCGGAATTTGTGTCGGTTAGGCCGTATCTCGATGAGGCGTAGATCGGTCAGGTGGATTAATTCCATAGTTTATTGATACCACATGTATAGTGTCAATTAGTCATATGCATCCTTGTCATAACATGATTGAATGAATTTCGGTGTTATGTTTGGTGTTGTATTTGTTGTGATTGTTGTCTTTGTTGCGATTGATGAATGATAATTGAATATCTGAATATATGACAAATTGGGTGAATGATATATTATGATATTTTGTTGCTTATGAATGAATAACATTGATTAATTGAGAATGAGACTCACCCTTACTTGTTGACATTTTTCAGATTGAGGAGTAGCGGCATTAGTGCTTGGTGAGGATGACTCGTAGAGTTTATCCGTTTATGTTGGGTCGTGTCGGTCATGCTCTGGTCTTGTAACACTGGGGAACGATAGATTTAGAGTTTTAAGAGATTACTCTATTTTATTTGGTGTTGAATTATATTTCCCTTGGTTGTACTGGCGATGTTTCGTATTCCGCTGTGATAAACATGATTATGTTTTGGCAAATCGTTTTCTAATAAAGCATGGCTTTGACCATAGTTGTTTTATTTGTTTTAAATAATTGTGGCACCCTTGTATTTATGTTTTTACTCTGATTATTTATTTAAATTTCCGCGGAGCTTAGAAGGGTGATACAATAGTGGTATCAGAGCCTGTCGGTCTGTCCGGCCAATTGTTGAGTCAGTTGAGTTGCGCGACAGTTGAATATTGTCGGCATATTACCCCTTGGTACCTGACATGTGAGTGAATCACTGTCGGTACTTGCTTGTTTTATTGCAGGAGTTGGTTTGAGCAAAGTGGGGGAGAAGCCTTGCTTCTCGGAAGAGGTTCAGTTGTAAGTTTGCAAAGAATAATGTTGTCGTGATGTTTCAGAAAGCGGACTTAGACGAGGGAATGTGTCGCTTAAGTTATGAGAAGTTTGGGAGCGAAGAGATATGATAAAGGACTGTTTGGAATGTGATTGATTTGAAGATGGTGAGTTTTGGAGCGGAATTTCCGTAAGAAAAACACAGGAAGGTTGCTGAACCGTTATGAAACTTCGAAAATTCATAACTGGAGTTCTGGACATCCGATTTGAGTTCCATTTGAAGCGACGGAAAGCTATCAAGATTAACTTTGTTATAAAAATGGTTGTAGCAGCTGTAACGTATTTAATTGTGACAGAATGATGTTGGAAAGAGGTGAAGTTGCGGTTACGCTTGCTCTTGGAACTAGGCTGTTTGTTGGTGCTGCATGGGATGTCAGTGTCAGAGTTGGACGAAATGAAGGAATAATTAAAGGCTTATGGAGAAGAAATTTTAGGAATTAAATATGCCAATTAAGGAGTTTTGGAGATATCGTATAGAGTGTCGCTGCATGGCGTCGGTGTTGCATTTTTGGATAACGATTGGAAAATTCATATCTTAAGCTCTGAGTGTCGGATTAATGTACCGTTTGAACCCACAAAGAGGAGAGATTATGTTCTACCTTATGGGAGAGTTATAAATACAGTAGAGTGGTCCTATGAGAAGATATTCCGAAGTCCGTTAAGAAAGCATGAAGCTTGTTGAATAGGAATGGTTACTATCGCGATTGTTCGAAAACGAAGTTGAGTAAAACATGTTGTTGATGAATAAGTTGATGAGATGTTCGGTAATAAAGATGATTTGAGTGTCGATGGATCTTAGTGAGGATTGAATTAGTAGTAAAGGTGAATTAAACTTTAGAACAGTTGAAGTCGTATTTATGATGCGTCACTGATGGGTTTGAGTGGTGTATTGATGCAAAGTCAGGAAGTAATAGCTTATGCATCAATATAACTCAAAGTGCATGGAAGGAATTATCCGACTCATGATTTAGAGTTGGCAGCCGTGGTTTTGTTTTGAAGTGGCGGTGACATTAATTGTCTGGGTCAAGATTCGAAGTGTTTAGTGATCATGAGGGTCTGAGGTACCTCTTTGATCAGAAGGGCTTAATATGAGGCAACGAAGATGGTTAGAGTTTTGTTAGATTATGATTTTGAATTGAATTACCATGCGAGTACAATGAACGTAGTTGCTGATGCGTTAAGCAGGAAGTCATTACGCATGCCTATGCTAATGGTGCGAGAATTGGAATGGATTGAACAATTCCGAGATTTGAGTTGGGATGCAAAGGTACTCCTAATAGTGTTAGACTGGGTATGCTAAAGCTGACTAGTGGTATTCTCGACGAGATTAGAGGAGGTCAGACAACTGATGTTGAGTCGATCGATAAGTTGACTTTGAATTACCGAGGTAAAGGCGGTGAATTCAGAATCGAAAAGCATAGTATAATGTGGTTTGGTGATCGGGTTTGTGTTCCTGATGTTTTTTAGCTTTGAAAGAATATTCTAGAAGAAGACACCACAGTGAATTATTGTATTATGACGATGTTAATGAGTTTGAGTGCAAACTCCGAAAGGACATTATTATGTAGTAACGACAGTTTATGCTTAAATATGGTTGTCGGCTATCTATTGACAAATTGAGGACTTGATCACCCTTAATCTCTTGTTGATAGTAGAAGAAATCATATTGATGGGATGAAATTGTTTGTTACCTTAATGGTAAAGATGTGATGAATGTTAAGCCGTGAGAATAATCACTCACCATATTGTGGGAACTTATGAAGAAGTGAATATGAAAGAGTGCAACGTATTGGACGGTGACATAAGACGGGTAATCAGAGCCGCACAACAAAAGTGTGCTGTGGAGCAATGTTGTGAGTACTACTCGTGGGTAGTGAAGAATTAATACGTCGGGAGCCTATGTGGAGAACATGTATTGATCTATATGTTGGATTTAGAATCTAGTGGATGTAAGGATGCCTTACCGGATAATTAGAATTTTTTTTTGAATACTTGTCGAGATGATGAGCATATTATTGTGGTTGTACAAGGTTGACGAGTATGTATTCGGCGAAGTTGAGACGACGAGTTGATACTATATGATGCTATAATAATTTTGTGCTATTATAAGGTGTTATCGTAGAATTTCCAGATATAATGAGGAATTATACTCTACGAAGGACGAAGTTGATTTGATTCTTAGTAGAGAGCGGGACTCAGTTGAGTTAGTCTGTAAGCAATGGTATAATGAGGCTGATGAGTGTAATTATAACTACTTATGTGTACTCGTTCCGATGGTGGGAATGTTTTAATAGATGTAGTAACTCAGGAATTGTTTTGAGTACGAGTAAGTATTGCTAAGTGGTAAATTAGTACCATATATGGTAAAGGAGGATTTTAAACGAATGAGTAAAGAGAATCAGAATTGGGTAAAACTAAGTAAATCTAGCTGGTGATGATGATTGTAATGAGTAAATTAGAGTAGCGCAGCAAAAGCGGAATGTAACGTGTTGGATAATTACTGGTGTGACTTAAGAGGAGTCAGAAAGTTGAAATTCAATGAATGGGGAATATTATTATTGGGTTTCTTGAAGGAAGCGGTTGGTGAAGAGTGTAAGTATTACTTTATCGCTCTGATGGAAAGGTGTGTCTAAGGTTGGTACGTTCGGTGGATGGAATCTATTACTGCAGTGTTGATCAGTTGTGATCATACCATGGATTGTGTGATTATATTATTTAGTTATTGGGCGTATTGTATGAGTCGCACCTCGATGTTCGTTGTCGTTAATCTTTTGGAGATATAGCGAGTGGTGCACCTTTAAGGTGGTCGAATGCGATGTAAGAGTTGAGATTGAATGCATGAGACATGATTTCGGTTGGTTATGTCAGATGAATTTTGAGGATCGACTAGGGAAATGTTACCTGGGAACTGGAGAGTCAGATGAAGGACTCATATCCGAGACTTTTCACTTGAAGTATGTTTTCAAAGACGGAAACTCTTTTAGTGGGGGAGAGTTGTAACACCCCATATTTTCTAATTTTAATTTAATCGGAAATTAAATTACTATTTAGAATTATTTAATATTTTGTTGAACTAATTGAAGGAATTATGAAATATTAACCTTTGGGCCAAGCGTGGTATTTAGTAATGAGGGGGGTGTTAAGTGTTGAGCCCATTACTAAATTATGTTATGTTTTCATAAAACAAGGAAATAAGAGGAATTTGAGAAATAGAGGAGAAAAAATTAATAGGGAGAGATGGAGAAGTCATGGACAAAAGCATTTTCGCAACCCTTTGGCAGCCTTCACAAGTCATGCCATAACTCTCTGCTCGTAACTCCAAATCAGGTGATTCTTGAAGATTCGAATTCTACACGAAATTTCCTTCGATTTGATATATTAATTCGTGTCAGGGAGGTTCTCGATGAGGGAGATAAGCGGGTTTGAAGATTGGAGATTCTTGCTGAAAGTGAAGAAAAGGGGCTTACGGGTTTGATGGAGAAGAAGGGGAAAAGTCCAGATTCTTGGCTAAGGTAAGGGGGGACTCTTCCGGTTAATTTCTATTATGTGATTATAAGTAATAGGATGGATTAATATGTGATTCGATTCGATTGGATATATTGGGAATCAATATCGTTAGGTCTGTCATGAATTAGGATAATTGATGCAATTGATGAATTTGATGAATGGTTTGGTGTTAGATGACTTCTAAAATGTGTTATATTTGTGTTATAATATGTTATTTGATGATGCTTTGTTGTGGGGACTGTTATGGTGCGATTGGACTGAGATTGGGAGAGGAAAGATGTCAAAATCGCAGCAAAATTCTGCATCTGCGAAGAATGCGTCGACCTAAGCGTCAGATGCGTCGACCTAAGTGTCAGTTTGCGTCGACCTGAGTGACAGCATGCGTCGACCTATAGGGTCAGCGTGCGCATACCCGAGGGGGGGCAGGAAATCTAATGCGTCGACCTAAAGGGGGTTTTGCGTCGACGCATAACATCCAATTTTTGACAAATTTTCCGGAGGTCATAACTTTTAGACCGTACATCCGTTTTGAGCGTTGTTTCGAGCGCTGCGAAGCTAATTCAAAGCTTTAGATGATGAATTGGTGAAATGGGCAGTGTCCCTATTTTATTATGAATGTTGATTCAATTTAATTGATGGATTGTAGCATTGTGTACATATATGTGTGAATGTAACAATTTGTTGTAGACTTGTATGGTGATGTAACCACTTTGAATTCGTTGTGACTGAGAGGTGTTTTGACGTGATTATATGTGATATAATTGAATAATGATGATACTAGAATTGAATATATATTGATATGATTAAGTGTGATATAAACGTGGATGGTGTTGAAATCGAATATATCATTCGGTGTTGTTTTTGGTGAGTTATTGGTGATATACATTGTGCGTATGTGGAATTGTGTAAACATGACAATGTTTTAGTGTGATGGTGAATGAACCGTTATTATTATTAATGTGATGATTATATGTTGTATGTTTACATATATGATTGAATGTAACATTGTCTGCATATATTCTTGAATGTGACAATGTGTTGATGCGGTGATAGGTTTGTTGTGACTATTATCATGATTGTTGTGATAATATGACGGTGATGATTGAATGATATATTTGATGTGAATATATGTGAATAATTGAATGATTGTGCAGCGTGTACATACTTATTCGGTGATGAAAATGGTGAGTTATGATGAGACGATGCGGTACATCAGATCGGTGATGTTTTTAAGTATGGTATATGTGTACATTCATTCATATGCATTCGGTGATGGATCCCAGTGATGTTTGGATCAAATGGTGGACATAATTCCCATTGTGCGGAATTTGTGTCGGTTAGGCCGTATCTCGATGAGGCGTAGATCGGTTAGGTGGATTAATTCCACGGTTTATTGGTACCACATGCATAGTGTCAATTAGTCATATGCATCCTTGTCATAACATGATTGAATGAATTTTGGTGTTATGTTTGGTGTTGTATTTGTTGTGATTGTTGTCTTTGTTGCGATTGATGAATGATGATTGAATATCTGAATATATGACAAATTGGGTGAATGATATATTATGATATTTTGTTGCTTATGAATGCATAACATTGATTAATTGAGAATGAGACTCACCCTTACTTGTTGACATTTTTCAGATTGAGGAGTAGCGGCATTAGTGCTTGGTGAGGATGACTCGTAGAGTTTATCCGTTTATGTTGGGTCGTGTCGGTCATGCTCTGGTCTTGTAACACTGGGGAACGGTAGATTTAGAGTTTTAAGAGATTACTCTATTTTATTTGGTGTTGAATTATATTTCCCTTGGTTGTACTGACGATGTTTCGTATTCCGCTGTGATAAACATGATTATGTTTTGGCAAATCGTTTTCTAATAAAGCATGGCTTTGACCATAGTTGGTTTATTTGTTTTAAATAATTGTGGCACCCTTGTGTTTATGTTTTTACTCTGATTATTTATTTAAATTGCCGCGGGACTTAGAAGGGTGTTACATGATTCACACATTTCAGACAGTCACGCTCCTGTTAAAAATAAAATATAACATGATTAGTTGAGTTGAATTTGGATACAAAATAAAAAATAGAGGAAGTTCAAAAATATACTTCTTCTTCACAAACATACGGAGCCACGTGCTTTCTAGAATATAGGAGTAAAGATGTGTCTTTAGGACCTCTTGGAAAACACTATAAGTATAAACCAACAGAGAGGAAAAAATATTGAGAAAGATGTATAGGTTCAACAAAATAGTGATAGGGTTCTTATACTTGTTATCACTTTTAACATCCATAATAATAAATAGAGTAGGATTATGGATGAAAACAAACAGCACGACATGTAAGAAAATTCTACAAAACACCACTTCATTGGTGCTTGTTTTCATGTAGCATGTGCACTATGATAATATTTGGTGATTATGTTGTTCTATATTTGGATTTGGTATGACTACTAAAGGTGGTGGTGTGGAAGTTCCTGATATATCTTATAGTGAATATTATCTAATGGATTATTAACATTGGTTGAAGAAAAAAAAATACAAGATCTTAAGTATTGGAATATTTTAAGGAATTGGCACAAAATCCATAACTTGATAGATTTGAATTCTTAGCAACAACACATGAAAAAATAAATAATGTTTGAGCATAAAGATGGTTAAAGTTCAACAAAACTGTCACATAGAAAATTGAGAAATAGAGTAAACCCTGGGTTCTCTGTTTGCAGGGTAGGCCATAATTGTAATTGTAAATGTAACCTCTAAAAAACTTAAAACACTAAAACAAGGAAAATGTATACTTTATTATCTTTATTTAATGTGAATAAAAAAAATCCTTTGTTAGGGATTGGCGTTGGACTTGGTAGGGAGAACCACGGTTCGATTCCCCGCAACTGCGATCGGGAGGGGGGTGGAACCACTTGATGCCAGAACTTGCGCCCGAACCGGACTAAACCGGTGGTATAAAACCAAAAAAAAATCCTTTGTAAAAAAGCTGAGATCCACGATTACTGATTGTTGTTGGGTGTGAAAGAGTTGAGTTAAGAGATTACCTTCTTTGTGTTCGTCATCGGAATATTTGTTTTATTCAAATTGTGGGAGTTGGTCGTGTTCTTCTGTTGGATTTCTCTTTTAGTAGTTTTTCCTTTGCAACTTATCTTGTTTCAAATTTTCCATGAATTTCACTGTTATAATTGCAGTAGCTTGTAAGGTGTTTGACAAAAATTCAAAACCAATATTTTTCTTCTTTTTTCTGGGTTTATTTAGAGGAGGTTTAAAACCCCCTCAATTTCAAGTGTTTTCAGATTTTTGTCGAATTGTCTTCCACGTGGCATGCCACGTCAGCTTCCGTTAATGAAAGTTTACGTAGAGACCGAAATTGTGGATGAAAAACTTTATAAGGACCATTGTTTGAAAGAAAATTATAGAGGACTAAAAGCGAAAATTGAGATATTTATAAGGACCACAAACATATTTAACCTTTTTTAAAATACAATAAAATCAGGTTTTTTGAAAATAAGGTAAAATCGAGTTTTTCCAAAAATACAATAAAATCGAGTTTTTGAAAATACAGTAAAATCGGGTTTTTTGAAAAATACTATAAAATCGAGTTTTTTAAAAAATAGAGTAAAATTGAGTTTTCCAAAATTACAGTTAAGTCGAGTTTTTCCAAAAATATAGTAAAATTAGGTTTTTCTGAAAAATACAGTAAAATTGTTTTTTTAAATACAGTAAAATTGAGTTTTTTGAAAATACACTAAAATCGGTTTTTTTTAAAAGTCAATAAAATCGAGTTTTCCAAAAAAAAAGCAGTAAAATCGAGTTTTTTGAAAATACAGTAAAATCATTTTTTATAATACAGTAAAATCGAGTTTTTGAAAATACAGTTAAATAGAGCTTTTCCAAAAATACAGTAAAATCGAGTTTTTTGAAAATATAGTAAAATGGTTTTTTTGAAAATACAGCAAAATCATGTTTTTTTTTTAAAAAAGCCTGATTTTTTCGTGTTTCTGAATTTTTTTTTCTTCATTTTTTTGAAAAAATTCGATTTTTTCTCGTATTTTTGAAAACTCGATTTTTGTTTTTAAACAAAAACTCAATATTTTTGTATTTTCAAAAAATCAATTTTTCGTGTGTCTGAATTCAATTTTATGTATTTCTGAAAAACTCGATTTTTTTATTTCCGATAAACTATTTTTTATTATTTCTTAAAAATAATTTAATAGATTTAAAATATAAAGTTAAAATAATCCGTTGGATCGTCAAAATATGTTGGATGGATTTAATCCAATCCATTAATTTTTTTTTTATGTGATGGATGAATTTTTTTTTATGGATTGGATAGCCACCCTAGAAAAAACACATCGAAAAGAAGAAAAATACAACAAAAAAATGAGTCTGTCGGAATCCATCATAAGCTTGTCGTAGATCGCGCTGATACTCGTACCCTAGCCCTTTTGCCGCGAATCTATGTCCTCTGAGCTCCGATCTCCATCAGCGGCGAACCTCGTTGAAACCACACGATCCAGCAACCGACACCAAGCAACCAAGCGGCCGATACTCTTCGACAGACTTCCCTCTGGTGACGCCCTGCAGCCTTAAACTGCGTCGTCACCATCACTTTGATCGGTATCACTTCTTCTCTTTAGCTCATATTTATTCCAATTATGTTTGTTGTGGTGATTCAAAAGGAAAAAGAAAAAAAAAAAGAAGAAGAGAGTTTTCATGTTGTTAAAGGAATTAGAGAAGAACAAGTTTGTCGTGTGAATGAGAAAGGGAGTAAGATATATGTTTGCCTCTGTTGTGTTCCATTGCTTTTGTTGCATTCCTTTGTTTTAATTTTATATTCCAATAATAAATGCCATGTGTCAGCGGTAGGATATATTGAAAAATTCAATTTCCATTTAAGATATTTTATTTAATTATGTTTGTTAAAAAAGATTATAAAAAGAGAATAGTAAGGGGGTGGCCGATCCACCCCTATTTGGTTTTTCCTTTTCTTATTTTTTTAATATATATTTATTTTAATTAGGATTACATTAGGGTAAGAAATAAGTGGGTCTTGGGCCTTAACCTCTCAATTAGTCTACCCCCCATGAATCCATTTTATCTTTTTTTTTTTTTGTTTTGTATAATTTTATTTTGAAAAGAATAATATAAACCAAAAATACAAAGACATGTTAGTTAATTAACATTAGTTTATTATATTTTATATAGAAAAAATATCAAAAAATTATATTTTAGTAAATGTTAATTTTCCTGTAGAATTTAATATGTTTATTAGATATTTTTTTCTAATATTTGTTAGTAATTTTTACCATTTCTCATATTTTATTTTATTTTATGGTATTTTAATTTATTTTTTTTATTGTGAGGAACTACACTTGAGACTATTGGACTATTATGGACATTTACAATTTATTTAATTTTCGTACATTTATCATTTCACTTCCATTTGGTTTTGTAAAAATTTGTAGTAAGTATTTTATTCGGTAAAAATGTAGTCCCCATCCCCGAGAGCTTGTAATAATTTTTACCGTTTTTCTTTACTATACTCTTTATTATATTGTTAAGCATTGCATGCCGTTTGTCAAAATAAATGATACTCGATTTCGAGTCCCTTTTTCTATCATAAGTCGATCGCACTTCACGCATCACAATCAACCGTACTTACACGTGCACATTAGCACACATTCATAGCTTGATCCTGAGCTTTCTTACAGTGAGACATATTCGACTGATCGTCCTGATTGGTCATTTAGAAGGCTAGTCTTTGGCTAGTACACTTACACTTTTATCTCAACCATGTTCATGTTTAATTTTTTATGCTTGTTTGTATGAATTTACTTTTATGAACTTATATGGTTTCATTTACTACTTCCATCCCTCTTTTTGAATATATTGTTCATCCCTACATTCTTGGTCCATATACCAAGCCTTAACCCACTCTTTGTAAGTCGATTGCCTTGTGCATCGACATCGAACTTGTTTTTCAAAACTTTAAACTCTTTATGTGCACTTGCACTCGTTTTTCCTTTAAAACCTTTTTCAAAATCTCTTTCGAAACAAACTCTTATTTTTCTTTTTGAATAGAACTACAAATGCTCTGACTTCTCCATTGCACTAAGGAGGTATGTAGGCACAAGACGCGACGTCTTGCCAAGCATAATTTTGAAACCAAACAAAACTTTCTTTTACACACAACTCTTTTTTACACAGATTTTCAAAAAGGTTCATGTGGAGTACCACAGATGAGAGGGGTGTTAACACCTTCCCCTTGCATAATCAATCCTCGTATCTAAGATTTCTGCTTTGTTTTATTAGTTTTTTATTTTAAAAATTTCTCTGAGTTTTATTTCGCTCTTTTTCCTTTTCTTTAAAAACAATAAAGCGCGGTGGCAAATTTCACTAAAATAATAAGTCAAGTCGATCAATGGCTTTGGTCTCAATTTTTTACCGCTATAGAATTGACGACTATTGGGGACACTACATTATCTTTAAGCGGGTTAAGCCTATTTTTGTTTATTTGTGTAGTTTTTTATATACTATTGTGTGCTTTATTTGTTTGTTTGTTTGATCTTTTCTTTTTTTTTTGGTGCTTGGTGGTTCCTCTGTGGTGAGATAAGTCCTGAACCGGACTTGAGAGCACAATGAGATAGGAGGTGGTATGACCAATAGTTCCATATCTGGAGCAGTCCTAAACATGAGCAACATATGATGGAACCCAAATCAGTGGAGGCCTTATGGAAGGTAGTACTTGCTTTTACGAGCAGTCGTAGCAACGTTATTACTTTCAATTTTGAGTGTCCTGAGAAGCTGAAAGACCATTAGAACCCCTTAACCCATCTTAGCCTTTTATGATGTAGCGCAAAAATAGTTAAACTGTAGAGTTGGATCAATTGTCATGCGATGCTACACTCAGACGAGTTTTTCTTCAGAATATTATTGGCACCCACAAACAGTTGTGTAGGCCGGTAATATCCAAAAGAGGATCGTAGACTCTGGGAACTTTGTAGAACCCGTTGTAAAGGTACAATAAACCCTTAGTACATACATTGTGGGATTATTAGACCCATGGCTCCATGCTCGTGACGCCGAATCTATGAACCTTGTTTGTGATCTTATGTGTCATCTTGCGTGTGATCTTGATTGTGGTTATTGCATTCATGCATCCATAAAAAAATACCTTTTTCATTTGGGTTTCAAGGAACTTAGAGTTTCTCTTTGCAAACATCACAGTTATTGTGATTATGGATTTGGAAAAAAGAAACACTTGAAAATATTGTTTCAAGAGTCCTCAATTAAAGGAACTGAGAAAGCTTGGATCTTTAGTGGTCAGTCCTTGATATCGGTGATTTATTTTCTCGATTCATTAGCATGCAAAGAAGAGAAGAGCGCAAGAGGATTTATTTTATTCTAGCATTTTGCCATCTCAGAGTGTTCATGAGTTTTCTGAAATTCCTCCCACTTCTGATGCTTGAAAAGGTATTGTTGACAAGCTGGCAATCTAAAAAGCTCAGATGCGAAAAGCATATAGAGTCAAGATTAAGAAGCTCACAAAGGTGTTGCAGTTTGGATTTTCTTTCGTTGTGGTTCTTCAGGACCCTGGGATATCTTTCTCTTTCTTTTGATTAGGGCTGTTGAAACTATATAAATAAATTATAATCCTTCCATTGTCAATAAAGTGAGATTTGTTCGGTTATTTCAAAATATGCTCTTTATTGATGTTTGTGATTATTATAACTTCTTAAGTTCCTTGAGACTTGAAAAATAAAAACAAATAATTTGAATTGCATTACATGCATCATACTGCATTTAGTCTTGTTTATCTAGAGTTTTCTAGAGTATTATTTCCTTTCTCCTGGTCTCGTTTAGTACAACACTCGTGTCAAGAAGAAAATGGAAAGCATTAAGCAAGAGATCCTTGAACTCCACAAAGAGGTGATTACTTTGAAGGCTGGAATGGAGCATCTGACTGCTCTGGTTGAAATTATAGTTGTCGCCCAAGTCAATCCTCTTATGAAGGAAAAAAAGATGGCAAAGGTTTTTCTAGAAACTATGAACTCATTTTCTCCTAAGAGGATGGTAGTTAGTGCACCTATTGATTTCCATAAAGAGGTGGATATGGAAGTGCTTCTAGAAGAAGGTGTTCGAAAGGGACGTTCATCTGAAGAAGGTAGCCCAGTTGGCAGCATGAACAAGTTTGGTAGTGACTTTTCCAAGAGGAGAACCAGAGGAAGAAACAACCATTATCAGCATCAGCATGTTGCCTCTGTCATCCCTGTGTCTAATTCAGTTCCTACAGTTTTAGACTATCAACGGTGTACTCATCACCAGCAATCACATCAACAAAATCAAGAAGGGATTAGTCAGAGGAAAATGAATTTTGATCCAATTCCAATGACATACACATAATTGTATCCTTATTTGTTGCAAATGAATTTGGTTTAAGTTCGACCTCGGCTAGTTGTTCTTGAAAAACTTCCATGTGGATATAAGGTTGATGATTTCTATACTTTTCATCAGGATGCTCTTGGGCATGATTTGGAAGGTTGCTTTGCATTGAAAGTTGAAGTTCAGAAGCTGGTGAGAAGCGGTGCCTTGTCATTTAAAGACAATGGTCCTGATGTTCAAGTCGATCATTTTCCAAAGTGTAAGCATGATTGATAGAGACCTTAAAGATTAAGGATTATTCGTTCAGCACAAGTCCAAATTGAGAGCATTCTCAATTTTTTAGCATTTACTGTTTTTTCATTTGTAATCTTTCTTGTTTATCAATGCATTGTTTGCATGTAAGAACTTATTTGCATTTGAATGCTAATATTAATACAATGAGTATGTTTCTCTTGAAGAGATCCATTCGTTTTCACTCATATTCATTTTAAATTGTTTTTCTGAATTATGATATCAATTGTTTTTACCAACCCCTTTCTAAGGCAGAGATTGGAGGGAGGATGATGAAAGTGAAAAAACGTAAAACTTCTGGTTTATGCTTTTGAATAAAACTTTGTTGATGATGTACAAACATTGTTTCAAATTCCCAAATACCGGAGATATAAGGAAGATAATCCCTTGTTAACCTTTTTTGAGCCTTGAAGTAGGAGTTTCTTTTCTAATTGAAAAAAAATCAAATTTTTAACCCGGGACAGGATAGTCTTCAGTTAATTTGACCAAGTGTTCAAATTTCAAAAAAGATTGTGCATCCAAGGGTCAATCACGTCATATCCACATCAAAGGCTGGAATATGTGAAACCACAATGAATTAACATCCTTCCAACTCCCCCAATGAATCTTCCTCTTTTCCTCCACTCCCCCCATAAAAAGTTACTTTGAAGCCTAACAAACTCTTTCACCACCTTCATCGGCATTTTGTAGAAAGACATAGTGAATATGGTTAAAAAGCTTAAAATAGACTTCAAAAGAGTGATTCTACCTCCCAAATTGAGAAAACAAATTTTCCAACCCTCCAAACGTTTCTTCAACTTTAGCAAAAGAGGATTCCAAGTCAACTCCTTCCTAGGATTAAAACCAATGGGAATGCCAATAAAATAAAAGTTACTCTCTTCCACCTTACAAGAAAGGAATAAAGAAGCGGCTTCTAAAAATATGTTGCTAGAATTAATGCCTATCAATTTACTTTTTTGGTAATTTATTCCAAGTCCCGAAACAAGTTCAAAATCCGTAGCACCGCCTTAATCGCCCAAACATGTTACAAAATACCTTCTTCCACTATTAAAGTATCATCCGCAAATTGAAGAATATCCATCCAACAAGACCCTTTAATAACAAATCTTCTAAATTCCCCAACTTCAAAAGATTGCTTCACTAACCCCAATAGACCTTCGCGACCAAGACATAGAGAAAAGGTGAAAGACGACCACCATGTCTCAACCCTCTAGATACGACAAACTCCTTAGTAGGACTTTCATTAACTAGCACCGGCATGTTGCTTTTAAAAACCAATAACACCATTCAAATCCTCTATTTCCTCCCAAAACCCATTCTCTTTAACATATAACGCAAATAGCTCCAACTTACTTTATCATAAGCCTTTTCGAAGTCCACTTTAAAGAGAATACAGTTGCTTCCTTCTTTTCTAGCATAATCTACCACTTCGTTAGCCACTAACACACCGTCTAACAATTGTATTCTGGGAACAAAAGCACTTTAACAATGAGAAATAATGGAATTTAAAACACATTTAAGTCTCCCCGCCAAAAGTTTAGCTACCACTTTGTACATATATCCCACCAAGAAAATAGGTCTATAATCGTCCAAGCTTAAAGGATTTTGAGTCTTCGGAATCAAAGCCAAAAAAGAAAAGGTAATCGCATTTGAAATAACACTTTTGGTATATAAATAATTGAAGAAACTAACAAAGTGCTCTTTAAGGAAAGAATAACAATTCTTTATAAAGAGAAAGGAGAAACCATTCGGACCCGGACTTCTAGCACCCCCACACCCCCAAATGGCCTCCTTTATCTCTACTTCTAGACAAGGTTTTTCAAGATCCAATGCATCCTCCTCACTAATACTTTTGAAAGGGATCCCTTCCAACAAGGGTCTAACCTCTTCCGATTCAATAAATTTGTTTCCAAAATGATTTGAAATCGCCTCCCTCACCTCCACCACCGAATCCACCATGCCTTCCGAAGAAAGAATAAGATATTAATGGAATCAAATTCCAACCTCTCATCGGCCAAGTTTATGTCCCGAACTCCCTCTTCCACCTCCAAATTAATCTTCCCAAACAATTCCTTGTTCCACCATCTTAATTTGTCCTTTAGGAGTCTAAGTTTTTCTTTTAAGACAAAATCTCCTCTTCCTTCCAATTTTAAACTTTTCCACTCTTTCTCCACAAAAGGAAAAAATGAATCAAAAGAAAACCATTCATTATTGAACTTGAAAAGTTTTGGTTCCCAATTAGTGTTATCCCCCACTATCCATATTGGACAATGATCTGAAATATCCCTTGAGACAATAAATTGACCAATTACTCCTCATTGATTTACGACATTATCCGATAAAAGAAACCGGTAAGTTCTACTCATCAACTTCTCGTCTCCACTATACCAAGAAATGTTTTCCCTTTACATGGAATATCCACAAAAGAACTTTTATTGATGAATTCCGCAAATAACTCTGCTTCATTGTGAGACACTATCTCCGCCCTCCCTTTCCGTTCTCAACGCTCTTTAATAACATTAAAATCACCTCCCATTATCAATTCTCCATCTTTGAAAGACTCCTTCAACAACAACAACAAATCATTCCATAAAATATTCTTCTCACTAAATTCGCACGAGGAATATATATATTGATCGTATAATAGATATTACTCTTCCAAAGAACTTTGATCCCTAAAAATCTCTCCCCTTGAAAACTATTTAAAACCTCCATCTTGTCGGCCTTCCATAAGATTAACAAACCCCGATATTTCCAAAGAATTGGAATAAGAATATCCAAATTTTGTGGAATTCCAAAAATTCTTAGCAATTTCCTCTTTCAAACAAGTTATCTTGGTCTCTTGTAACATAAAAATCTCCGCATTTTCCTTTTTGATCAATGAACTTATCCTACTCCTTTTGAGCGCGTACCTATAATC
This sequence comes from Vicia villosa, assembly GCF_029867415.1. NCBI lineage: Eukaryota > Viridiplantae > Streptophyta > Magnoliopsida > Fabales > Fabaceae > Vicia > Vicia villosa. The sequence continues at coordinate 354,905 of NW_026705025.1, forward strand.
ATTTCCTTTTTATTCGCATATCCATAAAACTCATTTCAAACCATTTTTAAGCTCCCTCCTAACTTTCTTTCCTTTAACATAAGTGATTTTTTATCAATGCGGAGATTTGTAATTAATATAAGTGATTTTTACTCCTAAAAAATTGATAACAAAAGATTAGTTATTAAAGAGTGTTTAAGAAATTAAGGTGGGTTCAATACATAGTCTATGCTCTATATAGTATTAGTTTTCTAATGACCAATATTTTTATTAGTTTTTTTTTTAATCTTGAATGTTCAATTATTTTGCTTCTTTTAGTTAGCATATATATTTTTATTTATACATTGTGATTTGATGGTGGACATTTCTTTTCATGAGAATAGTTTATTAAAGAATAGTGTGTACTTTGACTAAATTGATCTTAAGCGTTTATAGTAAGTTATTAGGATTAGAATTCCTAGAATATTCTTTAGGTACCTCTCTGGAACATATGTTCATAGATTGTATGACCAGTTGACCACCGTATTCTATATGTTTATAACCTTCCCTCTACTCTATTTAGGCTTTAATAGGTCAGACGTCTACGCAATTTAGAATAGTAGTTTCCTTGAAGAGAAATTATGAGAAAATTGTAATGAAAAATAAAAAAAATTCTTAGGTGAGTGCTTACGAATGGTCATTATCAGTGATCAAATGATTATCTGTTGTGATAATTAACATTCGATTGTCAAAATCAGAGAGAGGTCACGAGCATTGCACGAACGATAAAATCTCTACTCAGTCCACACAAACAGGATGTCTCTGATCTCAGTACAAGTTGATTCTACAGAAGACTTTGAGAGAGAGAGAGAGAGAGAGAGAGAGAGAGAGAGAGAGAGAACATCTCTAGATTTTAAAAGCACTAGGGTTTCATAAACTAAATTTTGGTCAAGTGTAAAATACTTCAGCACAAGGGTTCTATTTATAGAACCACTTGTGTGGGATACGTGCTAAACAAGTCCACTTAAGCACATTGTACGTTACGATTTGCCACACTTCACTTTAGTATATCGCACCTTATGGTGTTCCTTATTGCACTTAAGTACGTAGTACCATACGATGTTTCGTGTTTATCTAATTATGGTTAGTATCTTCAAAAACTGCAAAATCGAACAAGTTTCACTTATTTATTTTATCTCTCATCAATATGTTCTTATTTGTGCGACCATGTAGGTTCTCTTAACTTTGTCAATTATATTAAATCATACAATGACCTCAAGGTGAAAAACCTGTTTATTTTCTTCAACTCATAGGAATCTTTTCCCTTGGAAGTGTGCATTTTGCTATTGCTCCAAGATGTAAATGTTTGTGAACAATTTGTTTTCTCCTTGCATCCCTAGGTTTACATGGAGTTGCTGGAGACTTTTGAGCATTTATGGTTTAGAAAATTTGTGCTTGCAATTGAGGTTGTTTAGAGGTTTGGCCTTGAAGTAGTTGTTGGAAAGGTTTAAAGGTCGGTAAGATCTAGAAGGTGTTTTGGCCAACTTATGGAAGAATTGGACTCAAAGGAGATTACACGCTTGACAAGGTTTTGTGGAACAGATGAGCCTCCCCCAATGGAGGAGACCGAATCTCTTTCGAAATAGGATGCTACCATTTCCATTAAAAGGTTAATCAGAGATTAAGACGAGAAATGATTGAACGATTGCAGTGGGGCAACAGGTATGATTCGGTGGATTTACGGGAAAATTCGTGAAAATTAGAAGTTGATTTCCACATGCGATGCCACTATTAGAGGATGTACCCGCAAGGTTATCACTCCAATGCACAGGTCATTGAGGCTTTAGAGGAATGACTTTGCTATAGTGAATGAATAAGTATCTATTTATAGCATGTGGCAAAGCTTATATACAAGGATTTGTGGAAACTACTTCCACTTGACCCGACATGAAGTGCAGGTGGTCGTCTAATTAGATCTGACAACTGGTTCGTGCTACTCTCTGGCGAGAGTCCACTTGTTCGTGCTTTGTCTAAAGAATTTCTTGACTGAACCACTCAATTCAAATCGATTTTACTGGATCGTTGGGTGAGCTCGAAACAGAAGTATATTATAGACTATTTTGGGTTGATAATATCCTCTATATAAAAAAATTATTAGTCTAAAATTGATTTTGATTAAAAATTACTTCAAACAGTGTTTGATTTATATTTGAATTCATTAACATAAAACTGATTATTATTATTAATTAGAAACATCATATTTAATCAACTAAAGTACCTAAAAAATAAATCATCAATAAAAAAAATAAAAAAATTTAATTATCACTCTTGTCTGTACTAATTAATAACACAATTGGAAAGAATATGGAAACACAGAACATATAAGATTATATTGTAGTAAGATCAATTTATTCTTATCTTGAGTCTCAATTAAACACTAACAGATTCTTTAGAGTCTAAGCCAAGATTATCATTGCCTTGAGAGCCACTCTCAGTCTCACTATCATCACCAACATTTCCAAAAAGAAGAACAACAATTCCAACAAGTGCAGCAATAAAAGCAGCTCCAAAAGAAGTTTTAATCTGTCCAGGAACAACAGAAGCAACTGTGAAACCCAAACACAAACCAGCAGCTCTAATCCAACCATACCAAACACTGAAAACACCTTCTTTCCCTTTAGGAGCACATTCCAAAACCAAAACTCTTCCAAATGCATGCAAAACTCCACTTCCAATCCCTTGTATCCCTCCAAATATCAATATATGACCCCATTTCCAATGACTGTTCCAAAAGTAGAATCCAAAACCAGATGATAACATTGACAGAAGAAAACCAATGATCTTCATTTTCACAGAACTAGTCTTTATTAGTTGTTGTAGAGGGTGTAGAAGTGGAAGAGAAACCAAAGGGAAAAGGAAATAAGTTAACCAGAAATAAAGCAAGTGTAATGGCTTAATACAAAGGTTACCAACTATGAAAAGAATAGCACCAGTGAAAATACACATTGTTGTAAAGGACGATAGAAAAAGACCAAAAAGTCCTCCTATTGCCTTTGGATGTTGAAGTATAGAACATGGGTAAAACAGTGTTTTGTTGAATGAAACAGTGGAAAAAGATGTTCTATTTATAGCTGTAACAACATGTAAAACACCAACCAACCATATTAAGCCACTGAAGATTGAAACAATCCAAAGGGTGAAAAGGTTTCTATCATCAGGCTCTCTAAGCATGTGATATATGAAAGAAGAGATAACAGCTGAACCTAAACAACCAAAGGAAGTAGCATAAAGAGAGAAGAAACTTGAAACTGTTTGTGTTTTGGATTTCTTAGAGGAAGAAAGCATGAGAGCGAGATGGTGAGTGTGAGATGAAGATGAAACTGTGCTAGCTAAGACAATGAAAGCAATGTAAGGAATGAAGATTAGGGTTGTTTTGAAGAATCCTGCTGGGAGACAGAAGAAAACTCCAATGCCTGTGGATACTGCTGTGATGAGTGTTTGGTATTGGCTATTAAGGTGGAAAGAGATGAAGCTGAGAATCGGAATGGCTAGGGTTAAACCTGAAGCCCATGCAATTGATGTCCATTCCAATGATGAGAAGTGTGAACCATTTACCGTTATTGTCCTCTTTGTGAGAGTGCTGTAACTGCAATAAAGAAAATCCAAGTTTGCATGCAAATTTGTGTTATAAAAGAGTTTGATCCAAATATATTTAAAAAGTTCATAAAATATTAAGGGAGTATATATTAGGGTTACGCTGCAACCAGCGTCACAACACCTCTATGTAACTGCAACGCAACCGCGACTGTTATTTAAAACCTTGGTTGTAAGAATACTTACAGGTGAATTTCTTTGTCAGAACAAAGCAAGCCTTGGTGATCACTTTGCCACTGTTGAACAGGATCCGTAGGTAGAATCTGTAACTGACTAATAATCAAAGGAAACAGCACAGGTATAAGAACGGTTTGAGCAAAGTAAGAACAAAACTCATATAGGTACCATCCCCAAACCTCATATCTTGATGGTTTCTCTCCTATTGATCCCTCAACCTCATCACTACTATAGCTACTCTCTCTTGATTTCACCACTTTCTTGGATTTACTATGCAATACAGGTGCACCAGCATGGTGTTCATTTTCAACTTCAATAGTATTTGTTTGATCCATGGTGGTTAATGCATGAAAAGAAAATGAAACAGGAGAAAGATATATATTAGAATGAATGAATGGTGACAATATGGAAGTGCTGTAAACGTGTCAAAACAGCTGGGTTAACGAAACTTTCAAGGCTGCAAGAGTATTATTATTGTATTTTTCAAAGATTCTTGTAACTTGTAAGGTTATTTTGATCTATGATATTGGTGTTCTTTTTTTGTCTTGTTGTGTATTTATTTATAGAAGAGAATTTGCTAGTTATTATTAATGTTTTGTTGTGTAAATTTTGAGCTAGATAACCTGAAAGGTCAGAAAGTGATGTATATATGTTGCCGCCGGCAGATTCATTTTGACATTGTTATTGATTCACCCGCCTAGTTCTTAAGCAGGAGAATTTGTCACCTTGACTCCACCTTGATAGCTAGACATATATCAAACAAGAATTATACACCAATGTCTGCATTTTTAAAGATGTTTTATTCTTATTAGCTTCTGGTTTATTTTATATTATATAAATTAGATGTGGCAATTAAGATCTCTAGTTGACACCTTATGTTCTCCTCTAAAAATATAAAAACACATGTCTACCATTAACCTTTGTGTTACGTGTTAGTTGTGTCTCTTGTGAATTTGAAATCTTATTCAAATCAATAAAAATAATAGGAGAGGAATTTTTTTATTTAAAATTTTGATATCCAGCCTTGTGACTGATTATTTTAAGAGGATCAATTTCACCGTTTATTTGTATGACTCCCTTTAAAGTCTAAACTGTATGGACATGGCCTAACACAAAAATTATTTGCACCTAACAAAATTTGAATCTGAGACATTGAGAAGAACACACTTTCAACACTCAAGTTTTCACAAATAGACGGACCCCATTAGGGTGTAATAGTTGAGAAAATAATAAGGACAATTAATAAATAAATAGTTTGAAGCAATAATAATAACGTTTTGTGTAGAGAAATCACACAATCAAACTAGTGTACATATTAAAGGAAGAAGACGAACAAACACGTTAATTTGTTAGTCAATTTGTTTGTACAATTCAATTCAAAATAATCGATATTTAAAAGAGATAGCACTTCCCTAATCCATTATAAATAAGTCTTTATAATAGTTATGGTAGTGAAAATGACAAGATTCAATTCAAATCAAGTTATTTGATATGTGGGGACGAATAACAATAGCAATCAAAATTAAAGACCTTAATCAAGAGTAACCAATAAACAGGAAATATAAGAGAGAAAAATAAGGAGAGAAAGGTGAAAGGTTTGTTCACCGAGTTCGATAAAAAAATCTACGTCTAAGAGAGAGAGCAGCTCTCCAATTCACTATATATATACTCAAAAAGTTGTTATAAGAGATTACAAAAGAGTTACAAGAAAATAGTCTTCGCCTTCAGAGTTCCTAAGAACAAACCCTAATTTTCACCCAAGTGTTTCACAACCTCTACAACTCTCAATATATGAATCACACAAGCCCGAGAAACAATTCTCTATGATAACCCCAAAATGCTGTCAAATCCCTAGAATATGATTCTAAGAATTTTACTCATTGCTTCTCACAAGGATTTCTACCTTATATCATTCTCATCCTAACAAACGAGAGAAAACCCATATTTATAACTAATAAAACATTAACAGACTCAAGATATGACCCATTAACAAACGGGACCGCGAACAAGTCTGAAAAATTATTAGTACCGAAATATGTCTCTTTTCCTTCTTTTTATCACTTGAAGTTTTAAGGCATATTACAATAATTCTCCACTTTGACTTTAAATCGATGGTGATGTCAATTTAACCACCAACCACCTTGTTGCTCTCTCCAAAACTTAAATCACTCTTCAACAAATTAGACTAAGTCCAAACAATGCTTGAACCTTGATCTTGGCAATGATTTGGTGAACATATCAACTGGATTTTTTTTCTGAGGGCACTTTCTTAACCTGAATCTTCTTTGACTCTATCATGTCTCTTATAAAGTGTAAACACATGTCAATGTATTTTGTCCTTTCATGATAAACTTGATGATTGGCCAGGTGAATGGATCTTTGACTATCACAATTTATCTTCACGTATTCTTGAGTAATTCCTAACTCCCCAATCATGTCTTTAAGCCATATGGCTTTCTTGACCCCTACAACAAGGACAATATATTCCGCTTGAGTGGCAGATAACACAACCACCAATTGTTGATTTTTCCTTCCAGTTTATAGGTGTCCCAAACAATGTAAACACAAAACTTGATAGGGATTTTATAGTGTCCACACTACATGCATAGTTTGAATCTCGAAAACCCTCAAGAGCATCTTCCTCTTAAGTTGAACTTGTGTACTTTAAACCACCCTTTAGCGAACCATTCAAAAACCTCAACACCCACTTCAAATCTTCCTAATGAACCTGACAAGGATTTTCCATAAACTGTGTAACACCCGTATTATGATTTATTATTTAATTTGAATTATTTTAGTATCTATCATGTTTTGGCACGTTTTGAGCGATCGAGTCGGTATTTTAACGGAATAGCGGGTCGAGATTTAATAGTAAATTTTAGTATTAAAAATATTAGTAGAATAATATTTGGCGTTTGAGAAATATTTCGATTAATTAAATTAACCGAGTAATTGAGAAATAAAATATTAGGAGGTATACTATAATTGAATTAAATGGGCTAAGTATATACTGTACGCGCATTTGGTTTGGCCCAATTAGAAATAGTGAGGTAGTGGTATCACTTAGGTTTCCAAAAACCAGAAAAAATAATTTTGAGGCACCTTGAGAAATAACAGTAAGTAAGAAAGGAATTAGGAGAAGAAGAGAGTTCAGGGAAAAAGCTTAGCAGAATAATTTTTGGGGTTTCAACCGGAACAAAATTAGAGCGACCTTTGACCCAAAGGTAAGGGTGGGGTTCTTGATCTATAAAAGGGGACATGATGAATCGTATGTGGGGTTTAGGGTATTAGTATTATCTTTATGTTTCAGTTTAGTTTCTGATATGTGTGGTAATGTTGTGTTGCTGTTCTTGGAAATTGTGTGTAAACATTTGTTGCTATGTGATTATTATTTGGCCTGTGTTGTCTGTGATTTTGGAATGAATTGAAATTGTGATCGATGAATAATTTTCTGTGCTGAAAATAAATCTGTGATGTTGTAGTGATGAATGTTCTGAAATTGAATGTATTTATGGGTTGTGTAATGAAGAGGAACCAGAATGAAACGTGCGTCTAGAAAGAGAAGAAAAAGTTAAGGGACGGGGCCATACCTTGTTGGGACGGGCGTCCCTTAGTGGAAAGTGGGGAAGACCACACACATTAGGTGGGGCGGGCGCCCTTGTTTATGAGGGGAGTCCCCTTTGGGGACGGGTGATGCACATTGGGGACGGGGGGGGGGGGGGGGTCCCATATTGCAACTATATGCTACTTTTTATTAACTTAGTGAAATGAATATTATAGTATTACATTTAGGCACCACTTAGGATTAGTTTGCAGACTTAAATTATTTAGGCTATGTTTGGATATTACGAAATGAACGGAGCGGAATGGAGCATAGCGGAGTGGGGTGGAGCGGAATGGAACGGAGCGGAACGAATGTACCATTCCATTGTTTGGAAATTTTAGGACGGAGTAAGACAAATTGTTCATTCCGCCCAAATCGAAGGGGAGGGAATATGGTGGTAAGTGATGGAAAGGGATGGAATCCATACCACTCTTTTTCGCTCCGCTCCATCAGTTTTTAAATTATCCAAACAACGGAATATCATTTTATTCCATTCCATTCCGCTCCGCTCCATCCGACTCCATCAATCCAAACAAAGCCTTACTGATCAAATTAATACCATAGCATTTTAAGTAAGCAATTAGAGTGTTAGAAGTATATAGCAGGTGCACGTAAATAATGAAAACAAAGGCAACATTAGTAGCAGGTTACAAATACCTGTAAAACTATTTAGCAGGATAATTTCAAAGTAGCACTACCATAACATTAGACAGTAGCAGAGTAAAATACTTAATAAACATAAATAAATAAACAGTGGACAAAAAAGGTACATAGCAGCTAGGATAATATTCGGGGCATTCGGGAATAGTCCGTTAACCATTGTGTTTGTGATGTTTTGGCGATAATGTGACGCGATGAATTGTTATGAATATTGTGAATTGTTGTGAAATGCGGGAAATAAAGTGATGATGTATTATCAATAATTATTGATTTTGGCAGGGAATATAGGCGAATGCCATGTGACGATATTTTGTGATTTGGTTGTGATTGTTGCATTTCATCTATGTCGCATGAATTGCATATTTTTTATGACAGCCTGATTTTGGCGAACAGCGACGAAGGCTTATGTCTGTTGGAACGCCTCTATTAATTAGCAATTGGCGATGGGGGCTGAAGACCTGGGTACCACATGTATTTGCACTTGTCATGTCTCATTCATTTGTATTGTTTATGATGTTGTGTGTGACTTTTGAATTGAAATTATCCGCTTTGGGTTGAAAATGCAAAGTGATGTATATTATAACTTGAACCTGAACATATACTGTTTATCATAAATTTGTTTATATTGTTTGATATCTCACCCTTTAATTGTTTTCGCCATTGCCTTTATACTGGTAACGTGCAAGTGATGGCAACGAGTGAAGATTAGGCGTTGTGAGTCGAGTTGGTTGTCGCTCTGATATGTGGCACTCGGGGGGACAAACGCATGTTTTTATTTATTGTTGCTTTGCTGAATTTTTAGTGATGTTTTGCTATTGAATTGTAACTTAAAGTTGTTTTACGAAGATGCTATGATGTTAACTTAATTTTGGGAAGTTTTGTGAATCCGCTGCGTGATTAGATTTTATTTGATGAAGTGATTTTTAAAGACTAAATTTTTTTTTTTAAGTTTGTCTGCTCTTAATAAAGGTGTTATGTATCTATGTTAAAGGCGTGGATGCCATAAATGATTTAAATGTCGAAATGTGATATCCCATGTGTATGTTTGGAATTTTTATACTATGGTTTGTGAATAAATTATTGGGTAGAATTGGGGTGTTACAAACTGACTTACTATGTTGACTGCATATGCTAAGTCCGGTCTACTACAAACCATACCATACATAAATTCTTAAGCAGGGAGTACTCTCAATTATCTTCTTCTCTTCATCAGTTTAAGGACATTGTTTAACCGAAAGCTTCATGTAATGACCCAAAGGAGTGCTGACAGTTTTAACATCTTGCATTCTAAACAACTTCGTCAATTTCTTCAAGTAACTAGATTGAGTTAAGAAAAATTCACTCTTAGATTGTCATAAGTACCCTTATAGAATAATGTTTTACCACAGGTGAACAAATTTCATTGTGATTAATCTCTTCCACCTGAGTGAAACCATTCACTACAAGTTTTTACTTAAACCTTGGTTCTTCACTTCTGGGAATACCTTCCTTTTTCTTGAAAACTTGCATCCAACCACCCTTTGTTTCTTAGGTAGTCTCACAAGCCCTCAAGTACGGTTCTTCATTAGTGAATTCATCTCATCATTTACTGCCATCAAACATCTTTGACTATCCTTGTTTTTCAATGCTTCCTTAAAGGTCTTTGGTTTTAAGTCTTGCAACCCTTTAGCTACATTCAAAGCATGACAAATAACATCATCACAAATGTACCTTTGAGGTTGGACAATTTCCCTCCTAAATCTATCATGATCCAACTAATAATTATGAGACATCGTATGTTGCCCTTTAATAGTTCTGGAGACGGGAGTCTCTACAACCTTCTCGTCTTTAGTCTCACAAGTAGGAACGTCTATCTGAGTCTTTTCCACCATAGTTTCTAATTCTTTAACACCCATCTCTTTGCACTTCATCCCCATACGAGTCTTATCAAAAGTAACATCCCTACTTATGATATATTTTGATACTTTAGGATATTTCTTCCATAGTTTGTAACTTTTCACTCTTTCAGGATAAACAATGAAGACACACTGTATAGTTCTAGTATCAAGTTTGTCTTATTTGATATGAGCAAACACTAAGGCTCCAAAAATCTTCAAAATTGAGTAATCTACCAGTTTCCCACTCCAAACTTCCAGAGGTGTCTTGAAGTTTATTCTTGTGGATGGAGATCTGGTAATCAAGTAAGTTGTTGTAGGAACAACTTCACCCCAGAAACTCTTTAGCAACCCAACTCCCAACAACATACAACTTACTCTCCTTAAAATGGTTCTATTAATGTGTTATACTAAGTCATTTTGTTGAGGTGTTCCACTGTTGAAAGTATATTGGAGTACTTTTAGTTTATCGTTTCCACAGGGATTGGTGCGATATCACCGTCGTTCTATAGTTTATATTGTTTCGAGTTAAAGTTACTTTGGGTTCGGTTTGGTAAAAGATCATTCACAAATTTAGTAGCAAAGATTAAAATTAGGAAAGTTCTAAGTTTAAAGAAAAGTATCAAGACTTGATTTAATCAACCTAAAATTGCATGTCTTCCTACAAACATGCGTATGAATTCGTTATCAATCAATACTTCACGTATCGTTCGTCTATACCGTTCGTTTCCGCAACGTTATAGCAAGATTTACCTTATTGTTCAACCAACAATTTCTCAACCGATTGAACAATACAAATAACATTTATAAACCGATACAAAGTGATTATCAACCATTAATTCTATGTCTAGACTTAATGTTTGATAGATGATAAAGTTAGATCAAGATTGAAATATTGTATTTCACAAACATTTAAACCATAGAAATTCAAGAGTAAACAAACTAGATAATCTATGTTGATTAATAACTTGTTCATACACAATATGCATAAGAAAAACATACAAAAAGTAAGGAGGATTACATCAAAGCCTTGACACCAAAAGTGTTTAGCTATCCATAGACATGGTAGCTTGCACAAGAAGGAAGGAAGGAAGAATAGCAAGCATCAACGGTGATTTCTCGACGATCAATGCTCCGATTCTTCGATTCTATGTTGCTACAGTTGTATTAGGGTTTCTTAGCTCTCAAAAATGGTGTAACTTATCTAAAAAACAAAACTGATGTATTTATATAAAATTCAGATTCTGTCAAGCGCGCGTCGCACGCTTTAGCTCGCGTCGCGCCCACCTCATTAATGATCAAACCGCCCTAAATCGCGCGTTGCGCGCTCCTATGCTCACGGTGCGCGGAAGCCCTTGGAATTTAATCTTCAATTTTCCTTTCAGCGCGCGACACGCGCTCTTGCTCGCGACGCGCTCTTGAGCCTGACATTGAAACTTTTTCTTTGCAATTCTTTCATCAATCCAAGCCTCAAGTTCCATCCAAAAAAGAAAACCTGCACAAAAATCACTAGAAAATAGATTAACAGAAAATGAAAGCTTAATTAACTAAACTACTATTATTTACTACAAAATAAACAGGGATCACAAGAATATGCGATAATAATAGTCGAAAGGTACCAAATATAAGAGCAAATATTAACACAATTTGGCACCTAACATCCATCAACGGTTATGTGCCTCTTGATACCATGTTTCTTGTAAAACTCATTAAACTACTTTAAAATAAACTTTAAGACATTGTCAGTTCTTAATACGTTCAGTTTAGTTTTCAACTGATTTTCTATAAGAGTATACCATTCATTAAACTTTTCAAATGTGTCACTTTTACTTTTCAGAATGTAAATTCATACTCTTTTAGATAAATCATCAATGATAGAGAGGAAATAGAAGCCACCCCCATGAGTTGCCACCCTTTCTGGACCCCATAGATTTTAGTGAACATACTAAAAAGGTCTACTAAAATTATTGACACCACTCACAAACACCACCCTGTGTTGTTTGCCTAGAATATAATTATTTCTTATTCTCTCGTTTTCGTGTATGTTGTTGTTATGTTTCACATGATTTTTATATGATTTTATTCTTGTTAGATAGTTTATGTTTTTTATTGTTGTATGTTGTTGTTGATAAACGTAGATAAATGTTTGTTGACATGATTTTCATATTATTTACTTCGGTTTATCATGTTTTGTTGTTGCTTGTTGTTGTTGACAAATATTTTTCCATATTCTCTCTTCTTCGTGTATGTCGTTGTTATTTTGATGTTATTGTTATGCATGTTGATAAATTTTGTTGGATTACAATGTCATGCTAGTTTATGTTAACATGTTGTTTTTTTCATGGTGTTTGTAGGATTCAAATTCACATAGTATGGTTGTGGTTCATGTGATAGTTTGTGGTTCACATAGCATGAGAAAAAAAATACAAGGAGGATGAACCTATTCATCCTCCTTGTATTTTTTCATTGTAACACAAGTAGATCAACTTCAACTTTATTATGAGACAATCGTTTTTTTTTCCAATTAAAGGTATGTATGTTGTTGATAAATGTTCTTGTTATTGTTGATGTTGTTTTGTGTTTTTTGTTAATAAATGGTTTTTCACGTGCAATTAGCAAGTGGTTATGGTTCTTTACTTATCACTTAAAACTTCGAGAAATGATTAGTTATTAAGTTCTTCCAATCTATGTTAATTAATTGAAGTTGTTGTTGATAAATGTTGTTAGTGAGTTTGTTATATCATATGTGATTGCTTGTTTCACTAACCCCTAATTGAAATTGCATTCATTTAAATATATTTTTGAGATAATAACTAAAAAAAATTATTCTTGAAAATCAACTTTCACGATCCAATATTTTTTCCAATTACATGCATCTTGTAAATCATAATTTCCTTTTTAGTGTATAGAATTTCATTCAATGCCACAAAATTTTCAAAACAATGTTGATAAATGGATGTCAATCTGCATCTTTCACACAAATCTTGATGTTTGAAAAATAACCTAGAAAATAAGAGGAAATCAAATTTTGTTTGAAAGACTCAGACTGACATTCATTCATCAACATTACTTTGAAGAATTTGGGATTGAATAAAATCTTATAGGCTAAAGAGAAAATAATGATTTACAAAAGGCATGCAATCAAAAAATATTGGATCGTTTAATTTGTTTTTCAAATATACTTTAATTTTTCTGATTATTATCTCAAAAATCTATTTGAATGGTTGTATATGGTTAATGAGGGGCAGGAAAAACAAGCAATCTCATATTTTAAAACAATCTCCAACATATACCACAATGGTTGAAATTTATAACCGTGGTGAAATGTTATTTTTTTATGCGCTTTAATTTTGGTTGTAGCTGGATATCGAACCCATGATACTATATTTATGACAACGGTTGTTTACGTCAACTGTTGTGATAGATAGCGCGTTACATATTTTATCACAACGATCGCGTGCCCGTGGTTGAAACAACAAACTTACAACCACACGCTACTTCATAACGGTATGTCACGCATGATGGCATCCCTTTTTCAACCGTTTTGAAAGGGGTTTTTCGTAGTAGTGAATAAGAACAAGAAAAATCCATGAATTTAGAATATTTCAACTATGAAATCCCCGAAATGCCATATGCTGATGACTTACGTAAGGTCATAATCATGAGACTAAAGTGGACAACTGAGAAGATCAACTTCGTGACTTTTTTATTTTGCACAAGACTTATGGTATCTATCTCAAGGGATGTTCACTGATGATGAGGAGGATAATAAAGAGTAGCTTCACTTATATGCTTTAGGTTTAATGTTTAAGTGTGTTTAAATTTCCATCTTTCTTACTTTCTTAGAATTATTCCCGCAATTTTGTGCTTATTGTAATTTGAATTTTAGTTTTAAATTAATAAGATATTTTTCCCTTCCTCAGTAAAATGGGTGATCTATGTGAACTATATGCTTGCATATTTACAATTTTGTCTAGCATCTTTATCTGTCTTTTTGATTATGACAAAAGGGGAGAAATATACTCTTAAGGGGAATATAATATACTCCATACTCATGTGATAGGGAGTTTAACCCTTCCAAATTTTATTTACTTACTTTTTCTTTTACCACCTCCCTGAGAGATGTGTTATCATCATAAAAAAGGAGAATAATATGGATCTATGTGCTTGCAGGTATAATCAAGAAGTGATATAAGATAATAAAGCTCATGGATAACAACATTTAAGAAGCGATAGCTTTGACGATGAAGTGATTTTCATGATAACAATACTTGAAGTGGTTTTCATGTTGACAACACTTTAAGTCAAGCTCAAGCGATCAACGATGCACAGGGTGGTTGATCGAGATCAAGATATCCTTTCGAATCAGGCTAAAGACTTTTGTTTAAAGTCAACACTTTAGTCCAATGACTCTCAAGTAAAGAATTATGGTTTATGACCATTGGTGACTTAAAACATCTCAGATGATGACAACTAATACAAAAATATCTCATGCCTTATCAAGAGGACTCAAGACTCTTATGTAATAAAGTTAAAGATAATGTCAAAACTTGAAGCTTCAGAGTGTGAAAGAGAAGAATTATGAAAGTTCGTCTGAGTGATCAGCAGGGCCGTCTCAGAAAATTTAGAGGCCCTATTCTAATTTTTAAAATTAATCATTTTAAAAAAGAATATAAAAAAATAATATGTTGTATAAATTATAAATAATATTAAAATAATTATTTATATATTATATTTTAATAATATATTAATTGTGGATATTTAATTATATATATATATATATATATTTTTTTTTTAAATGTTAATTTTAAAATATTTAAATGTTTAATATGAGGTAATGAGTTGTTAATTTTAATTAATAATAAGCACGTAGCCGCTTGGCACATAGTTACCATTTGCTGTAGTTGTTTATAATTTATAAAAAAAAATTTGAGGCTTCGATTTTTCGTCGGCCTTATGCTACGGGTCAGGTTGCACGAGTTCAAATCCGGCCCTGGTGATCAGTATATTGTAAAGGCACAAGGGCGTTTATAATATTAGTATGGCTAAAAGACACACACTTAAAAAATTTATATATATCTAAAAAAATATGTGTTCAAACAAAAACAATCATGTTCAATTTATGAATATCGACTTTTGACAGTTAAGTTAAGACTCATAAATAGGGGTGGCAAAACGGGCCCGGCCCGTTGGGCATGCCCGTTTTACCCGCACTTTAGTGCGGGGCGGGCCAAGGTTTTAGGCCCTCACCCTCTAATGTGACCGCCCCGCTCCGCCCCGTTTTCAACGCGGGCTTTTGCGGGCATGTGCATTTTCATAAATTTTTATGTTTTTAGGCTTAAAAGGTGCAATGCCCGCGGGCTTTGCCCGCCCCGCCCTCACTTTTTTGCGGGGCGGGGCTAGGTTTTAGGCCCGCATCTTTAACTATGCCCGCCCCGCCCCGCCCCGTTTATTTGCGGGCTTTTGCGGGGCGGGCTAAACGGGCGCGGGCATGCCCGTTTGCCACCCCTACTCATAAACCATACATTTTTAATAATTACAAAATTATTCTAAAACTAATTAGTTGATATATATTTTTAAAAGATTTTTTTATACATATATTTGAAGTACGATAAAAAGTTTTTCCAAAAAAAAAGAAAGCATTCACAATTGAATTTATTGATTTAGATTTTTATTACTTTTATCTTGACTGTTTTTACATTTAAAAATATATATTTAATTTATTTCATGTTAAAAATTTAAATTTTATTCTTTCTTAATAGGTAAGAAATGTTTTCCTAAATTTAAATATTAAAGAATATTTAAATATATTTTATTTTGATAGATTTTAAAACAAGGGATAAAATGGTTTTGTAAAAGTAATTTTTTAATGAAAAATAAAAATGCACAGTTTAATGTATGAGTCGTGAAATTCTAATAATACATATCAATTAAGTTAAATATGTATAAATTTTTAGTATGTAATTTGTAAATAAATTATTAATATTTATAAATTAATAATTTCTGAAAAACCATTATATAATTTATAAAATATATATTATTTAGCATTGATAATAGATTAGTTAAAATACTAAAAAATTTAAGTATCATAAATTATTTAAAAATGCACTGATTCTTATCTAATAAAAATATATCACTCTGTCATTTAATATAAATAATTAAAAAAATTTAATCTGATTTAATAGAATAAATATTAAAATTGTGAAAGATTTAATTTATGCATAATCTTTTTATCTTTTTAAAACCTTTACAATCAAGAAAACATTAAAATTGTGAAAAAAAAAAATAAGAATTTTACTAAAAGTTAAAGCTCTAGAAGTTAAAAATAATATTATATTATTAAAGTGACACTTTTTAAAAACTATGATCAAATTATATAATAAGATAATAGAAAAGATATTTGACCATGGTTTTTTTATATTAATTTTTGAATATAGAATAAAGTTGCTTATAGGTTGAGTGCCAAGTAAGATAGTGCGTGGCAAAGAAAGCACGAGTTTTATGCTTACTACTCACCACTATATAAACGCTCCTTGTTTCTCATTTTTTTTCACTCTTCAAAACGCACAACCCTTTTCTGTTTCATCCACCGAAAGCCCCAAACCCTCTCAAACCCTAGCCAAGGTGAGTGATTCATCTTCAACTTTCTCGCACTGTTTCTCTCATGTTTCGATTTTCTGATTTTTGAATATGATTATTTATACAAAATTTGTGATTATATTGTTTACGTAAACCTATGATTTTTTTGATGATAATGTGATCAGTGTTGACGAGATGGCCTCGAAGCGGATCAACAAGGAACTGAAGGACTTGCAGAAGGATCCTCCTGCTTCTTGCAGTGCTGGTATTTTTGTTATGATGTTTTGCCTTTGATTTATTGTTTCCTCTGTTTTATTTGGAATTTTTTAGAGTGATTTTTGAATATATATATTTGATTTTAGTGAAATGTTTTGTGTTTTTGGTTAGAGATTAGATTTTGAGTTAAACCATGGATTGTAATGGATTAAGAAAGAAATTTGATAGATACGGAAATAATGATGTTTTGATAGTTGATACTGTACTTCATTTTAAATATTTTTCTTTCGATGGTAAAATTTTAACCAAGTTTTATGATAACTTTGATATGCCTATTATGTACGCACGCACAAGGTTTTTAAAAGAAGTATCGGTAAAGGTTTTTGTGATTTTGGTCGGCACGTATACTATTGCGGTGAATAGTGGTGTCGGTGTCGGTCGATACTGTTTTGTCTGCGGATTTTTTTAAACCCTATTCACCCATATATGTATATGCATGTGTGTATTGTATTGTATGCATATATAAGATGTTGTCTGTGTTGGTGTGTTTTCATTTAAGTGTGTTTGGATTCACTTTTGGGAGAGCCGAAAGTGATTATGAAAACTTAATATTGATTTCGGTACGTCTGAGGTTCTCGATTTTGATGTGTTTACTGAACCAAGATAAAGTGTATGGGTGTGTATGAGTGCCCGTGGTTATCCCCATCTTCTTTTAGAACTAGAAGTAAATCAGAGAAAATTGAAAAAAATACGTGTTACACATTAAACTATGCTGCAATCAATAGCTTTTAATTTTTGCTTATAACACAATGCTAGTAAGAATAGGACCTCTTTAATTATTCTTGTTTGATTAATACCTGTCTTAGTACCACTTGGGCTGCTAATAAGTATTGTTTTTAATTTTTATGGTCAGGCCCTGTCGCTGATGACATGTTCCATTGGCAAGCTACAATCATGGGCCCAGCAGATAGCCCATTTGCTGGAGGCGTGTTTCTTGTGCAAATTCACTTCCCTCCTGATTATCCTTTCAAACCACCCAAGGTAAACTCAAATTCTGCTCTATGCAAACTTCTTACAGACAGATTTTGAACTATATATCTAGGAATTAGGTATACCCTTTATGCAATAACTTTACTTTTATGTTAGCTACATTTCTTTTTTGAATTATGTTATTATAAATTTCACTTTAGCCAGCATATAGCAATAGGAATCAATATATAGTGATGGATTTAAAATCTAGAGTCTCCACAAATCTTTTTGCAAGGATAAATGTTGTATTGAAGTTGATGAGCAATTCCACAAGCTTTTAAGAATGTAGTGCATTACATCTCAATAGTAGTGGATTGGATATTTGTTGCGAATTTGTGATATTACAATGTTGTTAAAATCGTAATTTAAGTAGCTAGATTGTGTGATTTCACAATTCTACACAAGCAGGGGCAGATCTTCTCTATGATATGTGGGAACTATGGCTTCTCCAAACTTATTTTTGCACTTCACACACACACAATTATTTCTGTTTTAGTACCAACTCTTGCTAGTAGTGCATCAGTACATGATATGCAGCCACCACGTGTTATGTTTGATTCTGATGTATGTCGTTTTACTTTTAGCCTTCACCCCCCTTTTTTGCAAAAAAATAACACCTAATAGTAAAAACGACAGATTCAAGCCCCTATTCTTGCAATAATTTTTATAGCAATTAACGCCACATCTTTATCAATGCTTAACGAATGATGTTTCATGTGTCTCCCTCAAAAAGTCTAGCTATGCCCTGCCATTGTACATACTCCGGTGCATAATCTTATTCTGCTGAGGTCAAAGTGAAATTGCGAAAATATCTTAAAATAGTGAGATTGTGGTCCCACGATGTGGTGATCCCACGCATCTCTTTAGCTCTCGTTCTATTCGTCTTCTCCCATTCGGTCCCTGCCGTTTCTCTGTTTTTCCTTTCACATTCTTTATTCAGCTGTCCAGTCTCTATTGTGTGTTGAATCTCTACTGTTGACGATAGACGACTGATATAGAAAAGAAATCTAGGGTTACAAGGTCGTCATGATGTTCTGGTTAATGATCGAGGTAGAAAAGAAATCTAGGGTTACAAGGGTTATTATGATGTTACCGTATACGTCCTCTTCCACAATATTTGATATTATATATTTGATTTACTCATCTGATTGTCTTGTTTTCTCCTCCTTTTGTTTGTAATATTGGAAGTCAGTTACCACAACATGTTCCTACAATCTTTGTGCATTGAAATTCTAATCTTTAATCCACCCTAATTATAGGTGGTTAGTTGTTTATTATAGAGACAATTGCTGCAAACTTTTTTCATTTATTGTTGATATATAGAATTTGATATGAGGTGAGCTTTAATTAGCATCTTTAATGATTTCACTTTGTGGGAGTGTTTGTGTGACATTGATTATGCATATGTTCAGGTTTCATTCCGCACAAAGGTTTTCCACCCTAATATCAACAGTAATGGTAGCATTTGCCTTGACATCCTCAAAGAGCAGTGGAGCCCTGCTCTCACAATATCCAAGGTAATCTTACTACTGTATCCGTTTATATTTAGCGTGTTCTAAGTTTATATTAAGTGTGTACTACTTTCTTGGAAGAGAAACTAAAACATTAATTTTATTTGTAGGTGCTACTGTCCATTTGCTCTCTGTTGACAGATCCCAACCCAGATGATCCTCTTGTCCCTGAAATTGCCCATATGTACAAGAGTGACAAAGTGAAGTATGAGGCCACTGCTCGTTCATGGACCCAGAAATATGCCATGGGTTAAGGGATGGCTAAGATATTTTAAATTTTCTCTATAGAAGTAGTAAATAATAAATAGTCTTGAATTGATCTAAACAAATGTGATACTCTACTCCCCCTTTCTGCCAACTTGAACTTGATCCGTGCAGTATTTTGGAAAGGCAGATTTGTGTTATCTGAAGTTTGTTTATGAACACAATTGGCTATTGGCTTATATATTTACATCTATTTTGTCTAGTCTAGTTTACATTTTGTGTAACATTTTTTTATCTCGGCCAAAGTAGTTTACGAAAAAGGCAGTGAACTTAGATGTTCAAGTTAGTCATAGTTAAGTGAGATGAGATTTTTAAGGGTAGAATAATATGTATATGATTTTTGAGGTTTTGTTAAGTCTAAATAGGGGTTTTCAAGTTTTTTTTTTTATAATTTTTAGAACCTTATATGCTTTTAGATCCCTTATGATGATTCTGATTTGGCCGTGGTTTTTTTGTTGAGCCTTTATAAAGTGGGTGTGTCATGTCAATTTCGCCATTGATTATCTAGGTTGAGAAAGAGTAAATCACTTTCAATATTTGTTATGGCCTGGTGATTCTAGGGTGAGAAATTCTAAATAGATGTGTCAAAGAGGAAGTGATACAAAAGGGGAAATACAATTAGATTAGATTCACGTGTAACCCGAGAATCAGACTAACTTAGGTCTTATAGTTGACAAAATGTAAGTGTAATTGAACCACCAAAATTTGTTTGGATGTTGCATTGCCAGTAGAGGACGACTGTTCGGGGAAATGATGTTAGAAACTAGATAGTTGAAGACTATTCTATTAGCATATTTGCATTTCATTAATACTTGAAATACAGGTGGTGGGTTTGTACTAAATTGGGAACAAGCTAGGTTTGAGCGCCTTCATTGACTTGTCTCTAAAAGTCCAACACAACGACTTAGACCCAAGTTATACCTACCACCCCTCATTTTACATTATTTGCAAAATACCTTTGACACTATTTTATTTTTTTCTAAAGAAAAAAATTACTGTTGTCAAAATCATAAAAAAAAAACAAATTTCCAGTACCGCAGAGTAGATTTATGGTGTATCTTTTTTTGCTGATACTGAAAATTCTTTGTTTTTTTATAAAATTTCGGTATTCATTTACCTGAAATTTCAAAATTTCTAGTGCAATTTACCGGAGATTTTAAAAAGGAAATTTTAAAATTTCTAGTGCGATTTATCGGAGATTTTAAAATTTTTGGCAATTTTACAAAATTCATTACCCAGTCTCGGAAATTTCACAAACTTCGGGTAGGAAACCAATATCGAAAATTCTAAATTTTCGGTGTGCACCATAAATTTTTTTAAAATCTAAAATTTCCGCTATGAAAGATGAAGTTTTATATCTTTGCAGTCCTGAACCTGTAATTTTATAAACTGAAGTCACATCGAAAATTTGAAATATCCAGTATTTTTCATAAATCGGATATTTTAAATTTTCGGTATTAATTTTGACTGTGGCTACATATTGAAAATTTTAAAGTTTTGGTATGTAGCATCAGGCGCTGTAAATTGGTAAAGTCAATACATTTTTTGATATTTATGTGAAATTTCCGGTACAATATTGAAAATTTCAAAAAATCCGAAATTTTTTAAGAATAATTTGATAAAAACACCTTACTTAAAGAGGTGACATGTATAAAATAGGGGTGGTAAGATAAATTCTCCAACGTAGAGAACTACTAGTGTCTTGTCTATGTTGATGAATAATAACGTCAAATTACGAATTGTCTCATAAGCTGAAGGGGTGGGTATAGTATACTTACAAATTATTATATCTTTAAAATCTGAAATTTTCGGTGTGTACCAGAAATTTCTTTAATACTTGAAATTTCCGGTGTGGCAGATGAAGTGCAACTAAATATTGAAAATTTTAAATTTCTTGCATGTAGCATCTGACGTGGTAAATTACTAAATTCAACAAATTTTTTGATATTTATATGAAATTTCCGATACAGTATTGAAAATTTCAAAAAATCCTATATTTTATAGAAATAATTTGATAAAAACACCCTACTTAAAGAGATGACATGTATAAAATAGGGAGTGGCAAGATAAATTCTCCAACGTAGAGAATTACTTGTGTCTTGTCTACGTTGATGAATCAAACTACGAATTGTCTCATAAGCTGAGAGGATGGGTATAGTATACTTACAAATTAGGAAGGTGTATCATAGATCTTTATTGGTTTTCATTGTTCTTATTATCTTATTGCCGTCAATAAGACAATTTCTCTCTGCACTTATATACATGATCACAGATCCGCGGTGAAAACACTTGTTTTTTTTAAATGGTGATTTCGGATATGCATATCCGAAGATACCTATTAAATTTTTGGTATGTAGGATCAGGCGCGATAAATTGGTAAATTCAACAAAATTTATAATATTTATATGAAATTTTTGGTACAATATTGAAAATTTCAAAAAATCCGATATTTTATAGGAATAATTTGATAAAAACAGCATACTTAAAGAGGTGACATGTATAAAATAGGGGGTGGTAAGATAAATTCTCCAACGTAGAGAACTACTAGTGTCTTCTATGTTGATGAATAATAAGGTCAAACTATGAATTGTCTCATAAGCTGAGGGGGTGGGTATAGTATACTTACAAATTATTATATCTTTAAAATCTGAAATTTTCGGCGTGTACCAGAAATTTCTTTAAAATCTGAAATTTTCGGTATGACAGATGAAGTGCGGCTACATATTGAAAATTTTAAATTTTCGGTATGTAGCATCAGACGTGGTAAATTGGTAAATTCAACAAAATTTCTGATATTTATATGAAATTTCCGGTACACTATTGACAATTTAAAAAAATCCGATATTTTATAGAATTAATTTGATAAAAACACCCTACTTAAAGAGATGACATGTATAAAATAGGGTGTGGTAAGATAAATTCTCCAACGTAGAGAATTACTAGTGTCTTGTCTATGTTGATGAATAATAAGGTCAAACTACGAATTGTCTCATAAGCTGAGGGAGTGGGGATAGTATACTTACAAAATTAGGAAGGTGTATCATAGATCTTTATTGGTTTTCATTATTCATATTACCTTATTGCCGTCAATAAGACAATTTCTCTATGCATTCATATACATGATCACAGATCCGCGGTGAAAACACTTTTTTCTTAAAAAAAATGGTGATTTCGGATATGCATATCCGAAGGCACCTATTAAATTTTTGGTATGTAACATCAGACGCGGTAAATTAGTAAATTCAATAAAATTTCTAATATTTATATGAAATTTTGGGTACAATATTGAAAATTTCAAAAAATCTGATATTTTATAGGAATAATTTGCTAAAAACACTCTACTTAAAGATATATAAAATAGGGGGTGGTAAAATAAATTCTTCAACATAGAGAACTATTAGTGTCTTGTCTATGTTGATGAATAATAAGGTCAAACTACGAATTGTCTCATAAGCTGAGGGGGTGAGTATAGTATACTTATAAATTATTATATCTTTAAAATCTGAAATTTTTTGGTATGTACCAGAATTTTTTTTAAAACCTGCAATTTTCGGTATGGCAGATGAAGTGCGGCTACTTATTGAAAATTGTAAATTTCTGGTATGTAGCATCAGACGCGGTAAATTGATAAATTCAACAAAATTTCTGATATTTATATAAAATTTTCGACACAGTATTGAAAATTTCAAAAAATCCAATATTTTATAGAAATAATTTGATAAAACATCCTACTTAAAGTGGTGACATGTATAAAATAGGGGGTGGTAAGATAAATTCTCCAACGTAGAGAATTACTAGTGTCTTGTCTATGTTGATGAATAATAAGGTCAAACTACGAAAGGTCAAACTACAAATTAGGAAGGTGTATCATAGATCTTTATTGGTTTTCATTGTTCTTGTTATTTATTGCCGCCAATAAGACAATTTCTCTATGCACTCATATACTTGATCACAGATCAGCGGTGAAAACACTTTTTTTCTTAAAAAAATGGTGATTTCAGAGAAGCATATCTGAAATATTCTAATTTTTACTGTGGGGATTTTTCGAATATGTATATCCGAAATAATCAAATATTTATTAAAAAATTAAAATCAAGGTGAATCAATATAATTAATAGTATAATAAATTACATTAGTCAAAATATATCATTATAATCAAGATATAATAATAATAATATTAGCCTAATAAATATTTAAATCAACATATAATTTTTACATAAAATTAACTAAAGAAAATTTTTACAAGATTAAAATTTATAATTAATTTAAGAAAATTATTGAGAAAATAAATTATTTGGTTTTTCTAGATTTTAGCTAATAATATATACTTTGTTTGTAAAATTAATTATAAAATATTGTATTTTTCAAAAAGAAAATTTTGCATTAAAAATAATAATTTTTAAATTATTAAAATAGTTAAAATAAATTATTTTTAAATACAATTTTTCTATTTATTTTCTCAATAAATGTTCTAAAATAAGTTATTAATTTCTCAACTTTTAAATTGAAATTATTTAATTAAAACGAACAAAGATAGTAAATATTATGACAACAATTTTAGATAATAATTAAAACAGACAAAATTAAAATTTATAAAATTAATTAAATAAAATATATAGTTTAAGGAATAAATATTTAAATCACCATATTATTTTTATGAGTTGTCAAATAAATTATTATAAAATTAAAATTTTATTTAATCTCTTTTTTTCTTATTTGTAAATTAAAATTTACAACAATTTATATTTAAATTGTTCGTTGTTAATTGTAACTCACTTTAATTATATTATAAATAAATATCTTTTTAAAATAATATCAATTTTTTTTGGGATTTTGGTTAATTTGGATATGCATATCCGAATTAACCAATATTCCAAATTTCCGTTGCGGAGATTTCGGATATGCATATCCGAATAAATAAATAAAAATTCTCGCTCAATTATCACTGCATTTTTGTACCCCTGTGCTTCAGAAAGGAAACTCAAAAATCATTATATAAAAAATCAAATTAAATTGAACAATTATGTTTGATACGAAGAGAATTGTATAAAATATAACGTATTTATTTATTTTCTTGGGGCTTTACATTTTTCTTCTTCACAAGAATCATCAAATATCAAAACTATAAAACTATAAAGTAAACATACACCAACAACTTAATTTAAAAAAAAAAGGTAATGCATTCATTAAATTAAGAGAACATAAACTATACAAATCTCATGAAACACTTAAAATAAGCTTAAAGGATGATACTCAGAATGTGTATGAAAAGAAGTTTCGCTTTGAGAATGCTTGGCTTACTAATGAGACTTATGATTCCATGTTGAAAGAGAGTTGGAAAACAGGTGATAATATCGACAATAATCTGAAGAATGTTGTGGAGGGTATTGACAAGTGGAAGTTTGCTAATTTTGATAAAATCAAGAGACAAAAGAGAGAGATGATGAGAAGGGTTGAAGGAATTCAAAGGAATCTCCAAATGCAAGATAATGTTGGGGGTATGAGAAGACTTGATCATAATCTCCAAAAAGAGTTAAGTTATATTTTGAATCAAGAGGAACTTATGTGGCATCAAAGATCTAGAACAAAGTGGCTTGTAGATGGTGATAGAAACACCAAGTTTTATCATATGCAGACTGTTTCTAGATGAAAAAGAAATAGGATCCTAATGTTGAAAAATGACAATGGGGAATGGATTTCTGAGCAGGAGGCTTTAAAGCAACATTGCACTGAGTTTTACAAGAAGCTCTTTGTGTGCCCTAGTCAATGGTGCACCTGGTATCAGACTCCAGTCAGCTATCCAAAGTTAAGTATGGAGGATTTAAACCATTTGAATAAAGATATTGTTATGGAGGAGGTTAAGCATGCTTTGTTCACGATGAAGCCGTGGAAGGCCCCAGGTCCGGATGGATTTCCTGCTGGATTTCATCAAAAGGCTTGGGACGTTGTAGGTGGTGACCTGTGTGACTTTGTTCTAAAGGCTTGGCATAACCCCAACATCTTGGCTGATATTAATAAAACAGATATTTGTTTAATTCCTAAGGTTGTTACAAAAGTGTTAGTGGGTAGGTTGAAGCCGTTCATGGCAAGATTGGTTTCACCTTTTCAAACCGGATTTGTGACAGGAAGATCAATTCATGAAAATATAATTATTGCTAATGAAGTTATCCATAGTTGAGTAAAAAGAAAGGTAAAAAAAGGCTATTTCGCTTTGAAGATAGATTTGGCCAAAGCTTATGACAAACTCAATTAGGAGTTCATTTGGAGAACCTTACAAGAAATAAATCTGCCGGATAGTATGATTAATCTGATTATGCATGGCGTTACGAGTGTGGAGATCAATGTGATCTGGAATGGCAATAGGAACGAGTTCTTTAAGCCTCGTAAGGGAATTCGCCAAGGAGATCCTATTTCTCCTTATTTGTTTGTGCTCGGCATGGATAAGTTGTCACATTTGATTGAGCATGCAGTGATGAGCAAAAGTGGAAGCCTTTTCGTGTAGGAGTGAATGGTGTTGGTATTACTCACCTAATGTTCGCTGATGATTTAGTGCTGTTTGGGAGGCAACAGAGACTCATATAGATTGTGTGAAGCAAACCTTGGATGAATTCTGCATTATGTCCGGCCAGGAAGTCAGTATGGATAAATCGAGTATCTTGTTCTCTAATAATGTTTCTCGTGGGCTTCGTTCGAAGCTGTGCCATAGGTCTGGTTTTAAGGAGACCAAATGCTTTGACAAGTACCTAGGGGTTCCCTTAAAATCACAAGCTTTGAGAAAAGGAGATTTCAATTATGTTATTGAGCAAATTTCGCAGAACCTTGTTAACTGGAAAACTAGACTTCTTTCTTTTGCAGGTAGAGTTACTCTCTCCAAGAGTGTCATGGAAGCCATTTCGATCTATCCTATGATGACGAATATGTTACCGAAGGCCTGTGTTAAGGAGATTCAAAAGCTGCAAAGAGATTTTATTTGGGGTGATACTGATCTTAAAAGGAAGCATCACGCGGTTAGTTGGGAGAAGATCACCTCGAGTAAATGTGATGGTGGGCTAGGGCTGCGAGATCTTATCACTATGAATCAAGTGTGCATCATGAAACTTGGAGGTCAAATTTTGAATGGTGAGGAGGACTTGTGGTGTAGAGTGCTTAAGGGAAAGTACAAAATTATGGATGTTACTGAAGATCTTAAAGCGAAAAGTACGGATTCTAATCTGTGGAAAGCCATAGTGAAGACTGCTCCCACTTTGCTGGATATTGGGAAGTGGAATATTGGAAACGGAGAAAGCATTAGTGCATGGAGAGATAGTTGGGTGCATAGAGGTAGTTGCATTATGGATAATAATATTGACATTCCATATCATATGACTAATATGAGTGTGTGTGATCTTGTGGGGAATGATGGTGACTGGGACTGGAATTTATTAGACTGACTGCCTCAAGATATCAAGCAGCATATTGCTTCTCTTCACCCGCCGCTGGTTGATATTGGTGAAGATAAGTTCGAAGTTGCTACTAAGGACGATGGCTCCTTTTCTATAAGCATTCTTTATAAGCTTTTGAGGGAGGAGAATGATCCAATTATAGGGCAGCATTGGCGTAGAATCTGGACGTTGCATGTTCCTGAAAGAATTAAAAGCTTTGTTTGGTTGTTAAACCATGATAGGCTGCTGACTGGGGAGAGGTTGCGGCTGTTTGCCATTGGCAATGTGGATTGTATCTGGCGTGGAAAGTATTTGGAGAGCACTCTACATGTTTTTAGAGATTGCAGACATGTGAAATCATTGTGGGATATGGTGGTTCCTATTGATGCGGTGCAGAATTTTTATTCTCTGGATCTGGATAATTGGTTGCATTTTAATATGGAGGTCAATACTTCCTCAAATATTAAGTGTGATGGTGATTGGCCTGAGTTTTGGGCCACAACTTGCCATGCTATTTGGAAATGGCGTAATAAAGCTAAGCATGATGATAAATTTCGTGGGCCGTTTGACTTGCTTGGCGAGATTGTTTCGAGAACTCGTGATTATAAAGCTGTTGCGAGTAATAATTGTATAATGGAAAGGGACAAGATTAAGAGGCTGATTAGGTGGTATGTTCCTGATAAAGGCTTTGTTAAGCTAAATGTAGATGGTGCACACTCTTCTAACAGTGGTTTTGGCTGTGGGGGAATAATTCGCGATGAACATGGGAAGTGGTGCGATGGGTTTTCTAAAAGTGTGGGCAATTGCAGCCCTTTGATTGCTGAGCTTTGGGGCATTCTTGATGGACTGAAGTTGGTGGTGTAGAAAGGCTTCAAGAATGTGATTATCGAATCGGACTCTAAAGAAGCAGTGGACATTAGCAACAAGCTGAGTAGGAATAAGTTGGTTAACAGCAACTTAGTCCGGCAAATTTACAGTTGGATGAGTAAATTAGGGAAGGTGGAGATTCGGCATATTTATCGAGAGATGAATGGTTGTGCCAATTTTTTTGCTCTTCATGGAAAAAATTTGGGAGTTGGGTATCTCATTTTTTTGAACATGCCTAGTTGGCTTGTTGATAATTTTGTTAAATATTCAAAGGGTGTCTGTTACTCTAGGATTGCTTGTGTTTAGTTCTTTATGTGTGTCGGGCTTAGGCCCTCCCTTTTATAAAAAAAACATACTCTATTCATAATTTAGAGTCAAATTTAACCGAAAAATTATCGTCGTAAAAGAGTTAAACATAGATTTTTCATAAGCTAACGAGACATGAACAAACCAGAAGTAAAAGCATCAACTTATCATTCATTCTCTTATGAACATAATCAATGGTAAGATAGAAAAGAGAACCCACATTCTTTTCTTTTTTTTAAAATTTAATTATAGATGATTTCTTTGACTTGTGTTTGTGCATTTTGACTATCTTCGGTTTCAAAACTGTCCACTTTTATCAAATGTTCGAAGATTTATTAGAGAAAATGTAGGCGTTGTTCCAAGACAAAAACACTTTTGAGATTCTTTGTCAAACATCGTGAGTGCAAATTTAAGCCCCAGTAGACAAAAACACAAAATAAAAAACACATAAACATAAACAAATTTGACAAAGGAAATAACTGCAAGATGTGTAAAGTATCCATGGTGGCTTTGGAAGTGAACGATTGATTGCCAACGTCATAAGTGTAAGAGTAATTACATGGGAGAGAGGTACAATCACTGTTAGTAACTTTGAGGTGCAAAAACCTACCATTACAAATTTTCTATTTCTTGGTGGTGGTGGCTCAGATAGCCCGCAAATTAGAGCGGTTAAAATGGGCTAACCCATATGGGCCGGCCCGCCATACCCTAAAAATCATAGGGTTCGAGCCTTAAAATTAGAGCCCATATTTTTCAGGGTCTTTTTAGTTCAGCCTTAAAAAGCCCGCTACCCATTAGGGCTAACCCGTGGGTAGCCCATCAAGCCCGCATAATTAGAAAATTTTAAAAATATATATTAATATTTATATTGTCTTACTCTAAATAGCACATTCGTTTTTCTCACCTCACTAAATTTTATCTCAATTCTATTCGATCTTTCTCTTTTAAGTACTATACATTAATATAATCAACATTCTTTCATCGTATTATATTAGTTTTTCTCTTATCTAAACTATTTAAGTATTATTTTATACAATTTAGACATATATTGCATTTAGAAACACATTATAGTATTTATAAGAGATAATATAGTACTTAAAAATGTATTATATTTAAAATAATATAATTTTTAATTTAATTTATAATAAATATTATGAAGTTTTTTTTTAGTAAATAAAAAAACCCATTTAGGGTCGGGTAGTCCGAAGCCCATCTAAGGCCGGACTCGAGTAGTAATTCTTGAGCCCATATAACACAGGACCTTTTTGGCCCAACCTTAAAAAGTCTAGGACCCATCAGGGCTGGCCCGTTTAGGGTCGAGTAGCCCATTTTGACAGCTCTACTGCAAACACCCTCACATTTAATTGGATATCTAAATCCATCCCAACTCTCTTTCGCTTTCTCTTTTCCTTTCATATCTCATTTATTAATATTTACCTAAAAAATTTGTAATAATTAAAATATATTTGTTTTATTCTAAAAACAAAAAATTGTTTGTAACAAAAAAACATTATTTTGGTACGGTTAAACTTTGTTAGATGCTTGTCCTCTTAAGGAGAAAATAAAATCAAAATTTACATTCATAAATTATTTGTGCTACCTATACCAATCCTATACCAATAAGATGAGTCTCTTTTTCAGTGTCACATACCATAATAAAACCATAAGTGTACTTGGCTTAATCATTTTTTAGATGTGTTCATTAGAGAAGTTTCTTAGAAAATGTGCGAGGGAGGACAAATAGTGCTGAAAACTACTTGTGTTTATTTGTGAGGTTAAGTTTTTAAAGTCAGATATTACTACCTCCGTCTTTAATTATAAAACTCTCTTGAGTTTTTTTTTTTCCCTTTTTATTAGATCATCTTCAATTTTCAAAGTGGATTAATTATTATTTTCCAAACATACCCCTAATTATATTACATGTTTTATTGCAATATGTAATAAATACAGTTACACATTAATTATTTCTCTCTCCTAAGGACAAATCAAAAACTTGTAAAATTATACAAAATTGTCAATAAATTTATTACTCTAACAAACTTTCTCAATTCCCGTAATTTACTCTACGGGGTCTTATATTTAGGGACGAATGTAGTATGTTATAAATTTAACAATAAATATCATAATAGTTACTAGTACTTAGACCCGTGCGAGGCACGGGTTAAATATTTTTTAAGTAAAAAAAATATTTATAATTTACAAATTTTATTTATAGTAAGATCATCATTGTATAGATAAAATATTATTGTTATTGATAGTATACATAAAAAGTTTATTTAACTAATTTTTTTTGTAAATCATAAAATAATTTGGGCATTTCTTATTTATTAATCAAAAGACCAAAAGAGAAAAAGGGGCGGTCACGTTCTAAAAAGTTTGATTATTATTTTTTTAAAGGAAAGTAAAAGACCAAATCCAAAACTATTATGATTCATTTATTTATCAATAATTAAAATTTATTAATAAAATTAAATTAAATGAATAACAATTAAATAAAATAGAAACTATCCTACAAAAGGGGAAAGAAGACCCCATTCTTTCAAAAAAAAAAATTAAAATTTCTTTAACTAAATTTTTTAAAAAATTTATTTAATAAAAACAACAAATAATTTAAAAAAATATTTAATTTTTATTTTATTTAAAAATAACTAAAAAACAAACTTAACCTAAAAAAGAAACAAAGAACCGTTCATGGCAAAAAAAAAATTTGACTGATTATTATTTAATTAATGAATATCTATAACTAAATAAAAATCAAATTAAAATAAATAAAAACAAAAACAAAATTAAATCTACAAAAAAAAGTTAAATCTTTTAAAATAAAACCAAAAAAAAAAAAAAAAAACTACAAAGAACCGTCCATGGTAAATAACAATTATTTTGACTGATTATTTTTTATTTAATTGTGTCTTTTATTTATTTTTAAGTGAGACATAAAAAAAATCTATTAAAGAGTATATGAATTAAATAATTTAAAATAATATAAATTATATTCTTAACAAAACTATGAAAGAATCTGTCTTTGTATTTTATAATTTTAAAATATGTATTCTTTTTTCTTATTATAAAGTAATTTTTTTCACATATTTAAGAAAAGGTCAGTAAATTTAATAAAATTATTTTATTTATTAATCTTTCAAAAATATCGTAGATATATTAATAGGTGTAATTTTTAATTTGTAAATTAAATTGTCTTATAGTCATAAAAGATGCATTTTAAAAGTAATTAAATATAATTTATAAAGGACAAAATTTAGGAATATTTTTATTGGAAATTATAATAAGAACCATAGGTATAGAATTGTACCTAAGTTTTGTTCATTTATAAATATGATTTTTAGAAATATTATATTAAGATTCATTTTTTTTTAAAATAGAGCGAGGTTTTTAAAATTGTGGAAGAGCCTGACATTTAATTTTGAAAATTTATTCACTATCTTTTGGTGATGTTTTAAATTGAAAAAAATGATAAATTTGTATTTTTTTTTTTATTATAAGAAATTTGTGTATTCACCATTTATATCTCATACTTTTTTTAATAAAAATAAACATTTGTAGCATTTTGTAGTGTGAATACTATCATTTTATTATTTGTTAGATTTAAAATCATACTAAATTGATTGAATCAATTTTATAGAAGCAAAATGATTTTTTATTAGAAGGAGTTAAGTTAATTTAATTTTTTTCTTGTATCATATCATAATATCATATATGATTTTTCATCAAGTATATATTTTTCTTATTTAAAAATTTATAAAAAAAAATCATTTTGATTTAATCAATTTTTATAGATGCAAAATGATCTAGTCAAAAGATTTCCCGTTTTAAATCAAAACAAAATTTTAAAAAATAAAATAACACCAATAAATTTCACTTATAATTAAGTTCATTTATAATCTTTAATGGTCATTCATTTATGACCTTTAATGGTTCATAAATGACCATATAGTGACCTTTTTAAACTATTAAAGGTAAGCAATACTTACATTTAATGTTTTAGAAATGGAAATAACTAACTCTTTTTAAAGAATAACAAAGTTTGTTTTATTGAAATTACTTGTATTCAATGCATTGGAAATTGAAATAAGTAATTTATTTAAGTAATATTTTCTTTATATGGAATGCTTAAAGAGTGCCTCTGGGGCACTCGTTAGCATGACCCTTTTCTTTATATGGAATGCTTAAAGAGTGCCCCTGGGGCACTCGTTAGCATGACCCTAATAAATAAATATGCATATAAAATAATTATTTTATATTTGATTTATTAATTTTTTTATCAATAAATTTTATTTTTAGTATAAATAATAATTAAAATAAAATTTAATTATAGTTTTGATCTCTATTTTATTTTATTTTTAATATTGTTGTAACTAAAATTGATAATATATAAATTTTCATTTGATATATCATTTATAAAACGTGGTGAATCGTATCAGAGCCTTTGTGAAATAAAAAATTTAAGGTATCATATTTTAAAAATGTTTAAATGCAGTTTTTATCCTTCAATTTTTTTAATGGTTTGATGTTGTCCCTTCAAATTTTAATTGTTTGATTTCTGTACATTAAGCTTTTTAATTGCTTAATTTTAGTCTCTAAGTAAATGATTGATTTTGACCCCTCAAATTTACTAATTACTTGATTTTGATCCCTCAAATTTAATTTAAGAGTTCCTACTGACATGAGACTAAACCTTTTTTTCTTTAACTTTTCTTTTTTTCTATTTACAAAATCAAAATAGACTACTAGCTAACTAAAATAAGAGATTATTTCTCAATAACATGTGTGAAGCTTTTAACAAAGTCATTTTAGAATATAAGAACAAGTCTACAATATCTCTAATAGAAAGATTGAAATTTTATATAACCAATAAAATTGTTAGACATTGAGACTTTATGTTTAAATTATTGGATAATGAATTTGTTATTTTAATTAGCTAGTGGTCCATTTTTTTATTATCAAAATAAGTTTTGATTAAATATATGGTGAATGAAATATTTAAATTTTCAATATATTATATTTAAACAAATAAAAAACAAATATTAAAAAAAAATTAGTCTACATGTTAAAATTTAGAATAATAAACAAATATCGAAAAAATTTAGTCTACATGTTATTAGGGGAATATCAAATGCAAAAGATAACAAATTTGAGAGTCTCAAATCAAGCAATTGAAATTTGAAGGCCAAAATCAAACAATTAAAAAAATTTGAAGACCAAAATCAAACAATTGAAACTTGAAAGATCAAAATCAAGTAATTGAGAAATTTGAGGACCAAAATTATATTTAAAACTTTTTTAAAAATATATATGATATAAACTAATTTGGACCCTCTCATATTTTAATGGAGCAGTCATCCCTCCAATTTGTAATTTAATGGTGGATACATCCATATCAAAAACAATAGTTATAAGAGGCAGTTAAATAGAGCAAATCAATGGCTAAGATTAAAGTAGCATGGAAGCATGAGAGAAAGAGCAGGAGACAATCCATATCCGACATAAACTTTCAACTAGACATGTTAAAATTTACTTTATTTAAAATAAAATATTCAGTCTTTTTCAAAGTATGTATTTTAAAAAACTAAAAAGTAAATATTTTTGAAAATTAATTACAAAAATAAATTTTTTTAATTTCTTTTGTGGGAAAAATACTTTTATTTTAAAAATAAAAAAATTGACTTTTTATAAAAAAAAATTGATTTTTCCAAAAACTAAAAAATAAACCGGATTTTCCCCGATTAAAATCACTTTTGTTACAAGAAAATCATTTTATTTCAAAATAAAGAAAATTCATCTTCTTTTTTTTTTTTTTTGGAAAATATAGATTTTTTAAAATAAAAAATTGATTTTTTTCAAAAATAGAAAACAAACTTTTTAATTTTATTTTTAATAAATTAAAAATATAAAATTTTTATTTTGGAAAACTTAAAACTAAATGTTCTCTAAAAATATGTATTTTTTATAAATAAAATTGAAATAAAAAATTTATGAAAAAATTTTGTCTTTGAAGTCCTACTTGAATTTTGGGGACTTTTGGTTTACGAGGCCTATTTATTTTGAAGTTCCTTTATTTTGGGAATTGCTTTTTTCATCTTATTTCTCCACCCTAATGAAAAATCAAAACTACCTCTAAAATTCGAAAAATACATTTTCGAACGCACTCCAAATACATCAAATTCATGCGTAAATGAGTCGCACCCTCGTTTTGTCAAAAGAAAGTTCGAAAAATATACTTTTGAAAAAATTAAAAAATATACTTTCGTAAATATTTAGATAAGATAATTATGTCGGCCCAAGCTTTTTCTCCTAGTATATAAAACATGACATCTTAGATCTACATGAAGTGACAACATATATACTATGTAGATTGTAGACATGCCACTATCATTCTGATAGTGGCATGTTTACATAGTATATATGTTGTCACTTTCATGTCGATTTAAGATGTAAGGAGGACAATGGGTATCTATGGGCACGTGTATTAATCTCCTGCAATATGCCTTGTTTAGTAAATATGATATTCGTACCTGCCCGATACCAGTGTGGGTATCTACAAGACGGGTATCTGTGGATTTAGATATCCACGAATATTAACAGATATCCATGGATACTATTATTTTTAAAAAATAAACTAAATTTTTTTATCCCTTTTACATACAAAAAAAAGTTTCAAATTTAAAATATAATGATGATGATAATAATAATAATAATAATAATAATAATAATAATAATAATAATAATAATAATAATAATAATAATAAAATTAGGTTTATTGTGCATGTCACTGAAACTGAAATTTGGCAAGCCTTGAAAGGAATTGGAGACTGCAAAGCCCCTGGTGTAGATGGTTACAATGCTAGTTTCTTTAAGCAAAGCTGGCAGATTGTTAAAGATGATATTATTAGTGTAGTCCAAGATTTTTTCTGCCACAAAAAATTATATGTTGAAGCCAACTGTTCTCTGGTCACTCTTATACCAAAAACAAAGGATGCTAAAACTGTTTGAGATCTTAGACCCATAACCTGCTGTTCTACCCTCTACAAAATTATATCTAAGATCCTTACTACCAGATTGAGTAGAGTTGTGGGAGATATCATTGATGAGAGCCAATCTGCCTTTGTCCCTGACAGAAATATTCAAGATAACACCCTGATTGCTCATGAGCTTGTTAGAGGCTACAATGGGAAACATCTCTCCCCTAGATGTATTATTCAGATGGATGTGCAAAAAGCTTATGATACTGTGGAGTGGATTGTTTTGAAACACATAATGCAAGAGTTGAAGTTCCCTACAGACTTTGTAGACTGGGTCATGCTTTGTCTCACTACTGTCAATTACAGATACACCATTAATGGCCAGATTAGTAAAAAGCTCAAGGCTAAAAGATGGCTTAGACAGGGAGATCCTATCTCCCCCATCCTGTTTGTCTTAATCGTGGATTATTTGCATAAATGCTTGACCAAATTGCAAGATAACCCTGATTACCATTTTCACCCTAAATGTGCCAGACTGAGGATCACAAACATCTGCTTTGCAGATGATTTATTGTTGTTTTCTAGGGCTGATTTTGTGTCTATCCATTTGATAATGCAGGTTTTTAATCAATTTTCCAGGGCCACGGGCTTGAAGGCTAACCCCAATAAATGTAAGGTGTATTTTAGGGGTACCAACTTAGAGGAGAAAACAAATATTCTGAGGATCACAGGCTATGAGGAGGGCAGATTACCTTTCAAGTACTTGGGGGTCCCATATCTAGCAGAAGACTCAGTATTACTCAGTGCCAGCCTTTTGTGGATAAGATTACTGCTAGAATTCATCACTGGATTGCTCACCTGCTTAGTGATGCAGGTAGAAGTCAGTTGGTGAAAAGTGTGTTATTCTCTGTTACAGCCTAATGGATGCAGGTTTTCCCTCTTCCAAAGAAGGTGATCCACCAAGTAGATAGCATTTGCAGAATGTTTCTATGGAGTGGAAAACGTTCTGGCAGCAAGAAGGCCCCAATTTCTTGGGATAGGGTTTGTGATCCTAAAAATGCTAGAGGGCTGAACATAACTTCTCTTATTGAGTGGAATCAAGCCACTATGCTCAAGCTTCTTTGGGACATCCAAGGGAAAAAGGACAAACTTTGGTTTAAATGGCTTGATGCCTACTATGTGAAAGGTAGGAACTTCCAGGGCTGGACACCACCACAGGACTGCTCTTGGATCCTGAAGCATATTGTGAAGAGCAGTGTAGATGTTATTGATTGGCTGTATTTTTGGTAAAACAAATAGTGTCTGTATCATGTCAAACCTGGTGTCATGATATGCATTGTTTTTGAAGTTTTTCTTGTGCAGGCTTTTACCTGATGTCAAGACCGATGTCATGACATCCGAAGCTGCTGTGTTTTATTATGTTCTCAGGATGGTTGTTTGATCTGTTAAGACTTTGCGCGCCTCTTTTGGAAACTTTGGATATTGATTTGTTTCAGAACAACGTTCTGCGATGTTTATTCATAGGATCTTTATTTTATGGAAATGATTTTAAATTGGTTTAAAACTAATATTGGATCCAAGGCCCAGCGGCTGCAAGGTTATTTATAACATTTGAAGAAGCTGCTGTACGAGGTTTTTTTTAGGGTTTGCCGTCAAGAAGTTGGTTGTGTTTTTCGTTTGTGTTGTAGTTTTCGTGTAAGCCAAACAATCATCATGATGATTGTCTTGGTCTAGGTGTTTTTGTTTTGAGTTGTAAGAAGTACTCGAAGCTTTTAAGCAAGAGTACTATTGTACTTGATCAAAGCTTTTAAGTAAGATCAAGTTGTGTTCTTGAAGAGTGTCTTCTTCTGTTTTTAATTGGTTAGTTTTTCATCACTGCTGTGATTGAGGGGGAGTGAGTAGGATCTCTGGTCTAAGTTGTTTAGATTGAAGTTGCATTGGGTAGATATTAAGTGAAAGGCGTAATATTGAGTTGTATTACCTTGAATTGATATTACTTATAGTGGACTTCCTCCCTGGCTTGGTAGCCCCCAGATGTAGGTGTGTTTGCACCGAACTGGGTTAACAATTTTCCTGTGTTGTTTTCTGTTTACACTTTGTTCATTTAGTTAAAAACATTCAGATAGTGATGTCGTGACATCCTGTAAGACATCGCGTGTCTGAGTCCAGAATTTCAATTGGCATCAGAGCAGGCACCCTGCCTGTTTTTACTGGGTGAGATCTAGGGAAGGTATTTTCTGGTTCGATGGACAAAGAAGGTGGTGGATTTATAATGAGACCACCCATTCTGGATGGCTCTAATTATGATTATTGGAAACCTCTCATGGTGGCTTTTCTGAAATCTGTGAATAGCAAAGCATGGAGAGCTGTGAACAAAGGATGGGAACATCCTGTTATTACTGATAAAGATGGCAACAAAACTCTTAAACCAGAGGAAGAGTGGGACAAAGATGAAGAGGCATTGGCGCTTGGCAACTCTAAAGCTCTAAATGCTTTATTCAATGGAATTGACAAAAATATATTCAGACTGGTGCACCAGTGTGAACTAGCCAAAGATGTCTGGGATATCCTAAAGACTACTCATGAGGGCACCTCCAAAGTGAAGATGTCAAGACTTCAACTGCTAACTACAAAATTTGAAAATCTAAGGATGAGGGATGATGAAAGTATTAAGGATTTTCATATGAATTTACTCGATATTGCTAATACCTCAGGAGCTTTGGGAGAAAAAATGTCTGATGAAAAGTTGGTGAGGAAAATCCTTAGATCCCTACCTAAGAGATTTGATATGAAAGTTACAGCTATAGAAGAGGCACAGGACATCAGCAAAATGAAGGTAGAAGAGTTAATTGGATCTCTTCAAACCTTTGAGATGGGAATCAGTGAAAATTCTGAAAAGAAGAACAAGAGCATAGCCTTTGTGTCCAACTCTCAAGAGGAAGTAGAGGAAAGTAGAGAAAAGAATCTATCTGAATCTATAGCTATGCTTGGCAAACAATTCAACAAAATTATAAGAAGAATGGATCAGAAGCCAAGACCTAATGTCAAGAACATCTCATCTGACATCAGTAGATCTTATGACTCTGGCAGAGGAGTTAAACCAGAAGAAAAGTACAACCACAACAAAGGGATTCAATGTCATGGATGTGAAGGGTATGGACATATTAGAGCTGAATGCCCTACTTATCTCAAGAAACAAAAGAAAGGATTGTCAGTCTCCTGGTCTGATGAAGATTCTGAGAGTGATTTTGAAGAAGAATCAGCCAAACATGTCACAGCCCTTACTGGAGTTTGCAATTCTGATGAAGATGATAGTGAAGATGAGCTAACCTTTGAAGAACTGGCAACCTCCTACAGAAAGCTCTGTATCAGAAGTGCTGAAGTATGTCAACAAGGTGAAAAGCAGAAGAAATACATAGTCCAGTTGGAGGCTGATAACAAAGAGCTTAATGAAACTATATCTGAACTGAATGGTGAAATTATCCTGTTACAATCCAAACTTGATCAGATGTCAAAATCAGTAAAAATGTTGAACAGTGGCACGGATATGTTGGAGGAGATCTTGCAGGTTGGAAAAAGTTCAAGAGATATGTCTGGTATAGGTTTTGTTGGTGCAAAGAAATATGTCCAAGATAGTAGCAGAACTAAACCTGAAGCTGAGATGTCGAAGCCGATGTCAAAACATGTGACTCAACATCACGAGAAAGGTGAAATGAAGAGAAAGTTTCAAAGATGGAGATGTCATTACTGTGGAAGATTTGGACACATTAAGCCTTTCTGCTTCAGACTATATGGATATCCAGATCAAGCTCCTTCTTACAAACCTAAGCAGATCATGCCCATCCAGAAGCAACAATGGAAACCTAAAAGTATGGCTTTAATAGCCCATACATCTCTTAGAGTTTCAGCCAAAGAAGACTGGTATTTTGATAGTGGATGTTCCAGACACATGACTGGAATCAAAAATCTGCTTGTTGATATCAAAAGTCATTTTACTAGTTATGTAACCTTTGGTGATGGAGCTAAAGGAGAAATCAAAGGAGTTGGAAAATTAGACTGTTCAGGAGTGCCAAATTTAGAAGGTGTTTTGTTGGTCAAGGGCCTGACAGCTAACCTCATAAGCATCAGTCAACTATGTGACCAAGGATACCAAGTCAACTTCACTAAAGCTGAGTGTGTGGTTACTAATAAAGAAAAGGAAGTAGTAATGAGGGGTGTCAGATCCAAAGATAACTGCTACTTGTGGGTGTCTCATGAATCCAGCTACTCTACTGTTTGTTCTAAAGAAGAAGAAGCAAAGCTGTGGCACCAAAAACTTGGTCACCTTCATCTAAGAGGTATGAAAAGAATTATTTCTCTGGAAGCTGTAAGAGGAATTCCTAAGCTACAAATTGATGAAGGAAAAATATGTGGTGAATGTCAGGTAGGAAAACAAACCAGGATGTCACATCCAAAGGTTAAACATTTGACTACTTCCAGAGTTCTTGAACTTCTACATATGGACTTGATGGGACCAATGCAAATAGAAAGTCTTGGAGGAAAGAAATATGCTTATGTGGTTGTGGATGACTACTCCAGGTACACGTGGGTGAACTTTATCAGAGAAAAGTCAGATGTGTTTGATGTTTTCAAGGACCTATGTCAAAGAATTCAAAGAGAAAAAGAAAATGGTGTTGTGAGAATTAGAAGTGATCATGGAAAGGAATTTGAGAATCAAAAGTTTGCTGAATTCTGCTCCTCTGAAGGAATACATCATGAATTCTCTTCCCCTATTACTCCACAGCAAAATGGGGTTGTTGAAAGAAAGAATAGAACTATTCAAGAATCAGCAAGAGCCATGATCCATGCTAAGAATCTTCCTATTTACTTCTGGGCTGAAGCCATGAATACTGCTTGTTATGTCCATAATAGAGTTACCTTAAGAAAAGGAACCTCTACCACCCTATATGAGATCTGGAAGGGAAGAAAACCCACTGTCAAATACTTCCATGTGTTTGGTAGTAAGTGTTACATTCTTGCTGATAGAGATCACAGGAGGAAGATGGATCCCAAGAGTGATGAAGGAATCTTTCTGGGCTACTCTACAAACAGTAGAGCTTATAGAGTATTCAACTCAAGAACCAAAATAATAATGGAATCCATAAATGTTGTGGTTGATGATGTTCACAATCAAGCAGATGTCACAGAAGATGTCGGAACATTCTGGGATTTTACAGCAGACGGTTCTACAAGAGAAGATGATTGCAGTCCCACTATCACAGAAGCTGAGACTGAACCTCCTAACAAGAGTCCCTCTATAAGAATTCAGAAAGATCATCCTAAAGATCTTATTATAGGAGATCTCAACAGTGGAGTTATTACAAGGTCAAGAGAAGTTGTCTCAAACTCTTGTTTTGTGTCAAAAATTGAACCTAAAAATGTCAAGGAAGCATTAACAGATGAGTTCTGGATTAATGCCATGCAGGAAGAATTAGGTCAGTTTGAAAGAAATGAAGTATGGGAGCTGGTACCAAGACCTAAAGATACTAATGTCATTGGAACTAAATGGGTTTACAAGAACAAGTCAGATGAACAGGGAACTGTTATCAGAAACAAAGCAAGGCTAGTTGCTCAAGGATACACCCAAGTTGAAGGAATTGACTTTGATGAAACCTTTGCTCCTGTTGCCAGACTTGAGTCAATTAGGCTGTTGTTAGGGATTGCGTGTATTCTGAAATTCAAACTATACCAGATGGATGTGAAGAGTGCTTTCTTGAATGGATATTTGAATGAGGAAGTCTATGTCGAACAACCTAAAGGTTTTGCAGATCCAAACCACCCTGATCATGTATACAAATTAAGAAAAGCTCTTTACGGTCTGAAACAAGCCCCCAGAGCTTGGTATGAGAGACTAACTGAGTTTCTTACTAGCAATGGATACAGGAAAGGAGGGATAGATAAAACTCTTTTTGTTAAAGATGAAGGAGGGAAGATTCTGATAGCTCAAATCTATGTGGATGATATTGTATTTGGTGGGATGTCAGACAAGATGACTAGACATTTTGTTGATCAGATGCAATCTGAATTTGAAATGAGTCTAGTTGGAGAATTAACCTATTTTCTTGGGCTGCAAATCAAACAGATGGAAGACTCAATCTTTCTCTCTCAGAGCAAGTATGCTAGAAACATCGTCAAAAAGTTTGGAATGGAAAATGCTTCTCACAAAAGGACACCAGCACCTACCCATTTGAAGCTGTCTAAAGATGAAAAGGGAACCAGTGTTGATCAAAGTCTATACAGAAGCATGATAGGAAGTCTGTTGTATCTTACAGCCAGTAGACCTGATATTGCCTTTGCTGTTGGGGTATGTGCTAGGTATCAAGCAGAACCCAAAACCAGCCATATCAATCAAGTCAAGAGGATCCTGAAATATGTGAATGGTACTTGTGAATATGGAATGCTTTACTCTCATGGGTGTGAACCTATTCTCACTGGATATTGTGATGCAGACTGGGCAGGAAGTGCTGATGATAGAAAAAGTACTTCAGGAGGGTGTTTCTTCTTGGGTAATAATCTTATTTCATGGTTCAGCAAGAAACAAAATTGTGTGTCCCTGTCCACTGCAGAGGCAGAATACATTGCAGCAGGAAGTAGTTGCTCTCAGCTTGTTTGGATGAAACAAATGTTAACAGAATACAATGTCACACAAGATGTCATGACATTATATTGTGACAATTTAAGTGCCATCAACATTTCAAAGAATCCCATTCAGCATAGCAGGACCAAGCACATTGATATTAGACATCATTACATTAGAGATCTTGTTGAAGATAAAACAATTGTCTTAGAACATGTTGCTACAAATCTTCAACTAGCTGATATTTTCACAAAAGCCTTGGATGCAAATCAATTTGAAAATCTAAGAAGCAAACTGGGCATTTATCTTTGTGAAGGATTATAGCAATTAATTGGGTGTGCGACCAGCACTATAGCTCACTTGAATGTCAAGTATACTCTGCTGATGGTGGTGATGATCATACTGTTGGTTGTGATGGCTGATGAGGTTAAGGATGCTGATGCCTGGACTAGTAGTTCCAGTGAAGTGGAAATGAGTAAGGAGGATACTGAAGATACTCCTGGTTCTGAAGTGAAAATCTTTATCTGTTGTTTGGCTCCTTTTGTGGCTAGAAAGGGGGAGAAGTGAAAGTGATAGATGATGACTTGGTTGTTGCTGGTTGTTTGCTGTATTTGTTTCTCTGTGTTACTTTTGGTTCCTTGGATGTACTATGATTAATCAAGCAGGATGTTGTTGGCTGACAGAATTTATTTTTCTGGATTCTTGTTTCTATTGGCTGCTGTGCGTAATC
The DNA here is from genome assembly GCF_029867415.1 of Vicia villosa. Classification (NCBI taxonomy): domain Eukaryota; kingdom Viridiplantae; phylum Streptophyta; class Magnoliopsida; order Fabales; family Fabaceae; genus Vicia; species Vicia villosa. Next base: position 397,345 of record NW_026705025.1, read on the forward strand.
TCTGATGGTATAATCTATTATTGTTTTAGCCAAAAATTCGCCAAAGGGGGAGTTTGTAGATGTTATTGATTGGCTGTATTTTTGGTAAAACAAATAGTGTCTGTATCATGTCAAACCTGGTGTCATGATATGCATTGTTTTTGAAGTTTTTCTTGTGCAGGCTTTTACCTGATGTCAAGACCGATGTCATGACATCCGAAGCTGCTGTGTTTTATTATGTTCTCAGGATGGTTGTTTGATCTGTTAAGACTTTGCGCGCCTCTTTTGGAAACTTTGGATATTGATTTGTTTCAGAACAACGTTCTGCGATGTTTATTCATAGGATCTTTATTTTATGGAAATGGTTTTAAATTGGTTTAAAACTAATATTGGATCCAAGGCCCAGCGGCTGCAAGGTTATTTATAACATTTGAAGAAGCTGCTGTACGAGGTTTTTTTTAGGGTTTGCCGTCAAGAAGTTGGTTGTGTTTTTCGTTTGTGTTGTAGTTTTCGTGTAAGCCAAACAATCATCATGATGATTGTCTTGGTCTAGGTGTTTTTGTTTTGAGTTGTAAGAAGTACTCGAAGCTTTTAAGCAAGAGTACTATTGTACTTGATCAAAGCTTTTAAGTAAGATCAAGTTGTGTTCTTGAAGAGTGTCTTCTTCTGTTTTTAATTGGTTAGTTTTTCATCACTGCTGTGATTGAGGGGGAGTGAGTAGGATCTCTAGTCTAAGTTGTTTAGATTGAAGTTGCATTGGGTAGATATTAAGTGAAAGGCGTAATATTGAGTTGTATTACCTTGAATTGATATTACTTATAGTGGACTTCCTCCCTGGCTTGGTAGCCCCCAGATGTAGGTGTGTTTGCACCGAACTGGGTTAACAATTTTCCTGTGTTGTTTTCTGTTTACACTTTGTTCATTTAGTTAAAAACATTCAGATAGTGATGTCGTGACATCCTGTAAGACATCGCGTGTCTGAGTCCAGAATTTCAAGCAGGAATCTCTGTATGTAACAACCAAACTAGAATGTAACCCTGGGAGAAGAAAAATTTGGAATTGCTAAGCACTACCATAGGCTGAGGGGAGATAAGCAAAAGGATGATTGGAATGTTGTCTTCTTCAATAATATGGCTAGACCCCGTGCTAAATTCCAACTTTGTATGCTATTTATGGGCAGATTAGCTACTAGAGATAGGATGCAGAGATTTAGCCTGGTTATAGATTCCTCTTGTATCTTCTGCACTGAACCTGAATCTATAGCTCATTTGTATTTTCAATGCAGGACCACACAAAGAATTAGGAATTACGTTCTTCTGTGGATTGGCTAAACGTGTGTGGGGCATGACTGGAATTTAGAGAAAATCGGGCTGATACAGGAAGTGAGAAAGAAAGGCTGGAGACGGCTCCTCCTGAAAATAGCTCTTGCAGAGACAACCTACTTCATTTGGCGTGCGAGAAATGATGTTGTTTTCAACAACAAACCCATGACTCAGGATATAGTTGCCCAGATAAAGCATATTATTGTAATTCTCAGTTGGCAACATAGGGCCCTTATGGATCATATTGAGTCTTTGAGCATTCAATAGTTTTTTTAGCAGTTAGTTTGTCTGGTTGTTGGTTTATAATTATTGATTGGTTGTCTGGATCCTAAGGGGTCGACTGTTCTTTCTGTATTTTGTGGAATAAAATCGTTACCTACTCTCCATAATAATAATAATAATAATAAATCACATTGACCAACTGCAAAGGTAGTAAAAGTATCAAAAATAATGATACACTCTGGTGATTTTCCGGTAGTTTTTTTGTTGCGGTGGCGAGAAGTCTGGAGGGTTTAAGGTTTCATTTCTCTACAGTTGAACGGGGAATACGCACTCTGAACAGGTTTTAATTCCTAACCTTTGAGTAAGGGACCAATGAGAGAGTGTTCGAACCGTGAAACTTTTTATGTTTTATGAATGGGTTGAGGGAGGGGAAGGTCGCCGAAGAAGATTGCATTATCACCCCTGAATAATAGCAATACTACTCTTGGCAACACAAGTAATGATGCAAAATTGGATGGTACCATTGAGGATGAAACGAACTTGTAATACGGTGAACTGACTTTTTATTAATCGGAATGTCGCGGTAAGCAAGAGTCGCCACCGACTTTTATTTTATCCAAGCAAATTCGGAAAGGCAAAAAGAAACAGAAAAAAAACCTTTTTAAAGAAATCTAAGTTCGGGGGGTAATTTATGCAAAGGGAAGGTGTAAGGCACCCTTTGCATCCATGGTTTTCCATGGGCTCTTAATTGCTTTGCTTGCTCGTTTGTTTAGAAAATGTAGATGAAAGAGATAAGGACTTTAGCTCGTAAATGAGCGTAGCCAGTTTTTTGAAGAATTGTGAGAAAGAATATGAAAATTGAGCATTGCAAGGCAATTAGGGGCATTTACCTTAAACTCGGATGATAGGTCTCTTTTAGCCTTTCAGAATGAAAGGGTCAATCCTTGCCATAAGGGGGCAGGAAGCGTTTCGTTTGGAGGTAGAAGGGTCATCGAAATATCCTTTGCCATAAGACTGTCCCATGCCATGGGAGGGCAGGTAGTCTAAGGCGAGGATCAGAATAAGCCATTTTTCCGTTAGGCAACCAGAAGATACCTCAGCCATCTTCCGTAGGCAACATTCGAGGGTCGAGGTCATATTTGTGTATCGAAGGCAGCATCATTTAGGGTCGTATGACCTTTGTTTATCGAGGCAGCATGGCTGAGGTATCCTCGTATTCGAGGGACATGGCTATTCTGCAAAAAAACACAAGGCAACAAGGCAACAGGCAACAGGCAACAAGGCAACAGAGAGGTTACCCCAGAAGAGTGCGTGTGTGCATCAATCATGTGGTTCAATTCAGTTATTTATCTTGTAATTAGTGACTCTAATCCAGTTTAAATTTGCACTCCCTAAATTACTAACCACGCAGTATATAAATCAATAAAGGGGAGGGGAAAGTGAAACCAGCGGATCCCCAACAGGGTTTGACACAAGTAGTAATAAAAGAAAACAGAAAATATTTAGGGTTTAGGGTTACCGATACTCGTAGCTTTGGCGGTCGACAAACCCTGAAAATTTGACAAGAAAGAATAAACAGAAGAGTGAGTTCATTATCGGTTCGGTGGTCAATTGGGGTTAACCGTAATAAAAATAAGAGATAAAGAAATTAAGAATAGATAAAAAAAAAGGTACTTAGCTTTTGCATTTTGATTTGATCTGACATGGTTGGTAGTCGGGGGAACTCTGAAGCATGCACAAGCTATGAATTCTGCAAAACAATCCAATGCTCACGATGGTAGTACCGACGACGGCAGTGTTGTCTGGTTTTGGATCTGGGCTCGTGCGGTTGGTCCTGATCGGCGTGCGGCAGCGGAAGCTCTCCGAACGCAGTGCTGTGGATGGCCGCGCGGTGATGGAGCGGTTGCTGGAGCCTTTTTGATGTGGTCCGATCCTGGCTGGCAGTAAACTCGCGGCTTCGGCGCGGAGGTGACTGAGCGGTGGAGGTGATCGGATTTACTTTGCTTATTCAGAATTTCCTTCCTCTTTTTTCGACTCTTTGAACATGCTTCTCTTTTTCCTGCAAACTGTAAAAAAAAAAAAGAGTAATTGATATGCAATTTGTAGAAGAAGATGAATAGTTCTTGGATCTTGGCTTTTGTGGAAATTGTTTTGCAGGTTTTGTAATGAATGTGTTGTGGACAATGAAGTTGTTGTGCGTTGCGTTGGTGATTGAATTGTTGCAGGTTTTTATGGAGTGGTTTGCGATGAATCGCGGCTGGGCGGTGGAGATTGTAGTTGATATCCGATTTATTGCGTCTCCTTCCTTTACCTCTTTTCTGGTTTTTGACTCAAATAAAATAGGGTTTGTTTGCCAAAAGTCTCGTCTATGTACGTGAATAAAAAAAAAACCTTTTTATAAGAAGAAAATTGTTTCTATTTATAAGAAGAAATTAGGTTAGATTAAAAATAGAATAAAATTATGACTTGATGACAATTAACCAATAATAATTGAAATTTGAAATCAAATTTGATCTGATTTCTAAATTATAATTACATTGATTGATTTCATAGAAACTATCCTAAAATACATGTAAACAAAATATTTTTGAATCTTTTCTATTATATATATTTTTTTGTTTTTTTATGAATAAAAAGGTAAAAGGTGAAAAAATGATATTTTAAAATACTTAATTAATAAAATATAGAAATTAATAATGAAATGATAAATAAAAGACATATTAAATAAAGTTAGAAGTGGGATTCGAGCTCAGAACCTTGTAGTTGCAAATCTTATCCTCTTATCAATTGGGCTATGTCAATTATTTTTAATAAAATGACATTTGCAAATATGTGGGGGCAAATTTTGGGGTATGACAGCTGCCCCTGTTCAATTATCTTAAACCTGAAGATGTAGAGTGGTTTGTATGCCAGTCGGTATCTGAAGGTGGAAGGTGATTGAACACTAGAATACCAAGAAATTTGCCCTAGCTGAAGTAGGGACTTTTTGTCGGAGATGGGCTTGTTGCGAAATTTCTGCTTTTGCCGTCTTCTCTTTTTTGTTTGAATGTTGAGGAACCGTCAAAGGTGTCGACTCAAGTCTGTGTTGGGTTATTTAAGGAACCGTCAAAGGTATCGACTTAAATTTGAAATACGTCGTTAAGGAACCGTCCAAGGTGTCGACTTAACTCTTGATGTGGGTTGTTAAGGAACCGTCAAAGGTGTCGACTTAACTTTGAAGCATATCATTGAGGCACCGTCAAAGGTATCGACTCAGATATGTAGATAGATTGTATAAGGAACCGTCAAAGGTGTCGACTTATATCTGAAGCATATCATTGAGGCACCGTCAAAGGTATCGACTCAGATATGTAGATAGGTTGTATAAGGAACCGTCAAAGGTGTCGACTTATATCTGAAGTGTGTCGTTAAGGAACCGTCAAAGGTGTCGACTTAACTCTGGAGATAGATCATTAAGGAACCGTCAAAGGTATCGACTTAATTCTGGAAGGTTGTTAAGGAACCGTCAAAGGTGTCGACTTAACTCTTTGCAAATAGAGATAGTAATATCCTGAAAAGTAGAGGTTAGTTTTCTTATGTCATGATGCATGCGTTTATGTAATGAGTATCTCAAAATAAATGAGAAACTTTATATGTTAGGGATTTGTTATGCAGTGATGTATGCGATGTATGAATATGTTTGTGTCATGTGGTATGCGAATATGATTTATGTTGTCTTAGTCGAGAGAATAAATCTCCAGGTCTCTGTGATTTTGATGTTTGATTTTGTCTTGAAAGATGCTCAGCTGGGGATTTATGATTTCTGCTTGGGGATGATCAGTAACTTGATATTCCCTGATTGGAGATAAAGAGAAAATAGGGATGTAAACCGTGTTGGGGAGTCATGCCTTCGTTGTTGGAAGACATCTTCTTAGTGATTGCTCTGTGGGGATACGATCTTGTGAACCCGACTCCGTGGGTGTCTTGAAAGTTGCCCCCAGTATTATAGTAACTACCATTTGATTTAGGACACACCACTGAGTATTGATCAAGATGTCAAACTGGACTTGCACAGATTTGCCCCAGTTAGTAGGAACTGTGGAAAGATTCGCCTCGCGAGGACTTTACGAGATATGAACTATGGGCGACATGCCCCTAGTAGTCATTGGTCCAGGACAATGTCCCATGTTGATGGGAAATAGATTAAGATTTACTTGGAGGCACGCCCCTGATTGTTTTTTTTTTTGGCATCTTTGAGAGATTCTCGGAATCTTGACTTGATTTCCCCAGATTGATCGGGAAATATTTTGAAACCCCCTTGAGATGTATGCCTTTGACTGTATGGCATTCGAGAGATTCTCGAAATCTTGACTGGATTGCCCCTGATTGATTGAGCAAACGTGCCATGCCCCTTGTATACATAGGAGACGTTGCTTCTCGGAGTAATCTTGTCTATCGGGATAACTTCCAGTCATTAGTTATACTCTGTGCAAGTTCTTTCTGATACTAACATTTGAAATTATGTAGCAGAATATGCTTAATAATGAATTCATGAGATGCAATGCATACGTTTGTCTTGAGTTTTTGTGAAAACGTTAAAACAAGAGATGTAAAAGCGCGATATTTATAAAACATGATGTTTGTAAAGAACAGGATATCTACTCAACATTTGTGGTACACCTTAAGGAGTCAGGATACCTTTATTGTGACAGTATGCTTTCGAACTAACCATGCTTCAGTTAGGACTTTCAAGGGTTGTAACGTGGTTTGGTTCACGGTTTAAGAAACAAAGGATAGAGGCTCAAAATTTATTTGTGCCCATCCCAATCTTCGTGATGTTCTTCGATCCTAAGCTCAGTTAATTCAACTTATGCATTCAGGTTTCAAGAGACTTTTGTATTTGCACCTTTGATAATGATGATGGTTCGCCAGCAATGAGAACTTTTGTGATGACAGTCACTTCTTCCTTTTGGTAGTCACAACATTGTGTTGTTCAGAAATTTATTGACTTCTCTTTTTTCATCTTTTTTGATATCCCTAACTTTTGCCTGAACTGTCTATTTTGAGTTTACAGTCAGCGGGATGCCTTGATTTTTTGCCTAAGTCATCTTTTGATTTTTGACTTAGCAGGCTTTTCTTTGTATATATGTTTTTTCATTTTTTTTCTTTTTTGAAAGATATTGACTGCCTTGCTTAATGATTGATGAACCATCATTGGCTTTTTTATTGACATCTCTGATACTTCTTTGATGTGTGTAGATGAACACTTGTGTTTGAAACCTTTATTGGAAGGTGTACTGAATGATTCTCTCAAAATAGAATGCACAGTCAAATTAACTGGGAACTACCCTGCCCCAGGTTATGATCAAGGGTTTTAATTTAGTACGTGAAAGAAAAACTTCTGCTCCTTAGGCTCAAAGGGGTTGACGAGGGATTATCATCCTTATATCTCCACTGTTTAGGAATTGAAACAATGCCTGTACATCGTCAGCATAGTCCGTTCAAAAGCATACTGTATGAGGTTGCGGTATCGTTTTCGTCATCCTCCCTTAAAAGGCATACAGCTTTAGTAGGAGTTGAGTATCACAAAACATATACAAAGTAAAGATGCAATTTAAAATGAGTGATAGCGAAATAATTTATTCAAGACAAACATATGCAATGCACTGATGATGATTATTAAAACAGATAATGTCTATCATGAGTCAAATGTTTAAACAAACAGAAAAGAAACTTGCAAATGAAAGTAGATCAAATGATCCAAAAGTTGGTCCGTCTAGACGTCAATCAATCTTGTCATGACTAGTCATAGGAGCGGTGATCACCACAGGAGTTTCGAAAGGGTTGAATTTGATTTCTCCGTCATTGATCAGATCTTGAATCTTATTCTTTAATGTCCAGCAATTGTTTGTGTCATGTCCAGGACTGTTGGAATGGTACGCGCACCTCGCATTGGGTTTATAGTAGGTGTTAGAATTCTTAGGAGCATCCCTCAGAGTAATCAATCTGATTTTCAACAGATGTTGTAATGCTTGAGCCAACGACCTATTGATCTTGGTGAATTGACGCTTAGGTACGTCTGACTTTCTTCGTTGTTGTGGGACTTGGTGTAGAGATTCAGAGTATCCGGGGTTCGAGCTTCCGGCATGTGTATCTGATTGAGAAGACCAGAACGGGTCATGCTTTAGACCATATCTGTAGAGGAGTGTCAGAACGAGTCATACATTAGACCATATCTGAGGAGGAATATCAGAACGAGCCATACATTAGACTATATCTGTTGAGGAATATCAGAACGAGCCGTACATTAGACCATATCTGTTGGAATGTCAGAACGAGTCATATATTAGACCATATCTGAAGAGGAATATCAGAACGAGCCATATATTAGACCATATCTGAAGGGGAATACCAGAACGAGTCATACATTAAACCATATCCGATGAAGATACCGGAACGGGTCATACATTAGACCATATCTGATGAATAATGCCAGAACGAGTCATACACTAGACCATATCTGACTGAAGATACCGGAACGGGTCATGCATTAGACCATATCTGATAGGGAATGCTTGCTTGTTAGAGTCGATGAGTTACTTGACAAAGTTTTTGGAATGTAAAAAGGCTTGTCAGAATGAATCTCCAGCTCGATTATATCTGAGAGGAATGATTGTCGAGGCGGAACCTGAAAACAAAGTTAGAAATATGTAATGTCATGAATGCAAATGAAATGTTTTCAAGGATCTATAGGAAATTTAGTTAGCAACAGTTAGAGAACGATTTGGTTGCGTCTTTATCTGAAGAATTCTGGACTTTGTCTTGGAGCGTCCTTCTTTGAGAATCGAGCTCACCATATCGAGTGGGTCATCGCCTCTGATTCGGGATATTTCTGATTTTGAAGGTACATGGCTAGAGGAAAATAAATCCTCTTGCCCCTAGATAGGTATGAGTCTATGGATTGGAAGGTATGTGGCCAGAGGAAAATAAATCCTCTTGCCCCTTGATTAGGGATTCGGTCCTTGATAAGAGTACCTGAAATTGTGCGCCCTAAATCCCCAGAATCCTTGAAAGGGTTAGTTAAATCATATTATGCTTATGATGTCATGCGAATGCAATGCATCAGGCAAAGTATAAGATAGTAAAGACGAGTGAGTCCCACAAGAAAAACCTGCAAGAAAACCAAAGGGTTAGTAGAAAGCACAGACAAGTCACGCAGGTGTCCTTAGGTTTGAAGGCTTGCGTGAAGCTCGTAGGTAAGTACCCTCCCCACTAAAGTTAAGTTGGTTCAACCTGTCCTAGAATAGTAACCGGGTTCTATGGTGCTCATATCCCTGATCTTTCTCGCGGGCATTGTCTCAACATGGCACTCGATCGGCCAGCCAAAATCATCCCTAGAGTCCAATCTCAATGAGTGTAGCATCGAGTATCAACCGGCTTCAGTCAGGAATCCAAAGCCAGCTATCTCGCTACTTCCTATAGGCCAAAGTCAAGTTCAACTAAGGTTCTAAGGGCTAATTAGTGCTTGTGACACCACGCAGTAGCCAAATGTCTCCTCGATCATATTCAAGGGCCATCAGGACAAACCAAAGCGTCGCACTAACGGTGGCTACCAGTTCAACCATAACGATACATGTCGTACAGCCTTCCTGGTCTCATGCCACATACCTAAGGTACACTAGATCCGGGTGTAGGATCTTTCACACAGTAGAATACCCAAAACAGCCTTTAAAGATAAAGCAAACAAGTCAAACACATTTAAAGTGATCCTAGCTCTAAGGTAACCCCTCTTTTATTCGAAAGCATCCCCAGCAGAGTCGCCAGTTCTGTAATACGGTGAACTGACTTTTTATTAATCGGAATGTCGCGGTAAGCAAGAGTCGCCACCGACTTTTATTTTATCCAAGCAAATTCGGAAAGGCAAAAAGAAACAGAAAAAAAACCTTTTTAAAGAAATCTAAGTTCGGGGGGTAATTTATGCAAAGGGAAGGTGTAAGGCACCCTTTGCATCCATGGTTTTCCATGGGCTCTTAATTGCTTTGCTTGCTCGTTTGTTTAGAAAATGTAGATGAAAGAGATAGGGACTTTAGCTCGTAAATGAGCGTAGCCAGTTTTTTGAAGAATTGTGAGAAAGAATATGAAAATTGAGCATTGCAAGGCAATTAGGGGCATTTACCTTAAACTCGGATGATAGGTCTCTTTTAGCCTTTCAGAATGAAAGGGTCAATCCTTGCCATAAGGGGGCAGGAAGCGTTTCGTTTGGAGGTAGAAGGGTCATCGAAATATCCTTTGCCATAAGACTGTCCCATGCCATGGGAGGGCAGGTAGTCTAAGGCGAGGATCAGAATAAGCCATTTTTCCGTTAGGCAACCAGAAGATACCTCAGCCATCTTCCGTAGGCAACATTCGAGGGTCGAGGTCATATTTGTGTATCGAAGGCAGCATCATTTAGGGTCGTATGACCTTTGTTTATCGAGGCAGCATGGCTGAGGTATCCTCGTATTTGAGGGACATGGCTATTCTGCAAAAAAACACAAGGCAACAAGGCAACAGGCAACAGGTGTAATACGGTGAACTGACTTTTATATGAAAATGTTGCGGTAAGCAAGAGTCGCCACCGACTTTTATTTTATCCAATTGGAAAGGCTAAAAGAACAGGAAAAGACCTTTTGAAAATATTTTGAGTTCGGGGGGTAAGTTATGCAAAGGGAAGGTGTAAGGCACCCTTTGCATCCATGGTTATCCATGGGCTCTTAATTGCTTAGCTCACTTAGAAATGTTTGAATTGTTTGAAAAGATTTTCGAAGAAGAACTTTAGCTTGTAAATAAGCGTAGTCTTTTAGAATTTGATTTGAAAAGAGTGGGAAAAGAGTTTTGAATTTAGAGCAAGCAATTAGTAGTAACTACCCTAAGTTTGAAAAATTGTTCTATTAGTCTTTCGGGCGAAAGGGTCTATCCATACCATAAGAGGGCAGGAAGTCTTTCAATTGGATGTTGAAAGGGTCATCGAGTAATCGTTCGCCATAAGACTTTCCCTTGCCATAAAGAGGGCAGGTAGTCTAAGGGAAGGATATAATAGTCATTTTATCTGTTAGGAATCATGCGAGGATACCTTAGCAATTTGGGACAATCATCTTATAAGGCAGCATCGAGGGAGTTTCAATAACTCTGAAGGCGACAGGCAATATTGCTTTAGGTATCCTCGGAATCGAGGGACTTTGACTATTAACACTTTTAGAGGCAACAGGCAACAATAAGGCAACAATATAAGGCAACCAGAGGGATTACCCTAAAGGTGCGTGTGTGGCACAATCAGGTGGTTAATTCAGATATTTATCTTGTAATTAGTGATCTATGTTAATTCAAGGCTTGCACTCCCTAAGATTACTAACCACGCAGTTTAAAATTGCAGGAAAATAAAAATCCTACGCTATTACAATAAACACCTGCGGGGATGGGGGAAGTAAAAGGCAAAAGAAAACCCTTATAGGGTAACAGAAGAAATAAAGGCAAAAATTAATTTCCAATCTCCTTTGCCTTGATCTTCTTTGAATTTTTGATTGACTCTGATCATCTGAGAATTTAGACAGAAAATGAATAAAAGTTAGTGTAAGAGGGATTCATTGACTTTGAAGAATCACCCTAGTTTACTAAAAAAAGGCAAGGAAAATAAAAATGTTATTTAAACAAGGAAAGTAGAAAACTTAGCTTTTTGGTCAGGTAAGGCGCGTAGTCGGAGGATTTTTAATTAACCCTGAAAATTTGAACAAAGACAGAAAAAAGAAATCAGTGTAGGAATGATCCTCGTAAACCCTGATTGATTAAAAATCTATAAGCCCTAAAAAAGGTTTACAAACCCTAACCCTGAACCTAACAAGTTTATTCAAGAGAAAACTTATTGTGACCTCAAAGGGTTTGCAAGGCTTAACATGTGTTAGTGGACAATACCTAACTGAGGATGCTAAGATTTATAAATAAATCAAGGTTAACAAACCTGAGAATTTTAATTGATAAAAAAAAAAATACGTACAAAAATAATAATTCTTATTATTCAAAACAATTAAAAAAATTGATTTTTTGATTAAAATTAAATAATCGACAAAATGTGACATTGTTTATTTAATATGATTTTTAGAAAAACTAGAAAACAAAAGAAAAACTAAAATAAAAAGAATTATATAATTAAACCAAATAAAAGAAAAATTGGAAAGAGTACTCAGCTGAATGCTGGGATCACGTATGGGTGATTCTTGAAGGTTCATGGAGTGTCCACAGCTTCCTGGGCATGAGATCTGGCAATTTGATGATCTGATGGTGGACAGGTGAGGATGCACGGTAGTCGTGAGTGAGCGCGTAACATCGAATCGTTGTTCGAATAACCTGGAAAATAAAACTCTGGAACTGGGGATCGAACCCGTTCCACTAGAGAGGTATAACTACAAGACTGACCATCTGTACTAAATTGGTTAGTTGTTATTTATATTCTCAATAACTAATAAATATAATAATCAAAGTTAAATTTTGAACTGAAACAAAAAAGTCAAACGTGGGGCCCCTTTGATCTGCGCGTAGCCAATGGCGATGGAGAGAGAAGCTCTCTTAGTTGACTCTCCAATCAAATCGGAACATGTCCCTTGCTATTCAAACGAGTCAACCTATGGGTCCACGCGGGAAGCTGGATTTTTGAATCGCCCCAATCATGAATAGCCACCTCATCGTCTTCTTCAACAAAACGCTGCAGTATTATTGGCTACAGTTTTGAGGCCAATTAGCTACGGATTTCAGCATCAGATTTCGTAGCCAATCCATTGGGATTCTCTAAACCTGCAAAACACGATGAGCAAGCATATATACAACCTAGTCCTACATAAAATCATGTTCTGAGTTCAAATATGAGGTTATTTTCATCGTTTGATGACCGCATCAATGGATACGAGAGATCCCCACGTTATGCCCTAACAATGGTGATTTTGACTCTCAACGTTAAAGCTCGGTTCCAGCGGTTTCATCCTGTTCTAAACAATATCAGGAACTCATGAAAATCATTAGATTCAAAGTTAGTACGTTAAAACATAGCAAACCGAAATTCAAGAATGGCATGAATAGTATGAATAAGATGCAAGAATTTTACATGTCATGGGACCTTAATAATGTTATGCTCGTATTCTATATTACCTTGAGAGACGATTTGAAGGGTTGTTTAGACTTGAAAGGGACTGCAACTATGAGTATGAAATTTTCAAGCTTCTTGAGATTTTTGCAAGCTTTGAATCCTTGTCTTGGTGGCTCAGAATTCGTGAACCCTTATGCTGAGTGTGTTTGTGTATATATATGAGGAGGGTTTAGGTCAACTAATTTGGACAAAATCCAATCCTATCATTGATTTGCAAATTTGAGAAAATTTGATTCACGTATATTTCTAATTTAGACCAATTTCAATCTTTCTCAATCCAATCTCTTTAGCACGAATTTTTATTGATTGGGAGGTATAATTGATTGATATCTTGACTTAAAACCAAAGCAAAATCATATCTTTCATTAATTTATTATTTTATATAATTAAATTATGATTTAAATGGGCAAAAACCATAAAATAATTAATAAAAATAATATAAAATAGAAAGATATATTTTTGGGACGTGCATGGGCTTAAGATAGAGATTGGATGAAAAGAGTATAGGTCCATTTGGAAATATTTGGAGTTTTTGGGCCTTTTCTCTTCATGTATGCCCTTGAAAATAGGTGAACTTGTGCACCTTGCCATTTCCTCATACTTCAACATTTTTTCAAGCTCTTGGACTTTTTAGAAACCTTGAAGAGTCTTCTAACCAATGTTTTTGGTCTCATATCCCAATAATGTTCCATGCTCCTTGTGTGTTCTTTTGAAAAAAATGTCTTTTGGTTGACTTTTGAAAAGGACCTATAATGTTTTGGTCCATATCTCTCAAATGCAACATTTTTAGACTTGGCATGTGAGAGACAAAATTATAGAGAATTAAATTTCCTTCAAATTGAGCTTTGGATGGAAAATTTCTAATGTTCCATGTGAAAGTTATGGCTGGTCAAAGTTCGGTTGACTTTTTCCTTAAAAACCCTAATTTAGAAACTCAGGTTCTTGATGATTCTGGAGCTTTTCTTGATGAATCATGATCAATCCTTGATCAAATGATGAATGATACTCCATAATGAGGATGTTGACCAAAAATCAGAAGTTTTGACTGTAGTTTGTCCATAGTTTGACTTTTAGGTCAACCAGTCGATTATTGATCGTTTGAGCAGTTGACTGAGTAATCTTTTGAATCAGGGCTTGAAACTTGGCATGAGGGCACTTTGAATCATATGATAGATCATGGAATCCACTTGGGGTATCAGAAGTTCAAATTCCTTGATTAAATCAGAAACCCTAATTCAGAGGCTGTTGTCTTAGGAAAGAGACTACATGCTTCTTTCTTGTGTATCTTTGAGCATTTGAAAGTCAGATGGATTGAAATATGATTAAACATGATGGGCAAATTTTGGGGTATGACAGCTGCCCCTGTTCAATCTTCTTATACCTGAGGATGTAGATTGGCTTGTGTGCCTGTCGGAATCTGAAGGTAGAAGAGGATTGAACACTAGAATACCCAGGAATTTGCCCTAGCTGAATTAGGGACTTTTTGTAGGAGATGGGCTTGAAGATGCCATCATATATTTGAAAAGTTGTTCGTCTAAAGCAGACGTTTTTCAGACAGGATCACATGAAGTAATGTCTTATAGAAGACTACCTGAAGAGGTTCTTGAATAGGGTAGATCCCTGGCTGATGCAAAGGAGTTTAGGCTTTAACCAATGCTTTGGAAAGAACTGTCTTGTAGAAGATTAACTGAGAGGCTCCTTGAAAGGGCGGTAGGTGTCTTAGAAAATGTTGAATAAATACTTAAAGTAAGATTACCTAAAGAGGTTGAAATATGTCTTAAACAAGACTAGCCTAGAAAGGCACCTAAAAAGGATATGATTCGTCTTAAACAAGACTAGCCTAGAAAGGCACCTAAAAAGGATATGATTCGTCTTAAACAAGACTACCTAGAAAGGCTCCTAGAGAGGATATGAAACGTCTTAAACAAGACTACCTAGAAAGGATGATACATGTCTTAGAAAAGACTACCTAGAAAGGTTCCTGGAAAGGATGATAAATGTCTTAGAAAGACTACCTAGAGAGGTTCCTAGAAAGGATATGGATCATCTTAGAAAAGATTACCTAGAAAGGTTCCTAGAAAGGATATGATACATCTTAAACAAGACTACCTAGAAAGGCTCCTAGAAAGGATATGAATTTCTTTGATTGTTTCTGAATTATCTGTGAAGAATAACCTGGAGTTAAGTGTCAGAGTTGTGTTTGTCTTGAGTGTTGAGATTGGATTGTTGATACGATTGTATTTGTACCGCACTTGGATAATAATATTCTTTTGATTATGAAATGACCTGAAAAGGGAAAATTAGTTTTATGCATTGTCATGATGCATGTATTGAGATTCTCGAAATAAACGAGAGTATTGTATGTTATGCATGTATTTATGAATGATGCAGGGATGGATTATATAGTCGAAGCATATTGATAAATCTTGTATAGCAACTGCTGATTAAGAAAATAAATCCATGTATGTCGTTTGAGATAATGACAAGAGAATTCCTGTCTTTCATTCAATGATATCCAGCTGGGGATTTTTTATCTTCGCTTGGGGATGAGATTGACGTGAGTGATTTGATCCTGATATATCCTGGGGACAAGAGAGATGAGCATAATATCCGACCAGATTTCTGAGCGGCAACTCTGATAGATATAGCGAGTTTGAATAAACCATGCTAGAGAATAAGATTATGTTGAAGATATAAAATCCGTTGGGGAACCAAGTCTCTGTTAGGAAGAGATTGTTTGAAGATAACTTCTTAAGGAATGCTATGTGGGGATATACTGTGAAAACTGCTCTGTGGGAAAGATTCCCAGAGATTTCAACTTTTTATTGCCCCATGTCTTTGAGTACACTTTTAACCATATATGGTTTTTCGCTTGCGGGAATATACCTGCCCCTGGATTCAGTAACCTGGTATGCTTGATGTTTGAATTTGGAATTAGAACTTCAAAGAAGAGACAGATACTGACATCATCTGATGCTAGTAGCTAAATAGCATTTGTTGAGATTTGTTACTGATGCGACATGCCCCCAGTGATGGACTAACTTCTCTGATTTTTTAGTGCCTCTGAAAGATTCTATGAATCGTGACCAGCTTTCTCCCAGTAGATGGGATAATAATATGTCGTGTCCCTTGTGTAAACAAGCTTTTAGCTGATCGAGCCATGCATACGAGACGTCTCTGCAAATTTATTGGTCGGGATGACTTTTAGTCAGTAATTATGCCCCATGCAGATTCTTCCTGATGCCAAACATTTGAAATTACGTAGACAAAATTATTTTATAATGACACTCATTAAAATGTAATGCATATGTCTGTCTTGGAGTTTAAAAACAATTTTAGTAAAACAAAATATGTAAGAAAGTGATATTTGTGAAAACATGATATCAACTCAGGATTTTTGGTAAACTTTAAGGAGTCAGGATACCCTTTTTGTGACAGTACGCTTTCGAACTAACCATGCTTCAGTTAGGACTTTCAAGGGTTGTAACGTGGCTTGGTTCACGGTTTTAAGAAACAAAGGATAAAGGCTCAAAGTTTATTTGTACCCATCCCAATCTTCGTGATGTTCTTCGATCTTATGCTCAGTTAGCTTTGCTTTTAAGTTCCAGCAGGTCTTGAAGTCGTAATGTTGACATTTGATGATGGTTGAAACACCGAAGGTTTATTTGGACAGGCAGTCATCCTTTTTTTTTTTTTTTTTTTTTGTAATTCTTTCTTTTTGCTTTTGTCGAGGATTTTTAGCAACCTCTTTTTGACTTTGATTTTGTTATCCCTAACTTTTGCCTGAACTGTTTATTTTGAGATTACAGTCAGCGGGATGTTTCGATTTTTATAAGTCTCCTTCATAGGTTTTGACTTAAAAGTTTTCTTTTTCTTTTACGGATATTGACTGCCTGACTTGAGAATCACGGGAATCCGTTACTTGTGTAAAGCACCTGGTATGTTTGAGTTAACTGAGTAACTACCCTGCCCCGTGTTCTGAGTAAGGGTTTTAATCTGTATGAGAAAGAAAACTTCTACTTCTTAGGCTCAAACGGGGTTGACAAGGGATTAACATCCTTATATCTCCACTGTTTAGGAATTGAAACAATGCCTGTACATCGTCAGCATAGTCTGTTCAAAAGCATACTGTATGAGGTTGCGGTATCATTTTCGTCATCCTCCCTCAAAAGGTTTACAGCTTTAGCGAGAGTTAAATATCATAAAGAAAACCAAGTAAAAACAAAGTTTAATATAGCAATAGGAAGAGAAATAGATCAAGACAAACGTATGCAATGTATTAATGATTATGATAAAATAAATAGAGTCTGACATAAGCCGAATGTTTAAACAAACAGGAAAGAAATTACGAATGCGAGTAAATTAATGATCTAAATAGCCATCCTTTAGACTTTGTGTGGTTTCTCTGGTTGGCCAAATTTAACGATCCCTTCTTCAATCAAGTCTTGAATTTTATGTTTCAATGGTCCACACTCTTCTGTATCGTGACCAGGACTATTTGAATGGTAAGCACATCTTGCATGATGTTTGTACCCAGGGACGGGATTAGCAGGAGCTGAGTATGGAGGCAGTAGAGTTATCAGACTCCGATCGAGCAAGTGTTGCAAAGCTTGAGCCAATGGCATGTGTAGTGGGGTAAATGACCTTTTGGGTTTGGATTTCCAAGTACGTTGGCCACCTTGTTGCTTACGTCGATCTTTCTGTTGTTGTTGTTGTATTGGAGCCTGACTAGGGACCAGGACTGCCCCAACAGTGTTGGATTCATTCTTCCCATTGTATGGCTTTTTAATAATACCAGAAGAAGTAATTGCCTGAATTTTTCCGCTTCGGATACCACTTTCAACACGTTCTCCAGTCAGTATGAGGTTAGTGAAACCGGATGAGGAACTTCCAAGTAAATGGCTATAGAAAGGACCAGTCAGTGTATTCATGAACATATCAACCAATTCTCTGTCAGTCAAGGAGGGTTTGACTCTTCCAGCTAGATCTCTCCATTTTTGAGCATACTCCTTGAAACTTTCCTCGGGTCCCATAGACATGCTTTGTAGTTGTATGCGGGTTGGTGCGAGGTCAGCATTGTATTGGTATTGCTGGTAGAAAGCAACAACCAATTCTTCCCAAGTACGGATGTTGGTACCTTCCAGTTGATAGTACCATTCGAGTTGAGTTCTAGATAAACTCTCTTGGAAGAAATGGATCCAGAGCCTCTTATCAGCAGTGTGGGGCTGAATCTTTCTTACATAAGACCTCAAGTGCATCTTGGGACAAGAGACTCCATCATACTTAGCAAAGGCGGGAGTTTTGAATTTCGGAGGAATAACTACCCCAGGAATGAGTCCTAGTTCTTCAAAATCCAGCCCAGGTACCTTCTGAATTTCCACGCTTCTCAGGCGCTCTTCTAGTAGTCTATACTTCTCATCATCATAATCCTCATCTTGAGGATACTCATCTTCTTCTTCTTCTTCTTCCTGGCCATCAGAACCTGCATGGCTTCCCTTATTGTTCTTGACACTAAGATCATCTCCTTCCTCTTCCTCTTCCTCATCTTTAGGAATTCCAGTTTCTGCAGCCTTCTTGGGACGACCCTTGAATCTTCTTCCCAGATTGATCACTCCTTTGGGCTTCTTGGTCTTTTTCTCCTTCTTAGTCAGAAGGGTTTTCAACTCGTCTTGCCCCTTGGATAAGTTCAGGATCAGATCTTGAAACTGGGCATTCTGAGCTTGAAGGTCTTTGACTGATTGCTCGAGATTCATGATGCTGAAATAAACAGCGAGGGGGTAAGAAACCTGTGGTTGAAACCTGTGATGCAATGTTATGAATGCAGATGCAATATTTTCAAGGATCTCTGGAAATTTAGTTAGCAACGTCGAAAACGATTTGGTCGCTTCTTCGTTTGAAGAACTCTGATTTTTGGATGTTCTTCTATGGGAATCAAGCTCACCATATCTAGTGGGTCATAGCCTCTGATTCGGGGACTTCTGAATTTGAAGGTACATGGCTAGAGGAAAATAAATCCTCTTGCCCCTTGATAGGTACAGCGTCTCTGAATCGGAAGGTATGTGGCCAGAGGAAAATAAATCCTCTTGCCCCTTGATTAGGAATTCGGTCCTTGATAAGAGTACCTAAAATTGTGCGCCCTAAATCCCTAAGATCCTTGAAAGGGTTAGTTAAATCATGCTATGCTTATGATGTCATGATGTCATGATGTTATGCAATGCATCAGGCAAAGCGTGAGATAGTAAGGGCAAACAAGTCCTTTAACAAAACCTGCAGGGAAACAAGGTTAGTAGCAAACACAAACAAGTCACACAAGTGCCCTTAGGTTTAGAGGCTTTCTTGAAGTTTGTAGGTAAGTACCCTTCCCCACTGAAGTTTAGTTGGTTCAACCTGTCCTAGAATAGTAATCGGGTTCTATGGTGCTCATATCCCTGATCTTTCTCGCGGGCATTGTCTCAACATGGCACTCGATCGGCCAGCCAAAAGCATCCCTAGAGTCCAATCTCAATGAGTGTAGCATCGAGTATCAACCGGCTTCAGTCAGGAATCCAAAGCCAGCTATCTCGCTACTTCCTATAGGCCAAAGTCAAGTTCAACTAGGGTTCTAGGGGCGAATTAGTGCTTATGACACCACGCGGTAGCCAAATGTCTCCTCGATCATATTCAAGGGCCATCAGGACAAACCAAAGCGTCGCACTAACGGTGGCCACCAGTTCAACCATAACGATACATGTCGTACAGCCTCCCTGGTCTCATGCCACATACCTAAGGTACACTAGATCCGGGTGTAGGATCTTTCACACAGTAGAATACCCAAAACAGCCTTTAAAGATAAAGCAAACAAGTCAAACAAGTTTAAAGTGATCCTAGCTCTAAGGTAACCCCTCTTTTAATCGAAAGTATCCCCAGCAGAGTCGCCAGTTCTGTAATACGGTGAACTGACTTTTATATGAAAATGTTGCGGTAAGCAAGAGTCGCCACCGACTTTTATTTTATCCAATTGGAAAGGCTAAAAGAACAGGAAAAGACCTTTTGAAAATATTTTGAGTTCGGGGGGTAAGTTATGCAAAGGGAAGGTGTAAGGCACCCTTTGCATCCATGGTTATCCATGGGCTCTTAATTGCTTAGCTCACTTAGAAATGTTTGAATTGTTTGAAAAGATTTTCGAAGAAGAACTTTAGCTTGTAAATAAGCGTAGTCTTTTAGAATTTGATTTGAAAAGAGTGGGAAAAGAGTTTTGAATTTAGAGCAAGCAATTAGTAGTAACTACCCTAAGTTTGAAAAATTGTTCTATTAGTCTTTCGGGCGAAAGGGTCTATCCATACCATAAGAGGGCAGGAAGTCTTTCAATTGGATGTTGAAAGGGTCATCGAGTAATCGTTCGCCATAAGACTTTCCCTTGCCATAAAGAGGGCAGGTAGTCTAAGGGAAGGATATAATAGTCATTTTATCTGTTAGGAATCATGCGAGGATACCTTAGCAATTTGGGACAATCATCTTATAAGGCAGCATCGAGGGAGTTTCAATAACTCTGAAGGCGACAGGCAATATTGCTTTAGGTATCCTCGGAATCGAGGGACTTTGACTATTAACACTTTTAGAGGCAACAGGCAACAATAAGGCAACAATATAAGGCAACCAGAGGGATTACCCTAAAGGTGCGTGTGTGGCACAATCAGGTGGTTAATTCAGATATTTATCTTGTAATTAGTGATCTATGTTAATTCAAGGCTTGCACTCCCTAAGATTACTAACCACGCAGTTTAAAATTGCAGGAAAATAAAAATCCTACGCTATTACAATAAACACCTGCGGGGATGGGGGAAGTAAAAGGCAAAAGAAAACCCTTATAGGGTAACAGAAGAAATAAAGGCAAAAATTAATTTCCAATCTCCTTTGCCTTGATCTTCTTTGAATTTTTGATTGACTCTGATCATCTGAGAATTTAGACAGAAAATGAATAAAAGTTAGTGTAAGAGGGATTCATTGACTTTGAAGAATCACCCTAGTTTACTAAAAAAAGGCAAGGAAAATAAAAATGTTATTTAAACAAGGAAAGTAGAAAACTTAGCTTTTTGGTCAGGTAAGGCGCGTAGTCGGAGGATTTTTAATTAACCCTGAAAATTTGAACAAAGACAGAAAAAAGAAATCAGTGTAGGAATGATCCTCGTAAACCCTGATTGATTAAAAATCTATAAGCCCTAAAAAAGGTTTACAAACCCTAACCCTGAACCTAACAAGTTTATTCAAGAGAAAACTTATTGTGACCTCAAAGGGTTTGCAAGGCTTAACATGTGTTAGTGGACAATACCTAACTGAGGATGCTAAGATTTATAAATAAATCAAGGTTAACAAACCTGAGAATTTTAATTGATAAAAAAAAAAATACGTACAAAAATAATAATTCTTATTATTCAAAACAATTAAAAAAATTGATTTTTTGATTAAAATTAAATAATCGACAAAATGTGACATTGTTTATTTAATATGATTTTTAGAAAAACTAGAAAACAAAAGAAAAACTAAAATAAAAAGAATTATATAATTAAACCAAATAAAAGAAAAATTGGAAAGAGTACTCAGCTGAATGCTGGGATCACGTATGGGTGATTCTTGAAGGTTCATGGAGTGTCCACAGCTTCCTGGGCATGAGATCTGGCAATTTGATGATCTGATGGTGGACAGGTGAGGATGCACGGTAGTCGTGAGTGAGCGCGTAACATCGAATCGTTGTTCGAATAACCTGGAAAATAAAACTCTGGAACTGGGGATCGAACCCGTTCCACTAGAGAGGTATAACTACAAGACTGACCATCTGTACTAAATTGGTTAGTTGTTATTTATATTCTCAATAACTAATAAATATAATAATCAAAGTTAAATTTTGAACTGAAACAAAAAAGTCAAACGTGGGGCCCCTTTGATCTGCGCGTAGCCAATGGCGATGGAGAGAGAAGCTCTCTTAGTTGACTCTCCAATCAAATCGGAACATGTCCCTTGCTATTCAAACGAGTCAACCTATGGGTCCACGCGGGAAGCTGGATTTTTGAATCGCCCCAATCATGAATAGCCACCTCATCGTCTTCTTCAACAAAACGCTGCAGTATTATTGGCTACAGTTTTGAGGCCAATTAGCTACGGATTTCAGCATCAGATTTCGTAGCCAATCCATTGGGATTCTCTAAACCTGCAAAACACGATGAGCAAGCATATATACAACCTAGTCCTACATAAAATCATGTTCTGAGTTCAAATATGAGGTTATTTTCATCGTTTGATGACCGCATCAATGGATACGAGAGATCCCCACGTTATGCCCTAACAATGGTGATTTTGACTCTCAACGTTAAAGCTCGGTTCCAGCGGTTTCATCCTGTTCTAAACAATATCAGGAACTCATGAAAATCATTAGATTCAAAGTTAGTACGTTAAAACATAGCAAACCGAAATTCAAGAATGGCATGAATAGTATGAATAAGATGCAAGAATTTTACATGTCATGGGACCTTAATAATGTTATGCTCGTATTCTATATTACCTTGAGAGACGATTTGAAGGGTTGTTTAGACTTGAAAGGGACTGCAACTATGAGTATGAAATTTTCAAGCTTCTTGAGATTTTTGCAAGCTTTGAATCCTTGTCTTGGTGGCTCAGAATTCGTGAACCCTTATGCTGAGTGTGTTTGTGTATATATATGAGGAGGGTTTAGGTCAACTAATTTGGACAAAATCCAATCCTATCATTGATTTGCAAATTTGAGAAAATTTGATTCACGTATATTTCTAATTTAGACCAATTTCAATCTTTCTCAATCCAATCTCTTTAGCACGAATTTTTATTGATTGGGAGGTATAATTGATTGATATCTTGACTTAAAACCAAAGCAAAATCATATCTTTCATTAATTTATTATTTTATATAATTAAATTATGATTTAAATGGGCAAAAACCATAAAATAATTAATAAAAATAATATAAAATAGAAAGATATATTTTTGGGACGTGCATGGGCTTAAGATAGAGATTGGATGAAAAGAGTATAGGTCCATTTGGAAATATTTGGAGTTTTTGGGCCTTTTCTCTTCATGTATGCCCTTGAAAATAGGTGAACTTGTGCACCTTGCCATTTCCTCATACTTCAACATTTTTTCAAGCTCTTGGACTTTTTAGAAACCTTGAAGAGTCTTCTAACCAATGTTTTTGGTCTCATATCCAAATAATGTTCCATGCTCCTTGTGTGTTCTTTTGAAAAAAATGTCTTTTGGTTGACTTTTGAAAAGGACCTATAATGTTTTGGTCCATATCTCTCAAATGCAACATTTTTAGACTTGGCATGTGAGAGACAAAATTATAGAGAATTAAATTTCCTTCAAATTGAGCTTTGGATGGAAAATTTCTAATGTTCCATGTGAAAGTTATGGCTGGTCAAAGTTCGGTTGACTTTTTCCTTAAAAACCCTAATTTAGAAACTCAGGTTCTTGATGATTCTGGAGCTTTTCTTGATGAATCATGATCAATCCTTGATCAAATGATGAATGATACTCCATAATGAGGATGTTGACCAAAAATCAGAAGTTTTGACTGTAGTTTGTCCATAGTTTGACTTTTAGGTCAACCAGTCGATTATTGATCGTTTGAGCAGTTGACTGAGTAATCTTTTGAATCAGGGCTTGAAACTTGGCATGAGGGCACTTTGAATCATATGATAGATCATGGAATCCACTTGGGGTATCAGAAGTTCAAATTCCTTGATTAAATCAGAAACCCTAATTCAGAGGCTGTTGTCTTAGGAAAGAGACTACATGCTTCTTTCTTGTGTATCTTTGAGCATTTGAAAGTCAGATGGATTGAAATATGATTAAACATGATGGGCAAATTTTGGGGTATGACAACAGGCAACAAGGCAACAGAGAGGTTACCCCAGAAGAGTGCGTGTGTGCATCAATCATGTGGTTCAATTCAGTTATTTATCTTGTAATTAGTGACTCTAATCCAGTTTAAATTTGCACTCCCTAAATTACTAACCACGCAGTATATAAATCAATAAAGGGGAGGGGAAAGTGAAACCAGCGGATCCCCAACAGGGTTTGACACAAGTAGTAATAAAAGAAAACAGAAAATATTTAGGGTTTAGGGTTACCGATACTCGTAGCTTTGGCGGTCGACAAACCCTGAAAATTTGACAAGAAAGAATAAACAGAAGAGTGAGTTCATTATCGGTTCGGTGGTCAATTGGGGTTAACCCTAATAAAAATAAGAGATAAAGAAATTAAGAATAGATAAAAAAAAAGGTACTTAGCTTTTGCATTTTGATTTGATCTGACATGGTTGGTAGTCGGGGGAACTCTGAAGCATGCACAAGCTATGAATTCTGCAAAACAATCCAATGCTCACGATGGTAGTACCGACGACGGCAATGTTGTCTGGTTTTGGATCTGGGCTCGTGCGGTTGGTCCTGATCGGCGTGCGGCAGCGGAAGCTCTCCGAACGCAGTGCTGTGGATGGCCGCGCGGTGATGGAGCGGTTGCTGGAGCCTTTTTGATGTGGTCCGATCCTGGCTGGCAGTAAACTCGCGGCTTCGGCGTGGAGGTGACTGAGCGGTGGAGGTGATCGGATTTACTTTGCTTATTCAGAATTTCCTTCCTCTTTTTTCGACTCTTTGAACATGCTTCTCTTTTTCCTGCAAACTGTAAAAAAAAAAAAAGAGTAATTGATATGCAATTTGTAGAAGAAGATGAATAGTTCTTGGATCTTGGCTTTTGTGGAAATTGTTTTGCAGGTTTTGTAATGAATGTGTTGTGGACAATGAAGTTGTTGTGCGTTGCGTTGGTGATTGAATTGTTGCAGGTTTTTATGGAGTGGTTTGCGATGAATCGCGGCTGGGCGGTGGAGATTGTAGTTGATATCCGATTTATTGCGTCTCCTTCCTTTACCTCTTTTCTGGTTTTTGACTCAAATAAAATAGGGTTTGTTTGCCAAAAGTCTCGTCTATGTACGTGAATGAAAAAAAAACCTTTTTATAAGAAGAAAATTGTTTCTATTTATAAGAAGAAATTAGGTTAGATTAAAAATAGAATAAAATTATGACTTGATGACAATTAACCAATAATAATTGAAATTTGAAATCAAATTTGATCTGATTTCTAAATTATAATTACATTGATTGATTTCATAGAAACTATCCTAAAATACATGTAAACAAAATATTTTTGAATCTTTTCTATTATATATATTTTTTTGTTTTTTTATGAATAAAAAGGTAAAAGGTGAAAAAATGATATTTTAAAATACTTAATTAATAAAATATAGAAATTAATAATGAAATGATAAATAAAAGACATATTAAATAAAGTTAGAAGTGGGATTCGAGCTCAGAACCTTGTAGTTGCAAATCTTATCCTCTTATCAATTGGGCTATGTCAATTATTTTTAATAAAATGACATTTGCAAATATGTGGGGGCAAATTTTGGGGTATGACAGAACTTGACCAACGATGGGGGAGGTAACCCAACGGAGGTCGGAAAGAAACACCAAAAAAGCTTTGGGTTGACATAATCAGCGGCAATCGCATTTAGGCAAATGGATTAGCTATTGAATTTGTTGCACCCAAGATTTTTCAAGGGGAAATCGAGGTAGAGATCGAAGATGATGATGTTACATCAAAGATGCAGTTATGGGATGCCACATTTATCATGTATGCAATTGGAAAATATCTGAGCATGAATTCCATTAAGCAGTACATGGGAAAATTTTGGAATTTTGTCAAACTCCCAAACATGTTTTACCATAAAGAGGGATACTTCCTCCTGAAATTCCACTCAACCAAGGAGAAAGATACGGTGCTAATGAAAGGGCCATTCAGAATCCATAATGCTCTAATGGTGTTAAAAGATTGGGATCCTGATTTCAACTTTAAGAGGGACACATTACGCACGTTGCCTCTTTGGGTGAAACTCCCACAACTGCCTCTACACCTATGGGGAGCTAAGAGCTTAGGAAATATTGGTAGTGCTTTGGGAAAGCTGTTATTCACAGATGAACGCATAGCGAATAAGCTTAGAGTCTCCTATGCGAGAATCCTTGTTGCAGTGGATATCACCCAAAAACAAAAAGAAACCATAACCATTAAAGGTGGAGATGGAAAGAAGATTATACAACAAGTTGAGTTTGAGTGGAAACCAAAATTTGGTGACCTATGCAACAAAGTGGGACATCAATGCACGAAGGAAAAAGGAAAATAAGTCAAGCATTGGAAAGTGAAACAAGTCCAAAAAGAGAAGTAGGCTGGACCAGTAGGGGCTAAAGGAAAGAACAATGCTAACTCCCTATGGAAATAAGTTTCTAGCATTAGGAAGAAAAAAGGTAAAGGAACTATTGATTTTGACACCAACCTTGAAATACCTTGTAGAAATGGATTTCAATCACTGGGGTTTTAGGATGAACCTGGTGGGAGCAACTCCAACCAATGATTATAGTATCATGAAATGTGAGGGAGATGAATAATATGGGCAAGTGTAAAGAGATATCCTCTCGTCTCTATGACTTGAAGCCTTATCTAGATTTTCTTTAAGAAACTAGAATAAAAAGTAACAAACCCCAAACCATTACGAAAAATTGGGAAGCAGATGGAATTATATGGATAACTACATGCCCCACAATAATGGCGGAATTTGGATTTTATGGGATGAGAATGTTGGATTAATTATTTAATTAATCAATTATGGATTAACAATAATCAATTATTAGAAATTATTATTAATATAAATTATGGTCTATTGTTATTAAGTACTTATTGATGAATCATCTAATTAGGCTATTGTCTCTGAATGAACCATGATGGGTTGGACCATTCAGTTAAGTCCAATGAGAGGTCACTGCCCTCAGCCGTTTAGTTATTTAAGTGTTGCCCCATTGGACGATCAACATACAGTGAAAACCCTAAACGACAATGAGGGTAGTAATCCTCTCATACTCTCTCTCTTCAACCGACAATTTCTCCAATCCGATAAGGTACACCATTTCTATAATATTTGATTACTCTTTGATATAATAATATGCTATAATTTGTGTCTACATATTCAATTAAATCTATCAGAGAATAAAGTTAAGATGCATTGCATCAACTTCACTGAGCAGTATGTTCATGTTGATATCATGGACATGAATGGGGAACGAAAAGGCTGGGGGATTGCTATTTATGCCCTAAATAACCTTGATCAATGAAGGAAGCTTTGGAAGGAGGTTGAGAATTTGAGAAAAAACATAAATGGCCTTTGGTTCTTAAGGGAAGACTATAACAATGTATGTCAAGCTCATGACAGAATTGGGGGGAGATAGTCCAAAAGGAAGAATATATTGACCTGATAACTATGATGGAGAATGCAAATTTTAGTGAGAAGGATAGTGTAGGAGATTATTATTATACTTGGTTCAACAAGTATACTCATAATCCTATATACTCTAGAATAGACAGGGAGTTAGGAAACTTGACGTGGCATATGACTAATATGGGAATTGTTCTTAAGATTATGAATCATGGGATCTCTGACCATTCCCTCCTATACATGGATGATCAGACTCAAAGAAGACCTGTTATAGCTCATTTCAAGTTCCAAAATGTAGTGATTGAAACTGAGGGTTTCAAAGGTGTGGTTAAAAACAGTTGGACTCAACCTAAAGATGGAACTGCTATGTATATAATTTAGAAGAAGCGGTTTAGGCTGAGACCTATTATTAGAAATCAAAGTCTCCCCTTTAAAGGATTATTTGAACAAATAAAGGAAGCCAGAAATATCCTTAAAAGTGCTCAAACTGAGTTGATACAAGATAAGTTTAACATTCAACTCATTGAAAAAACAAAGGCATTAACCATCAAGGTGTTAAGGTTGAATAATACCGAAGAAAAACTTTTGATGCAAAGATCCTAAATTATCTGAATGAGACTTGGAGATGGAAACAATAAAATTTCCATGTCTCCTATAAGAGTAGCCAAAAGAATGATTCTATTAGTTCCTTGCAAACTGAAGAGGGTAATATCTTAACTGCGCAAAAAGATATGGAAAAGGAGATTCTGAGGTTCTATGGAAACCTGGTGGCACATCCCCTACCAGTGTGAAAGGAATAAATATTGTTGCCCTTAGAGAGGGTAAACAACTCAGCAGTGGTCAAGGTGAGAAGCAGACTGAGCCTATCACTAAAATTGAGATTTACAAATCCCTGAAAGGTATAAAGGATGACTCTGCCCCTGTATTGATGGATATGAATCCAAATTTTATATAGCAACAAGGGAAATAATCAAATTTGATCTGATTAAAGCAGTTATGGAATTTTCTTAGAAGGGGAAAATCTACAAGGTTATTAACAACACCATTGTGACCCCCATCCACTAATGCAAAAATGGTAAAGGACTACAAGCCCATATCCTACAGCACCATCATTTATAAAATAATCTCCAGAATTATCACAAACAGGTTAAGCAAAGTTTTGAACAACATAATTCATGAAAGCCAGACTTCTTTTATCCCTGAAATGCACATTCAAGATCGTATTTTACTTGCCTTTGAGTTGATTAAAGGCTAAAGTCCTAGAGGAGAACCCCCTAAATGTATGCTGCCGATGGATTCGCAAAAGGCGTACGATACTGTGGAATGGGATACAATAAAAATGATTCTTAAGGAGCTAGGATTTCCAAGCAAATTTATTGGCTGGATCATGACATCATTTACTACTGTATCTTACTGGTTTAAGCTAAATGGTGAGTACACTGGACTACTTAGTGCTAAAAGAGGATTGAGACAAGGGGATCCCTTTTCCCCCTTGCTCTTTGTAATTGTCATGGAATATATGTATAGAATGCTTCAGAGACTGAACACCATTCACAACTTTAATTTTCACTCTAAATGTGAAAAATTAAAGGTGATAAATCTCAGCTTTGCCGATGATGTCTTGTTATTCTGCAGGGGAGACACCACATCTATGAAGCTTATCATGGCAGGTTTTGAAGAATTTTCTGATTCCACAGGCCTAAAAAATAATCCAAATAAGTGTAAAGCTTATTTTGGAAATATTGGCAATGATGAGATTGATACCATCAAAGTTGTGACCGGTTTCTCTAAAGGACCCTTTCCCTCCTGATATTTAGGAATACCTCTTTCAAGCAATTAGCCTTTATGGGGAATTGCATGATCCTTGCGGAAAAAATTGTTGCCAGAATTCACCACTGGAGCTCAAAGCTTCTCAGCTTTGCAGGAAGAATTGAGTTGATCAAAAGTGTCATGATTTCAACAGTGAACTTTTGGATGCAAGTGATTCCCATTCCTAAGCGAGTTATTAACATAATTGATGTTGTTTGTCGCTCGTTTCTTTGGAAAGATTCTGGAAATATCACTAAGAAATCCCCCATCTCGTGGAAAAAAGGTGTGTTCTCCCAAAAACCAAGGAGGCCTTAGCAAAATTTCAATAGAGGAGTGGAACAGAGTCACATTAATAAAGATATTATGGGACCTTTATAGCAAGAGTGACATTATGTGGATCAAGTTGATCCACTACTACTATAGAAAGGGGGAAACATAATTGAGGTGCCTATAAAAAAATCCTATTCATGGATCCTTAAGGCTCTTTTGCATAATGTTTCCCTATATCCAGATCCATGCCTCTACACATACCACGAGTTGAAACTTGGTACCCATCAACCAATTTGATTGACATTTCAAGGGTATGCTCCATACTCCACCCTAATTTTTGTACCAATTGTTGAGATACAAAATTATGGGTCGCTCCACTATCAACCAACATTATCACCAACACACCGAACATAAAACCATGTAACGTAAGTGTTTGAGGTTTGTCTCGACTCTCCATATCTAACCTCTTAGGGGTCATAACCTTCAATTCTCCCTTTATCACTTCTTCCATTTCTGTGACATCCACCTCTAACAAGTGTCCCTCTTCTTCGTCCTCCTCATCGTCCACCACCATCACCTTCAGTTTCTTATCAAGGCATCCGTGAAGAGGGTGGAATAACCTTCCACATTTGTAACACATTCCTTTTTGCTTGTGATCCATGAACTCTCGATAAGTGAGATGGGTGAAGCCCTTATCTCTTAGCCCAATTATGTGTTTCTCTTCCACCCCTGTTATTACTCTTGGCCCCATGTGGGCCTCCTTTGAATCCAGTAGTATTGACCGACCTAGTCTCTTTATTGTTCCTAACTAAGACCCAATTAAAAATTTCATATCTACTTGTCTGAGTATTGGTCCGGGTCAACCCGCTACCATATTTGGGTACCCAATTTAGACCCGTTCCAACTTCCCTTTTTCCAATCTCCTTCGCCACTCTAGCTATGTGCATCAACTTGGATTAGTAGACCGACCCAATACAAAACTCCGAACTCTATCCCGGGTCTCTTCCTTAAACTCATGGATGAAATAACCTTGAAATTGATTGTCTGACAATTTAGGTATATGCGCAACCAAAAATTCGAAGTCCTAAATGTAATAACCTACATACCCTTTTTGTTATAAATCTGATAACTGCTCAAATCCGTGTCTAGCTCCAATTCCTCTATAACGATCTAACAGATCATCTTTTAACCTTCCCGAGTGAGCTCAACTTCATATTCTTGCAAGGAGGTAAAGAAATGGATGATGGGTCCTTCTATGCACAATTGAGAAATATTCATCCGTACCTCAAGGGTGGTATCTTGTACACGAAATAGATTACGGCACATGAGATCCAACCGGCGGGATAACCACCGTAGAACGACGACAACTCAATTTTCTTTGGTGGCATTCATGTTAGGTCACCGGTCTCCTCTTCGTATCCGGTAGGTCGGACCAGTTTGATAGGGACTAAAAATTGTAATATGAAAATCAAAAGAATAATTAAGAACAAGATTTATATTATTTGATTGAAAGGAAAGGTTTGCGTCAGGATTGAATCTAAGCCGCTATAGAGAGCAGTAGCTATCCAATTTCATACGTGTGTATGCTCCAAGATAATTCAAATAAAACTAACATTCCACTACTCAAGGGAGTAATTCTCCATTCTTTTAACTTTGCACCTCCCTTACTCCTACGTGTGTAATATGAACAGAAGACACACTAGTATCCCAACAACAACAAGGAAACAACAACAAGGAAACAAATTCTAGTATAAATCATTAAAATCCCTACTCTCGAGACTTGAATTTTATCTTTTCTAGAATTCATTTTTCTGTCTCAGTAGTCTCAGAGGAATACACATTTTTTCTGCCATGAATTAATTGCTCAGTTTGGAGATTTCTGGTTACAAAGCTCCCATTAAAGGAAACATATTCTGCACCATCTCAACATGTGTTTTCAAGCTTCCACATTTCATGAGAAGTAATGCTACGGCAACCATCATCATTAAGTGAAAGTGTCACATCATCATAATTGGCAATAAATTAGTAAGGGTAAATTATCTTATTGATTTTCTTAACCTACAAATTATACAGTATTCATAATACAATTTTTTTACACGAATGAAGTAAGAATTGTCATAAAAATGATATGCTAGTACATGTTGTTGTCTTAAGCCTCGTCAACATCAAATTCATAAACTTTTGTATACTTGGAGTTTTATTTTCTTCTGGTCTCAGCAAGCAAAATTACAGAAATCCATTTGTGGTATTTGCATGTTTAACAATGCAACCATGAAAGAAGACTTTGTAAACAAGGATCAACGCAAGTTGAATGACAATTTCAACCATTTCCTTGCTTAGCCACTCCGGTATTTGGTGTTGTCATGAAGGATTCGCCACAACCACATTGGCCTTTGGAGTTTGGATTGATGAAAACGAATTCAGATCTGCCAGGAAATATTATTTTAAACAATGCAGCAGAAAAATAAATAGAAGTAGCAGGATCATGCACATTGCATGTAACCACAGACTAATATTCATGCCACATATTCATCAATATATTCCCTCTTTTACAAGGAAGCATAATCGTCTTAAGTTTTTTGAGGTCTCGTGTTGGTTAGCTACGGCTCTACCATGACAAAACAACTAACGATCTTGTTTAGTTACAATTTAACCATGAAAATTTTGAGGCTTTGTGCTGTAGTCCACTTTGCACACCCTCAAAGACGGTCCTGTAAGAGAGGTCTAAGCCTTTTTGTACAAGGGGTATATGCTAAATGGAGAGAGAAGAGCAGCCTCAAACCCTTGAGGGATTCAATCCCGATAAGATCAAGCAGTAACTAATGCAAATTAGTGCCTTTCGCGCTAAGTTTTCTTGGGCATCGAAATTTCATTTAGTGAAGTACTAACCCTCACAAAATATGGATTGCAACAATATAACTAGCTACCCCTAAGACCAAGCATAGCATATCATACAGGTTGCTATATTCATGCCGTATTTCATGAGTTTTTCATCAATAGATTCATACATCTTCAGCATAAGGGGGGCAGAAAACATTGCAGTATCAAGCAAATCAATAATGCCCAAAACACGCCGTATCAAAATAAAAGCATAGAGGTTTCCCATTGCACAACAAATCTAGCTCATAAACACTAAATAATAGTGTAAGTTATAAAAAAGATAAGCACTGGATATTCACAATTTGGAAGTGGAAGCGAAGGCGACGTGACAAAAAACCCAATAAAAGCTAAGTTCATATCAGATCAAAATATGAATACTTTTCAATTTCAAAGAACACCAATAAAAGCTAACCAAACATGTGGATGGATTCATCCGACCCAACAGTTTTACCAAAACACGAATCATGAAGGCGGAAGCATAATTGGATGAGCCTCAAATAATCAGTGTATAATCAAAATTACTAGAGGGCATAAAGAAGATAAATAAAAATTGACCTGAGTTTATCATCAACGAAATCCATCTTGGTTCCAATAACATGCATAAGAGCCTTGGGATCAATCAATATCTTAACACCTTTATCCTCAACCAACTCATCAAATTTCCCTTTTTCATCTGTCAAAGCACCACAAAAATCTAAATCAACAAACTTCAAATTCAAACCACTTTTTATTTCATTATTTCAGATGCATAAGTATCAAACTATGAAGCACGGACAACTCGAACACGATACCAACACTAACACCGCGACACTGGTTCAATTAAACGTAATCACAAGTGTCGTTGTCATTGTCTGACACATACACACATTTTTTCAGAGGAGTCAGTGCTACAGAGGTAATAAAGTAACCAAATTCAAAATCACCTATTCATGTTCCTTCAGATAATTATAACTAAAACAAGTTTAAACACAATATATATAGTTACCCAATCAAACGAACACAACAAATTCTTTTTTAATTTTTTTCTAGCAACCACAAAACACAGAATTAACCGTTCACATACAAATCATTATAAGAATCTATAAACAATCATTAACACAATTTTGAAAGGGGATGCAAATAACAAGCCTGCATAATTTAGGGTGTAAGATAAGCCGTTGCAACCACGAGCCTTAACGCCCAGCTTTAAGAACGGTCTCTGACGCTGCTGCAGCAAGACGCGTATTCTAGAGGCAGCGCCGTCGGTTAAGGAAACGGCTTGGCGCCGCACCGTCGTACCGATCTTCTCTGCCGCCATTGCCATTGCCTTGGAACCCATTAGTGGTTAATTACGAAATTGCCCAAGACTGAATCATGGGAATTTATATGTTTCGGGTAATTTGGTCAATTAAAAAGATATGGGTAGCCTCGTCATTCCGCTATCTTTATAGGATGCGTGGCCTCCACGAATTCGGAAGAAAATGCAATAGCCAATCAAAACACGTTCTTTGGTTTCTTACAAGGGTTTTTCTAAGACCATCTTCAATGGTGCAACTCATTTTTTAGTTCTTTGTGGGTCCCACCAGCTATATTATCTTAAAATAATTTATTTAATATTTATTTTATTGGTGTAATTCAAATGGGTCCCACAATTTTACCTCATAAATTAATTTGATTGGGGACCACAATTTTTTTACTAGTTGCATTGCAATGCAACTCTACTATGACATGGCAAATTGATTCAATATTTAATTATTATATTGATGTCTAGTTGGAGAACTCATTGAAAAATACTATCATTGTAGATGCTCTAACTTATGCAAACACTTGCATAGGATAAGGGCAATTAATATATTATTTCCTTCCATATAAAGTATCATATTAATTATTTTTATTTTGAAAAGTAATCTTTTATATTTTCTCTCTCTCATCCAATTAATGGATCAATATAAATAATAATTAATATGGTAATTTATATTTAAAAAGTGGTGTATTAATGGTCCTTTATCCTATGCAATGTTGCATAGGTTAGAAAAATCCTTTTTACATTATAAGTCGTTTTAGAAAAAAAATATATTTAAATATAAGTTGCTTTACAATTTCAATGAATAATTAATTACATTTTTTTATTGTATCCTTAAATGTTTATTATTCTCTCTTCTTTCAATTATATAAATTTATATTTCATATGTCATTAATGAAGGATAATTTTGTAAAAACCTTCATAAATTCTCATTTTTATACAACAATTATTATTTTTCTTAACATGTGAAAAGTCTAAAACGACTTATAATAAAAAATGGAGGTAGTAAAGGGGATTACTTTTTTTAGAGTTAATACATATTCCCCCTGCCATATAGGCGCTTTTTAAAAATTCCTTGAAAAAAATTGCATGAATTCCTCTAACATTTGAAAATTCTCTCATATGTATTTTTTTTTTTTTGACTTGGATGGTCAAGTTGCTTTTTATTTTATTATTATTATTAATGCCACGTTGGCACTTTATTTTATGTTCATTTTTTGTTTTTGTTTTTTGACATAAAAAAAACAAAAAAAAACAAAAAATGAACATAAAATAAAAGAAAACATGTCAAATGTTCATTTTATTTTATGGGAAGGAGTTGAAACCACACCCTTCATTTGTAGCTCCAATGCCTATCCACTGGGTTGCATGCTTTGCTTTGTCTATACTATATTATTGAATTAGGATGAGTCCAAAATATATCTCAAAATTTTTTTCCATCCTTACAGACTCTGTACGTAGATACATACTGATCATCATCCAAAAGTTTCAACAATTGTTTCTTTTCAAATCTTTGACCTCTTATCGCCTTGTTGTTTTTGGTGTGAACATTGTTTACTTTCTTAATATTTGAGATATTTTTGGGTCATTTCCTTTTCAAAAATGTGAGTATGTTTTTGGGTTGAACCATGTTCAATATCATGTCAGTAACAAGTTTCTTCTCTTCAACATTCAGATGACATACAATTAGATGACCAACTAACTTTTGATACAATTCATGATTATATTTATATATATATATATATATATATATATATATATATATATATATATATATATCTTAAATCATATCAAATTCCCATGTATCATTCCCCATGTGGTACCCGTGTAACTTAAAAAGACATCCATATTTCCTTGTTTCAATGTCATCGCATTTCAACTTCATAATAGGTGTGGATATATGTGCTTACAGGTCCTGCAACTATGATACCTTGATCCTTTGAGTGATCATAATGGTTTAGACTATGAATCTATTGTACGATGGAATCATGATGGTTATTTTGTTTCTTGATCATGTTGGTCCATGGTGATAACTTTCCATCTTTCTAATGATGGTAATTAATATGAGGATATCTCAAACCTCGTAAGATAGAAGATGTAAGGTTCCATTAAAGTGATAATATGATCAGTGCATATGGAAAAGGGACTTAAAGCTTTAGAATTGTGAAAGAGAGAAAGCGTAAAAGCTCGTATGATTGTGTTTGTCTGAGTGACTAAAGTATTGTAAAAGTATAAGAGTAACTCCTAAAATCACACACTCACAAAATCTTTTTGAAGCATTTATCATTTTATAAAATCATCTAAAATATATTGAATTCCTAGGTAATGGAATAGGGAGGTGATCTAGTCAATTATATGTCTCTTTTACAAAAGATAATCAATTGGAACAACCTTTAATCGATTGGTAATGTCTAGAAATCAAAACTTTCCATTTTTGGAGTACCATAATTAATTTTGTGGTCAAATAATCAATTATTTCATTCAATTTGGCCTATGGATCATTTCCTTTTTTAGCTAAATCTTTTCCTATATAAAGAGGCTTTTCCTCATTCCAAAAAACACCAGAAGTCATAATTCTCTCGTTCTTTTCTTCTTCTTTACTCTCCTCCATTATTTTCCATATTTTCTTTTCATTAAAAGTTTCCTTAGTGCCTTGTGAGTGAAAACTACTTGTGAGGAAGTTTTTGTACTGGTGTCATACCTTGTTTGGTTGATTCAATAATGTGATTATCTTGAAGGTTCTTGTTGTACCATCCCTATTTTTCTATTTTATTTATTTGATAGCTATTTTATTATTATTATAATTATTTAATTATTATTTGGTGCGATAATTATTTAATTGTGTGTTATTATGCTAATGGAGTTAATTGAACTATTAGTAGATTAATGAGATAATAGATATTGGGCCTAATAATTGAGAATAGAAATAATGGGATGAAATGGGTAGCTAAGCCTATTAGCTTAAGAGAAAGATAGTATGGAAATATGGTTTTAGAGACATAATTATCATTTGAAAAAGAAGAAAAAGAGAGAGCTCAAGAGAAGAGAAGAGAAAGAGGAGAAAGAGGGAACTATGAGAGGAAGGAGATTTAACCTAAGGTAAGAGGGAGAATCCTTATTATTGTGGGTATAGTATAATATGCTATGGGTAGTAGTATGCTTAGGTTTTTATCCCTCAATTCCTCATGATTTCAATTGTTAGGGTTTGTGTTGATTACATGAAATTGTATGATTAAACCATGTTTTTATTGTTATGATTGATAACCCATGGTAGAAACGTGTTTAGGAAACCTTATATATATGCGTTTGTTGGCTCATTGGTGGGTTTTGTTTGGATGAAAACGATCTTCTGAAGTGCTGTCTGTTGCACCCCAAAATTTGCCCATCTAATTTTATTCTAATTTGCGTAAGCATTACATTCCATCTGCATACTTTCATTAGGTTATTTAACATCATGCATCATTAACTAGTAATATGGCGTAGGATCAAGGATCTTGAAATGGTTTTATGTTTATGATCATTAAGAATCCTCCGCTCAACAAACTACAATAGTGTCATCTTCATCAAGGTTGATTTCAAGGCTTTGTTAAGATCGTTACACGGTCTATTTTAATATATTGAAGTTTCACCTGAGTATCATCATCAAGTCAAAGTTTGGTTCGTCTGATTACTTATGTTACAAGTCATATATATGCTTTGGATGTTGTGCAAGAGTTTGATAAAAAAAAGATGGTGTTTTAAAGTCACTTCTAAGTTGGAAATCATATGCTAAAAAGGGGATAACTTTGACTTTTGGTCAAAGTCAACCATGAAAGGTTGACTTTTGACCAAAGTCCATGTAAAGCTTGTTTTGGTTTCCATCTTATCTCTAGTTTGTTCAAGTTGCAATCTGAAGTCTATAAGAAGATGTCTTGAATTCAAACTAGAGGCAAATTGGAGAAAATGAAGGATACACTTAAATTTGAGAAAGTAGAAAGTGTCATTGAAAGTCCAAGATCTATATGGGCTACAAGATTCATTCAAGTCTATTCATGAGATTACATGGTCATCCAAATTCCATTCATGTTATCTCTTCAAGGTCGCAAACCGTGACTGGTCATTACATTTTGGGGAGACATAAAGAATTACATTACAAGGCATGTCCTAAACATAAGCTCACTAAGAATCTACACTGAGACTAAATGTTCATAAAAGTGCTTCTCTTGCTTCAAGAATCCTGTGCCATACATTCCCTGGTACCACCAACCTGCGAACAGAAGTCCAATTACCATTACTAAATTTCCAGCTAGCAGTTCAAAAAATCATACACACAAAAAATGCAGCAGCAGTTAGCAAACCAAGGCAGCCATAGATCACACATAACATCAGCCCAAAAATTAAACATAAACACATATATTCACCAAACAGTTTCATCCAACCTACAGCCTCATTATCACAAATTCAAACACCTATCAAACTGTCCCATTCTGTATCATATTCCAATTAGGCCCTTCAACAAAACCTGCAGCCTGCACACAGTAAATACAAAGAGAGAAAAAACCATTCAGTTCAATACGAACAGATCAGCTCAGTCTAGAAAATAATTCAAGGCATTCATGTGAAGTTCAATTTGCATCAACCTTCAAAAATAAGTGTGAACAAGAAAATGCAACCTGCAAAATCAACTCAAAAGAGGAGACAGTTTCGATGCCGCTTTTTTACACCAGTTCAGTTAAAGTCTTACATCATCGAATATAGCCCTGCAACATTCATGAACCACAAAGCACATCAGTTCAGTATATACACACATACTACTTCAAATATGCAAAACATTTTCAATCAAAAGCTAAATCATACTGCAGTCTAGCCTTTCAAACAATCCCGCATACATACAAGTGCAAAACAATCAGCTCAAGACAGCAATGTCACAAAGCATCATCGCCAGGAGCTTACCACCACGTCAATTCAAACCGGCGATTCCAGCCCGGCATATATTCTGTTTCAACATCATATCAGTTCACAGATGCCAGCCCTGCATCAATTCAGAACTTGCAGCAACAAAACAAATGAAAAAAGCCCCAGTTCAGACCCAAAAATCATACCCTGCACACAGAGAAGCCAAAATTCAGCAGCCAAGTCAATGCATAACTTCACAAGTTCAAAGAGCAATCTAGTCCCTAACAGAATTTTCAAATAGCAGTTAACTAACCCATTCTCCTATCAATCAATCCCCTGTTTTTTAATTCAGTTTTGGCTTAACTGTGTTGTAACTAAACTAACTGTTTTTAAACTCAATAACCAACTCACTCTTAACCACCTAACAGAAACCTAACTGATTCAATTACAAAGTCATAACTCACATAACTGAACAAAACTAACTTCCAACTGATTCAATCCAAGCCATCCAATTTCTTAACTGACTTCTCTCATCCAATGACTCTCACTCCATTCCCCTGTAACAGAATTCTCTCAATCTCTAACTAACTTCACCACCCTCCCTCACATATATAACAGCCACTTCACCATTCATTCTCACCTACACGCCATTTTCTGATTCATTCCATAACAGCCACCATTCTCCATTCATCTCCTCGGCCATTTTTCCACAAATCACCACCTATCATTCATCACCCCAATCGTCTTCCTCTCTCAGATTCCACACTCTCTCTCTGTAACACACCATTCCTTCGTTTTCCTTCTCCTTCCACCCTCTCTGACCTCACTCACACAAAGCTCCTTCGATATATCCTCTGAAGTTTCACATCGAAACTTCATTGAGATAGAGCTAGACCTCAATCCATTCTTCACTGAATTCAGAATAACAACAACACGCAACACGCCAAAAGTTCCCAGAGAAATCGAAACGGAAAAGGAGTAGAAGAAGAAGAACGGATAGCGAACAAAAGAAAAAGGAGAAGAGCAAATCGAGCCATTACCTGAGTTTCGCGGTGGTCGGGAACCTCCGCCACCGCACCGGAACTTCAGGTCCGATCAACAGAGTCTCGCTGTTGCCGTTCGGTCATGAGAGGGAAGAAAATGCTCGCCGGAGATGAGCGTAGAGGTTGAACGGGGAAGGGATGAGATAATCGCCGCCGCGGTGTTTCGATCGGAGAAGATTGAGACGAAGATCCTGCTGCCGTCGATTGAGAGAGGGAGAGGGTTTCTTCGTCAAGAATCTGAAAGGTCACAATCCGGTAACAACCCTAAGCCCTCTTTTATGATTTCTAATTATTTTTTAATTGATATTAGGCTTTAATTGTTTTTTATTGGAGACTAATTGTAAGTCAGTAAGGTAAATAACGAAGATTGAATCATAAATCTTGGAATTGATAATAAAAATCTGAAATAAAATTCAATATGGATCAAACCATTGGGCCATTCCGCGATTTGCTTGTCTACACCCCCATAGGAGCCCATACTCTTTTTTTGCTGATCAGAAAAACAACAAAAACAATGCTGTTAGGCTATTACCCATTGGGCCCTGCGCCTTACTACTGAGTCACACCCTAATTCAATATAACCCCCCTGACTCCATTGTTTTTCTTATTAGAATTTAAAGTTTTTTGACATAGTTTTGACTTAATTTTTTTTTAGGTAATAAAATCGCAATTTTGTTAGATTTTTAGGTAGTTATAGACATAGAAAAACCTCATAAAAAATACTAGTTTAGGCTTATTAGAATTTAGGTTCTTTAAGTGCAATTTAGACTTGAACTAGAATTCCCTTAACACCAATAAAACTCATAAAAATAGTAGATTTTAGGTTAATTTTGACATTTATCCTTTCAATTCTCCTTCATGAAAAACCCATAAAAATAGTAGTATTTTTTAGTTTAATTTTGCACTAATGCTTGAATTGCTTTTGTACTATTTCCATGTCATTTTTGTGTAATGGTCATGTGATTTTTGTTACTTGTTTTTGGCCATATTTTTGGCCACATTTTCCGTATGCTCATGATTTAAGATGGATTTCCATGAATTTTAATAATTTATTCAATGATGTTTGGATAGGTTTTGAATCGAAAATAAATTGATACATGATACTTGTGTTTTGGTATATGTATAATGTGAATTTGTGAATAACATGGATTGGCCTGTGTGCTATATGTTATATGAGATCATTAAATGCTAAGTATGTGCTTGTTTAATGATAAATGAGTGTTGTGCAATGTTTTGGTGGATAATTCGAATTGTATGAATTATTGTGATATGCTTGGATAATTAAGGTTGTGTGATAATATTAATTGCATATATTGTGAATTGTTGCACATGCATTCATGGGGAGATTGTACTCCGAGTTTGCTTTGATCCTTGTGTGGAAATAGAGACGGCTTTGTTCCTTTGTGGATTCAGAAGCGGTGAACGATATGTTCATATTTTTTAGGGTTTTGGTCTTGTCCAGATCAGAAGCGTGGCTCTGGTTCTTGAGTAAGGAATCTGGAGCGATGAGCTTGATACTCACATGGTACCACATGCATGAGTCGCATTAATTGCATTTTGAGTCGCATTGTTTGATATGTGATTGTTGTGAATTGATGTGTATTACTTATGTGATAATTGGAAATTTGTGTTATGTGTAATATTTATGAAACTCATTTAAATTAGGAAGTGTGATGGATGATTTATGCTATTGTATGGTATATTTATTGTTGTGTTATATATATATATATATATATATATATATATATATATATATATATTCATAATGATTTGAATTCTCACCCTCATGTTTGAATGGTGTTCAATGAGACATCGCGCAGGTTTCAACGAGTAGCGTGCTTGTACGAGGATTTAGTCGGAGAGCTTATCGGTTATTTCATTTTGGTTTAGGTAGTGAGTCAATGCTCTGATCATGTAACACTGGGGGGGTATTTGAACTTATGTTATGGATGTTTGAATTATTGTTATCTTTATTGTATTCGACATGGTATTTTGGTTATATTATGCTTATGGCTATGTTGACTATTTTGATTTTATATTACATTTAAGGAGATGATAATGTTATTATGATTTGGTAGATGATTATAGTGTGGGATATAATCATTGAAATTGTTCAAGAAATTAGTATTCTGTTGCAATTTGCATATTGATGAAACATGAAGTTTTCAAATTGTGTTATAAATGTGACCAGGTGCATGTTTGTATAATTATTTTGGGTTTTCATTGCTATGGAAACAACATGTGATGCCCTTTTAATTATATGCATGTTATTACTCTGTGAATATATGTATTTATTTTGGGTTAGAAAATGGGCGTTACACTTGTGTTCAGTTCTACAGATAAACCTATGAAATTTTAGTTTGGTAATAGAGTTTAGCCAGGTAAAAGTTATATTTGGTTCTTGAGATTAGCTGGTAAAATCTCTACTCGATTCGTGATCTCGGCTCGATAAAAGCTCGTGTTTGGTTACGGGGTCAGCATGTGTAAAATATATCATCTCATTTGTAACAAACGTTTGTTGGCATAACCTATAAAAGCTCAAGTTTTTATTAAAACTCTCAAGGAGAAATTCTTGGGAAGAGGACTAGGCCAAAATTCTATCAAACCTTTATAAATTCTGTTGCCACTCTCTTAACTCCCTCTATTTACTTTAAGTCACTTACTTTACTTTATATTTCTTTTCTTTCTTTTTATTGTTGTTTTTATCTATGTTTTTAACTATAATAATACAATTTGGTACTTAAGTAATTGATTCTTGAAATTAATCACAATTTTTAAATAACACAATTCACCCCCCTTTTATGTCTGGAGTCACTTGTTCAACAAGTGACATCAGAGCCTAACTCCTATTAAAGACTAATCACACCAGGAGGAAGAAAATGACTTTAGGCAATTCACTAAACAAACACTCGTCCTTTACTATATAAGGATATGGTTTGTGGAAAGAGAATATGAGAATCTTCATTGAACAGATGGATAGTGGTATTTGGAAGGTTATGACATAATGTCCATTTGTTTTCACACATGGAGTTAATGGTGTTGTGTTAAACAAATAAAATGAATATGATTAGACCAAAGATGAGAAAGTAAATGTGGAACACAGTTTGAAATATAAAACTATCATCATTTATGTTCTTGGTGTTGATGAGTTTCAACGTGTTTCTCCCTACAAAACTGCAAAAGAAACATGAGATACCTTCAAAGTTACACTGGTAAGTGCTACTGAGGTAAATAGGTTGAGGTTGAACACATTGACCCATGAGTATGAGATCTTCAAAATGAAATATAAAGAGAACATTTATGACATGAAAAATGATTCATTCATATCGTAAATCACATGAGAACTATAGGGAAAACTTTTAAACTAAGGACTTGGTTGTAAAATTTCCTAGATGCTTAAACCATAGTTGGAAACTTAAACTCATTGCGATTTGTGAATCTAAGAACTTTTCATCCATTGACTAGACTACTTTATTTGGTAAATTGTAGGAATATAAGATGGAGCTGAAGAGACTTACCAGTGACAAAGAAGATGACAAGAAGAATAGGAAAAGTCTTGCACTAAAAGTCACAAACGCTAAAGATATGAAATTAGAATATGAATATAACAAAGGCATAATTAATAAAGACCTGGAACCCACGTTTCAAAAATTAATAAAGACCTGGAACCCACGTTTCAAAAATTAATAAGGCATGAGAAAAAATATTTAAAGCTTCATAATCAAAGGGAATAAATATCTTCATTCATTCCTACATATCATCAATGCAGAAAGAAATAGAACATAAGACAAATTGCCCTCAAAACCAGAATCAGAGAAGAAATTAAAATCAGAGAAGAT
Organism: Vicia villosa; assembly: GCF_029867415.1. Classification (NCBI taxonomy): domain Eukaryota; kingdom Viridiplantae; phylum Streptophyta; class Magnoliopsida; order Fabales; family Fabaceae; genus Vicia; species Vicia villosa. The sequence continues at coordinate 440,340 of NW_026705025.1, forward strand.
TCAAGAAACCTCAAAGAGAAGCACATAGAGTCTACATATCATGGGATAACGATGACTTGGAATCCTCAGATAAGAAAGAATATAATATATGTCTCATGGGAGATCATAAATATAATAAGGTAACTTCTCACTTTTCTTATCATGACTTGTTTTGGATTTGCAAGAACTTAAATAAAGAAGTGAGTAAGTTGAAACAAAATGTATCAAATTCTAAAGAGAACATATTGTTCCTTCTAAAAATCAAAACCTTTTGGAAGAAGTGGAAACTCTTATAATGGAAGAAATGGAAACTCTTATAAAAGAAAAAATATCATAGCCGAAGTCTCTTCCCTTTCTCACAAAGTTTTAGCTGAATCTGACAAACGCAATCAGTATGATATTTTGAAAAACTAAAATAAAGACTTATAAAGCACACTGGAAACTGCAATAAAGGAAGAGATAACTTGAATCTCCTTGGAAATCAAAGACCATTGTAAAATAATGTCGACCTAGGGTATGAACCTACTGATAATGTCAGGAAATTTGATAAAATTTGAAATGATCATAAAACCCCCAAATGCAAAACTCTTAAATACAGTTATTTCAGTCAAAATGGCCACGTCGCTCTTTTTTTCTCCATTAATAGAAGTCATGCATTTAAATATGGTCATCCTTCTTCTTATTTTTAAAGAAAGAATCACGAATGCAAAATGGGAAACATGCATATTACATCTTATTTGTTAAATTATAATTCTGATTCGAAATCTAGTATAAAATATGTTTATCTCACTAACATTAAAGGATCCAAAAGGAGTTAAGTTGTAATGCAGATACAACTGATAGCTCGAATTCTAGAAATGGATGCTCAAATCGTATGTCTTGTTTTACTTCTATGAAAAAAGAATGTTCTTCTTATGTCAACAAAGGTAAAAAAATTGGTTCATAAACTATAGGTAAGAGCCTTAAACCTACTGTTGAAATACTTTAAAGATTATAACATAAGTTACTTAGTGCTAAGTAAGTGTTGTGACAAAGGTAATAGAGTATCATCTAAATTCTGCTATATGCACGGTTTTTGAAAACTTTGAAATAAAGTTTAGAGTTTCCCTATCTTTAAAACATCTTTTAGAAAAGAACATGACTATAGAAGAACTTATACATATTACCTTTGAACTAACATTAGTAGGTAGAAGTAGAAGTTCTTAATTACGCATGCATCCTTGAAAGAACATCCTGATGATCAAGGGAAAGATAAAGATCAAAGTCATGAGGAAGATCAGATTTCAAATGAAGATACGCAAGTTTAAGAATTCAACTTAGAGAGTCAAAGTCTATGAAAAGAATGGAGGACCACTAAGGATCATCCCAATCGGAATGTTATTGGATTTATTTCTAAGGGAATTACATCTTGTCAATCCCTTAGCAAGGTATGCAACTTTACGGCTTTTTCCCTTCAATTTGAATCAAAGGTATTGATGAAGTTGTCATCAAATAACATCTGTCTCTTTCTATGCAATAAAGGTTAAATTAATTTAAGAGAAATAACATTTAGGAAATTTGTCCATAAGCTTCAGGCTATCTAGTGATTGGTTCCTAAGCGGGTATTTTGCAACAAGCTTGATGCTTTTGGAAATGTTTTTTAGAAATAAACTAAGACTCATTGCAAAAGGACACAATCAACAAAAAGGCACAGATTTCAATGAAATTTATGCCCCTGTAGCTCGATTAAAAGCCATGAGGATGCTTCTAGCTTTCTCGTACATTATATTTTCTTAAACTCTTCCAAATAGATATAAACAGTGTGTTCTTGAATGGTTACATCCAGAAGGAAGTGTATGTTAATCATCATTCCAATTTAATAAAACTTTTCTTTCTCTATTTTTCAAAATGAAAAAGTCTTTATATTATCTAAAATATGCTCTTAGAGCTTGGTTTGATAGTTTAAGCAATTTTCTGGTTGAAAACAAGTTTCAAAGAAGGAAGGATCACACAACCCTTTTTCAAACCGAGCATATATAACTTTTTCTTGTGGATTATTCGATCGACTCATTACTACTATCAAATTCTTGTGCAAAGACATTTATGATAAGATGCAGAATAAATTAAAAAGGTCTATGATGGGAGAGCTTTGGTATTCTCTTGGGTTACAAATTCATCAATTATAAGAAGGCTTCCTTAAATAGATTCACCTTAGGGATATACAAAGAAATCTAAATCTCTACACCAACAAATATGAAAAGGGAATGCTTTGTATCTTTGAAGGAGTCTTCTTTGAAAATTCAAGGAATTTTTGCAAAGCATGTGAATATACAAGAGACAATTCAAGGGTATTGCTCAATGGTTGTGATAATCCTGATGATTATGGAACCTCCTAGAAGGTTGAGGTAATAGATTTGTGATGGATTTATCAGTGTTGTGGTTGAGCTATCATATCAAATGAATCGTAGAGTAGTAAAAATGACATTAGTTTGTTGTTCCCCCGTAAGAGGGGTTTTATCAAGTTACATTGAGGATTAGAGGTAGCACACTTAATAGAGGTTGAAAAATCAGAAAAATATAACTGTCTCTCTAGCAAGTTATTTATTAATTGCTTAGTGAATTAAAACTAATTTTACTAACCTTGGTTGAGATTTAAGCAAAGAGGTGTCGTAAGTAGTATGCATAGAGCCAAATATTTATCAAAGGTCCAAGAAATCAAGGACACTGAAAAGAGGTTGTCCAAAGATGATCATCTCATGAAAAGAATCTCAACAAGAAATAAGTAAATTCTTGAAGTGCCTCTCGATTTAGAAAGCTTCAAAGATAACTGAGCTTTACTCGAGAAAGAATCAAAGAGAGGAATTCGTATAAAGCTTACCCATAATTTAATCTCATAGCTGGATATTGACATCCATGGGGAGAAGAATGATCTAATGTCCTACTCATTTGTGCCTCACGCTAGACTAAGTTCTTTTTCATCTCTTTATCAGGTAACTCATTCCTTTTACTTGTGCAGTCATATGTTATATGTGCTTGCTTGTGTTTATTTTTACCGCCTTTTCGATAATGCCAAAGAGGGAGAAGTATAAGCTCAGAGGGAATAAAGTATAATCTTTATATTTGTCAGGGGGAGTTTAATCACTCCAATATATCACTTGTGTTTTTTTTGTCCACCTACCAAAGAGATGCATTGTCATCATCAAAAAGAGGGTGGAATGTGGATTTGTACGCTAGCAAGTAATGCAAATATGATGCCTTGATCCATTGAGTGATCATAATGGTTTTGATGAAGACTTTGTTGTTTACTAGAATCAAGATGGTTTATCTATTTCTTGATTATGTTGATCCCTGGTGATAGCTTTCCAAATCTCTGAAGATTGGGATTAACATGATGATATCTCAAGTCTCATCAAGTAGAAGATTCAAGGTTCTAGTAGAGTGTTAATATGATCAAATCATTTGGCAAAGGAACCTGAAACTTCGGAGTTGTGAAAGAAAGGAAGTGTAAAAGCTCGTCTGGTTGTGTCTGTTTGAATGACCAGAATATTGTAAAAGTATAAGAGTAATTCCTAAATGACTAAGGTACCTATCACACACACATACAAAACCCTTTTAAAGCCTCTCTCGTTGTATAAAATCACTTAAAAATGTTTTAAATGCCTAGCTAATGAATTAGGGAAGTGTGTGAATCATTTACATGCCTCTTTTATAAAGGATAATTGATTATCTAACTTTTTAACGCCTAAAATCAAATTGAACAACCTATAATTGATTTGTAACAGATATAAATCAAAACTTTTCTTTTTTGGAGTGCCATAATCGATTATGAGGTCAAATAATCGATCATTTCATTCAATTTGGCCCATGGATCATTTCTTATTTTAGCCAAATAGTTTCCTATCTAAAGGGTGTCTTGTAAGTGAAAACTACTAGTGAGAAATTTTTTGTATTGATGTCGTGCCTTGTTTGGGTGATTCAATAGTGTGAATCTCTCTAAGGTTCTTGAAGAAGTCTTTTGTTCTTATGTTTGATTCTCTTGAAGGTTCTTGTGTGATTCTCTTTTTGGTTTTAGAACTTAGCCCGATAAAAGTTCTATTTGGTTCTTTAGATTAACTAGTAAAATATCTACTCGATTTGTGAGCTTAGCCAAGTAAAAGCTCATATTTGGTTAGGGGAATCAGCATGTGCAAAATCTCTCATGTCGCTTGTAACAGAGGTTCGTATGCATAACGTGCAAAAACTTAAGTTATTATTAAAACTCTCAAGGACCAACTGTTGGGGAGATGACTAGGCTAAGATTCAGTCGAACCTCTATAAATTCTTGTGCCATCTCTCTTAGCTCTCTCTATTTACTTTCAGTTATTTACTTTCCTTTTATATTTCTTTCCTTCTATGCTTTTGTTTCTTTTATCTCTATTTTTAACTATACTAATACAATCTGTTGTTTAAGTAATTTATTATTTAAATTAATCACGATTTTTGAATACCACATTTCATCCCACCCTACCATTTTGTGTTTGGTTCCACTTGTTCAACAAAGGGTTCCTTATAGTGGTCATTTATTTTGTATCTCATCGTAACAAATATATGTCTTCTATTTGAACTAGAATATGACATCTCAATAACAATGACAAACCCTACTTTTGAAGCCTCTATGCAGACTTAATGAAGCATATGTTCACGTATAGTAAACTCTTGTCTATTTGTAAATAATTTTTCAACATCAATTTGCACATCACTCAGTATACCATCCCTAGATGCAATAATGAATTCATATTTTAATATCCGAACCAACCCCTTATAGAATCTAAATTTCAATTTCTGGACTCTAGGTTCATGTTGTAGAAAAATAAACCAAATAAGTTATATGATGATCAATAATATAAATCTACATTACCTACAATTCCAGATGATTTGGTGCCTTTTGATGTCAAAATACAATATAATGTTGTTTACAAGTGAAAATCTTGATTAAGAATGCATGGGAATCTTTAAAGATTTTAAGGTTTTTTGCGTTAAGACCATGAAGAGTATGCAAAGTAATGCAAAAGTTGTTTTTCTATCTAATGTTTCCGAATTCCAATATCTAAAAGGTGTATCCAGATCCGAAATGTTATATTGTGATGTGTCCGAATTTCAATTTCCAAAAGGTGACAAATGCCATTTTCGAATTTTCAAAAGGTTTAAAAATACTACATGAGATGTAGTGAATAAACTCTTATTTTCAAAAGCTATTTTTAGTCTACGAATAAACCACTGTTTTACTCTCCAACTCTATATGACGCTTCCAATTATTTTTTAATTATAAATTGTCATACCCCAAAATTTGCCCATACTAGTTCTCTTATACAAAGTCAGATCAGTACATAAAGCTCCAGAACACACTCTCCTATACAAGGCTCTGAAACTAGGGTTTGGTCTGCTCAAAGGAAAATCAGTGAATCAATGGCTCCAAAGCATCTCATATGTCTCAATATATCTCACATCATCTCCATGACAAATATCAAGTCTCATCTCAAAAGATTGGTCACTCAATTGTTCAAAAAGTCAACAGTCGACTAGGTTAACCTAAAAGTCAACTATGGTCAAAGTAAAGTCAAAACTCCTGATTTTTTGTCAAGATCCTCATATTGAAGCATCATTCACCATTTGATCAAGAATTGATCATGGTTCATCAAGGAAAGATCAAAAATCAACAAATCAAAAAGTTTCTAAATTAGGGTTTTGTATAGGAAAAGTCAACTGAACTTTGACCAGCCATAACTCTCACATGGAACCTCCAAAATTTCCCATCCAAATCTCATCTTGAAGGAAATTTGATTCTGTACAATTTTGTCTCTCACATGCCAAGTCTAAAAATGCTCCATTTGAGAGATATGGACTAAAACATTACAGGTCCTGTTCAAAAGTCAACAAAAAGTCACTTTTTTCAAAAGGATGCACAAGGAGCATGGAAAATAATTTTGATATGAGACCAAAGACACTGGTTAGAGGACTCTCTAAGGTTTCTATAAAGTCTTAGAACACTTCCATACCTTAAAAATTGAGAGAGATAGACCTTGTCAAAGTTGGTCAATTTTGGAGGAAAAAATGTGAAAGAATTGGGATATTTTTGCAAAGAGGCCCATGAGTTTAAGATCCAATCTTGTAAAAAAAGTCATCTAGAAGTTCTAATCTTAAGGCCACGAAAATATGATGAATATTTGATTTTTATTTGAATTTTTTAATTCATTTAAGTCATATATTTAATTGATATTGGAAGAAAATTGAAAAGATTTGTTTTCTCTTCAATTTCAATCATCATTAATCAGCAAAATACTCAATATTCACTATCCAATTCGTGCAAGAGCCATTGGTTGGAAAAAGATTGGATTTGGCCCAAGAATAGAAACTTTAGAATCAATTTTCAATCAACATGCCAATGATTGATTCAAGGAGATTTGGTTTGTTATTGTTGACCTAAATCACTCACTTATATATACATAACATATGCAGACCCCAAAAGGGGATTTTGGCTGCCTCAAGAACCCTAGAATTCGAGCACAAAAGTTCAAAAAACTCTAACACAAATTCTGAATTGCAGACCAATTCAAGGTATTTTCTTTATTGCAACACGTACTAGGAGCATCAAGGAAGCTTCTCCAACCATTCTTAGGCTCTGAAACATCAAGAACGAATCACTGTAAGTCATTCTTAGGCCGGTTTAAACTTTGTTCGAATCTGATCATTGATGCATTATTAACAAGATTTCCATGCATATTCATGTTTGCCATCATGTTATTAATGTTTCTGGAACTTTAATTTTATTTCTGGGCACGTTTAAGACCAAACGCCATTGTTAGATTGTTAGGTTTTGTTTTAGGGCTTTTCAATACAGGTGATCTTTGACTTAATTGAGGCCATAGGTGAATTCGTGAGGTCCAAACGATTTGAATGGTGGCCTCGCGAAATATTTTTTTTCTCGTTTGCTTGTATTCGTATGAGGCAGGTTCTAGCTATGGAGGACGCCGTAGGTAAAAGCTTTGTCCAGACCTAAAACGACGGCCAGAGGTAGGGGACGACTGCGTGTCAGTCTCCCATTGATTGACCCTGGCGCGCGTTTTTGAATTGAAAACTGGAAGATCCTGTGCTTTAAGACGTACGCGTTATCGTATACTCTCTTCATTCCAGCCCTATGATCATCCTCCATCCAGATCTCACGTACCAAAGCACGCAGGTGCACTATGGTCCATACGCGCGCGTCCACACTGAATCAAAAGTTAAGCTTTTTGCAATTTTTTTTACTTTTAATTACATAGCCTTTTCTATTTTTTGTTTTAATAATATACATACATTATTTTTTCTTCAAATAAATTAGTTTTATATATATATATAAACTATATAAAACCTTATAAAAAAACTTTTTAATACTTTTTATTTATTTATTTTATGTAATATTTAATATATATTATTCATAAAATAGATATAAATTGATTTAATTATTTACATATTATTTCAAAAAATTCATATTTATTTTATTTTAATTCTAAAAAAATTCCTAAAAATTATTTTTGCACTCGATTTAATTTTCCTGTCCAGATTTAATTAATTAGGTCGCAAGACCAATAATTAATTAAATCAATTTATCATTATATTCAATTTGAATCTTAATTAGGGTTTACGAGGAATAACCCTACACTGAATATTTCTTTTTCCGTGCCTTTTCAGGGTTACTTTTCAAGTGCCTTCCGACTGCGCGCCTTCAAAATCCGAAGTTAAGTATTCGATTCTTTTACTTTCAAAGTCTATTTTGTTTCCTTTTGATTTTAGGATTTAACCTTTATACTTTTTTGAACTATGCATACACTCACTCCTTCTTCTGCCTTTGCCTTGCCATTTTCAGGGTTGACCCCGAGGCTACCTCCGACCGCCAACCATGTCAGATCAAATTCAAAATGCAAAGCTAAGTACCTTTGTATTTATTTATTCTTAATTTCTTTATCTTTTATTTTTATTAGGGTTAGCAAGGTTCGCCTCCGAATCGATAATGCACTCACCCATCTTTTGTTTGCCATTTTTCCCACCTTTTCAGGGTTTGTCAATTGCCAAAGCATCGAGTATCGGTAACCCTAAACCCTAATCTCGATTATATTATTACTTGATTCAAACCCCTTTATTTTATCCCGCTGGTTTCAATTCCCCTCTCCTCCGCTGGTTGCAATTTCCCTTCCCCATTATTACTGTTTATATTAAACTGCGTGGTTAGTAATTCTAGGGAGTGCAACTTGTTAACTGAATTAGCATCACTTAAGTTTACAAGATAATATAACTGAATATGATCACGTGATTGGTGCACACACGCACACTTTTGGGTAAACCTCTCTGTTGCCTGTTGCCTGCTGCCTTGTTACCTGTTGCCTTGTGTTTTTTTTGCAGAATAGTCAGTCCCTCGAATACGAGGATACCTCAGCCCTGTTGCCTCGATTAAAGATCATGGTCCCTAATGATGCTGCCTTCGGTACACTAAAAATGATCTCGACCCTCGGAAGTTGCCTACGAAAAGGCTGAGGTATCCTCGGGTTGCCTAAACGGAAGGCTATTCTGATCCTTCCCTTAGACTACCTGCCTCTCTATGGCATGGGTCAGTCTTATGGCGAACGATAATGCGATGACCCGTTTACATCCAAACGAAAGGCTTCCTGCCCTCTCATGGCATGGATACACCCTTTCATCCTGAAAGGCTTAAAGAAATCTATCATCTAAGTTTAAGGTAATTGCCCCTAATTGCTTTGCCTTGCTCTAAACTTTTTATATTCTTTCTCATAATCCTTCAAAAGGGCTACGCTCATTTACGAGCTAAAGTCCCTATTCTTTTTTCTTCTACATTTCTTTTCAAACAAAGAGCAAAGCAATTAAGAGCCCATGGAAAACCATGGATGCAAAGGGTGCCTTACACCTTCCCTTTGCATAATTACCCCCCGAACCCTATTTTATTTAAAAGGTTTTTCCTGTTTCTTTTAGCCTTTCTAACTTGTTTGGATAAAATAAAAGTCGGTGTTGACTCTTGCTTAACTGCAACATTTCGATATAAAAGTCAGTTCACCGTATTACAGAACTGGCGACTTTGCTGGGGATTTTCGATTAAAAAGAGGGGTTACCTTAAAAGTTTAGGAATCACTCAAATGTTTTCTATTGTTTGTTTTGTTTGCTTTATTTTTGCAGGGCTGTTTTGGGTATTTTGCTGTGTGAAAGATCCTAACCCGGATCTGAGTACCTTAGGTAAATGGCATGAGATCAATGAGACTGCACAGCGTATACTGATGTGGTTGATCTGATGGCCATCGTTAGTGTGACACATTGGTTTGTCCCGGTGTTCCTTGGGATCCGACCTGAGGAAATGCTTGGCTGTCGCGTGGTGTCATTAAGCACTAATTTGCCCTTAGAACCTTAGTCGAACTTGACTTTGGCCTGTTAGAAAGTAGCGAGATGGCTGGCTTTGGTTCCGACCGAAGTTGGTTGATACTCGAAGCTACACTCATATGGACTGGACTTTCAGGACCTTTTCGGTTGGCGATTCGATTGCCGAACTGAGATAAGCGCCTTCGAGAAAGGTCAATGATATGAGCTCCCTAGAACCCGATCTTTATATAGGACAGGTTTGAACCGACTAAACTTCAGGAGGAGGGTACGCACCTCTGGAATACATGCAAGCCTAACCTTAAGGCAAAATTGTGTGACTTGTTTGTGTTTGTTATCTACTTGACATCATGACATCATAAACATCATAAGCATCATAACATCATGACTAACCATTCGAGGACCAAAGAATTCATCTTTGTTCTGTTTTGTAGGTCATGGAGACTAGAAACACCATTCGAGTTAACTTTGTGAAGATACCTTCCGAACTGAAAGAGTTGGTATTAGAGATTCCTGGAGGTTCCCGATTCACTGAAAGACATGGTCTCTTGCCCAGTTTGGTTACTTCAGGTTTTGACGAAGAAATGATGAGTGTACTATTTCAATTCTTCGATCCCGAGCATCATTGTTTTACTTTCCCGGATTATCAGTTGGTACCTACTATGGAGGAGTTTGCTGACATACTTGGACTCTCCATCCGAGATCAGATTCCGTTCACTGGTCTGGAAGAAACTCCAAAATTGGAAGTTATCGCTTCCGCTTTACATCTTAAGAAGTCTGATATTGATGGTCATTGGGAGACCAGAAGTGGAGTCAAGGGATTCCTCGCTAAGTTCTTATTCGGAAAAGCTCGCATGTTTTTGAAGTCCATGAGTTATCAAGCCTTCGAAGACATATTAGCTTTACTCATTTATGGTTTGGTATTATTCCCTAATCCTGATCAGTTCATTGATGTGCACGCCATAAAGATATTTCTGACACGCAATCCAGTTCCTACCTTGCTTGGAGATATCCTACACTCTCTTCACACTCGTACTATGAAGAAACAAGGGACTCTTATGTGTTGCATACCTTTGCTATCTAAGTGGTTTATTTCGCACTTTCCTCGCTCAGTAATGAGGAACGACCAAAGGCTGAAATGGCATAAGAGAATAATGTCACTTTCTCATTCTGATATCTGCTGGCTTTCCTTATCCAAGGAGAGTGTTACCATCATCGACCGCTGTGGACAATATCCTAATGTGCCTTTACTTGGCATACGAGGGGGTATTACTTATAATCCTTGTTTGGCCTTACGTCAGTTTGGTTACGCTCAAAGAGATGGCCCTCATCAGATGCTTATACAAGGGGTTGTGTTTGATTATGAAGATGATACTCAAAATCACCGCCGGAAGTTTATATGAGCATGGGATATGGTGAACAGAATTGATAGCAAGAGCTTGGGGCAAAGAAACTCCATTCCTTTGGGGCCTTACATTAGATGGGTGTGCACTCGTGCTCAACGTCTCATCATGCCTTATCCATATGTCCTACCTGTGATAGTGGAGCCTGATTGCGAGGAAAAAGTTCCTCAAGTTATTGCTCATCCAGACATGCCAACTGACATCGAAGAATTAAAGAGATCTTGGATTCAATTAAAAGAAGAAAGAGACACTTTTGAAGCTCAGTTTCGTGCTAAAGAAAAGAAAGTATTAGAGCTCACAAAGCTACTTCAAGCGGAGCAAGGCATCAACAACTTCATCGGTTCAAAAAGGAAGCGTCCATGGGAGACTTGGAGACTTTTGTTTTTATTATTTTATTCCTAGTTTTATTTTTAGTTTTATACTTTCATTATTGTAAAAGATACTAATAAAACAAATTGCAATTTCTTTTCCTTAAGTATTATTAATAAAGTTTCTTCTGTTTTGTTTTAAACAAATTTGAATTCCAAGGTCCTCGAAAACATTGCATATGCATAATCATATAATTCATAAACACCGCATCACAGGTTTCATAAAAACAAATGCCTCATCTTCCCGCTGTTTATTTCAGCAAGGAAATGGATCTCGAACAATCTGTCAAAAATCTTCAGGCTCAGAATAACCAGTTCCAGAAAATAATCTTTCACTTGGCCAAGGGGCAAGAAGAATTAAAGGCACTTCTGGCCGAGAAGGAGAAGGACCAACAAAGGGAGCAAGGTGTGCAAGATAAATGGAAATCCAAACCTAAGCGGTCATTCACTCCGTTACCCATGCCGCTGTCTCAAGCTCTGCAACAACTGCTCAATCAGAACTTGATAACTCTATTGCCTCCATATTCATTTCCTACTAATCCCGCTCCTGGGTATAAGTATCATGCGAGATGTGCTTATCATTCGAATAGTCCTGGTCATGATACAGAAGATTGTGGACCGTTGAAACACAAGATCCAAGACCTCATTGATGACAAGATCATTGACTTCAACTCACCTGAGGAACCTCATATGGCTAATGTTGGGTACAATCGGAAAGGTCGCAATGAACCCAACCAATCTGTGGGGACAATTCTGATCTCTACACCAGTTCCACAACAAAGACGCAAGTCAGATGCACCTAGGCGTCAGTTCACAAAGATCAATATGACGCTGGCTCAGGCATTACGACACTTGTTGAAGTCAAAGTTGATTACTTTGAAGGACCCTCCGAGGAACCCTAGTACTTCTTCTTCTCGTTATAATCCTAATACAAGGTGTGCATATCACTCTAATAGTCCTGGACATGACACCGACAATTGCTGGACATTGAGGAACAAGATTCAAGATATGATCGATGCTGGTGAAATTGAATTCCCTCATCCTAAGACTCCTGTAGTGATCACTGCTCCCATGCACAATCACGACAAGACTGATTAATGTCAGAGTGGATGAACTTTAGATCATTAGATTTACTTTCATTTGCAATTTCTATTCTGTTTGTTTAAACATTCAAATTATGATAGACACTATCTCTTTTAATAATCATCATCAGTGCATTGCATATGTTTTCTTGAATAAATTATTTCGTTATCACTCATTTTAAATTATGTCTTTATTCTGCATATGTTTTTGTGATACTCAACTCCTGCTAAAGTTGTATACCTTTTGAGGGAGGATGACGAAAACGATACCGCAACCTGATACAGTATGCTTTTGAACAGACTATGCTGACGATGTACAGGCATTGTTTCAATTCCTAAACAGTGGAGATATAAGGATGTTAATCCCTCGTCAACCCCTTTGAGCCTAAGAAGTAGAAGTTTCTTTCTTGTACTAATTAAAAACCTTGATCATAACCTGGGGCAGGGTAGTTCTCAGTTAATTTGGCTGTGCATTCTATTTTAAGAGAATCATTCAGTACACCTTTCAACAAAGGTTTCAATCACAAGCGTTCATCCGCACACATCAAAGAAGTGTTGGAGATGTCAATCAAAAGCCAATGATGGTTCATCGATCATTAAGCAAGGCAGTCAATATCTTTCAAAAAGAAAAAAAAAATGAAAAAACATATATACAAAGAAAAGCCTGCTAAGTCAAAAATCAAAAAGATGACTTAGGCAAAAATCAAGGCATCCCGCTGACTGTAAGCTCGAAATAGACAGTTCAGGCAAAAGTTAGGGATATCAAAAAGATGAAAAAAGAGAAGTCAATAAATTCCCGAACAACACAATGTTGTGACTACCAAAAGGAAGAAGTGACTGCCATCTCAAAAGTTCTCTTTGCTCGTGAACCATCATCATTATCAAAGGTGCAAATCCAAAAGTCTCTTGGAACCTGAATGCATAAGTTGAATTAACTGAGCTTAGGACTGAAGATCATCGCGAAGAGGGGTGGGTACAAATAAACTTTGAGCCTTTATCCTTTGTTTCTTAAACCGTAAACCAAGCCACGTTACAACCCTTGAAAGTCCTAATTGAAGCATGGTTAGTTCGAAAGCATACTGTCACCAAAAAAGTATCCTGACTCCTTAAGGTTTACCACAAATGCTGAGTTGATATTTCTTTTTTTACAAACATCATGTTTTTATAAGTATCATGCTTTTACATCACCAGTTTTAATGTTTTTCAACAAACTCAAGACAGACATATGCATTGCATCTCATGAATTCATTATTAAACATATTCTGCTACATAATTTCAAATGTTAGCAGCAGAAAGAATTTGCACAGGGTACAACTAATGACTGAAAGTTATCCCGACAGACAATCATGTATACAAGGGGCATGACACGTTTTGCCCAATCAATCTGGGGCAATCAAGTCAAGATCCCGAGAATCTCTCAAAGATACCAAAGCAATCAGGGGCATGCATCCAAGTAGATATGAAGCTACTTCCCAATCAACATGGGGCATTACCTTGGGCCTATGACTACTAGGGGCATGTCGCCCATAGCGCACATCTCACAAAGTCCTCGCAAGGCGAATCTTTTCAAAAGTTCCTACTAACAGGGGCAAATCTATGCAAGTCCAGTTTTGACATCTTGATCAATACTCAGTGGTGTGTCCTAATCAAATCCAGGAATGGTAGTTACTATAATACTGGGGGCAACTTTCACCCATGTCTCCCCACAGAGCCGGGTTCACAAGATCATATCCCCACAGAGTAATCATTAAGAAGATGTCTTCAAACGCTCTCGACAAAGACATGGCTCCCCAACAAAATTTACACTGCTGGTTCTCCAACACTTTGCTCTTCTCCAACATGGTTTATTAATATCTGTAATCCCCATTCAGGGAACATCAAGTTACTGGTCATCCCCAAGCAGAAATCATAAACCCCCAGCTGAGCATCTTTAAGACAAGATCAGACAACAAAATTACAAGGGCATGGAGATTTAGTCTTTTAATCAAGACAACATAAATCATAAACATATTCATACATCGCATACATACTGAACTCACGCATAACATACAAAGTTTCTCATTTATTTTGAGGAACTCATTACATAATACATGCATCATGACATTGCATAAAGACTAACTATACCTATTGCAGGATACAGGTACCGACAAATGAACGAAATCTCCAACTTTCCAAGATCTAATTCAGCTACTACGAATGGTACTGACACGGTCAACGCTCGAAGATCTAATTCATTTACCACGAACGGTAATGACACGATCATCTTTCCAAGATCTAATTCAGTTACTACGAACGGTACTGACACGGTCAACGCTCAAAGATCTAATTCTATCATCACGAACGGTGTAGACACGATTAATGACCAACTAAGTCTAATTCAGCTACTACGAACGGTACTGACACAACAAAAGATCTAATTCGGTTACTACGAACGGTACTGACACGGTCAACTCTCAGAGATCTAATTCCATCATCACGAACGGTGTAGACACGATCACTGACCTTCCCAGTCTAATTTAGTTACTACGAACAGTGCTGACACGACAAGAGAACCTAATTCTATCATCACGAACGATGTAGACACGATAATCTCTCCAAGATCTAATTCGGCTACTACGAACGGTGCTGACACGATCGACCTTTAAAGAATCTAATTCTATCATCACGAACGGTGTAGACACGATCATCTTTCAAAGATCTAATTCGGCTACTACGAACGGTGCTGACACGATCGACCTTTAAGGAATCTAATTCTATCATCACGAACGGTGTAGACACGATCATCTTTCCAAGATCTAATTCAGGTATTACGAACGGTACTGATGCGATCAACTTTCAAGGACATACTTCCATCATCACGAACGGTGTGGATGCAATCAACTATTCCCTAAAGTCTAATTTAGTTACTACGAACGGTGCTGACACGATCAACTCTCAAAGATCTAATTCATTTACTACGAACAGTAATAACCCGACCCACACTCAGACAACTACTTCTCAAACACTTCAAAAATAATCTAATGCATGACCTACTGGATGGCATCTTCAAGCCCATCCCCATCATACACCTAGATGGCATCTCCAAGCCCATCTCCGACAAACGTCCCTACTTCAACAAGGGCAAATTTCTGGGCATTCTAGTGTTCAATCCTCTTCTACCCTTAGATTCCGACTGGCATACATACCATTCTACATCTTCAGGTTTAAGAAAATTGAACAGGGGCAGCTGTCATACCCCAAAATTTTCCCATACTAGTTCTCTTATACAAAGTCAGATTAGTACATAAAGCTCCAGAACACACTCTCCTATACAAGGCTCTGAAACTAGGGTTTGGTCTGCTCAAAGGAAAATCAGTGAATCAATGGCTCCAAAGCATCTCATATGGCTCAATATATCTCACATAATCTCCATGACAAATATCAAGTCTCATCTCAAAAGATTGGTCACTCAATTGTTCAAAAAGTCAACAGTCGACTAGGTTAACCTAAACGTCAACTATGGTCAAAGTAAAGTCAAAACTCCTGATTTTTTGTCAAGATCCTCATATTGAAGCATCATTCACCATTTGATCAAGAATTGATCATGGTTCATCAAGGAAAGATCAAAAATCAACAAATCAAAAAGTTTCTAAATTAGGGTTTTGTATAGGAAAAGTCAACTGAACTTTGACCAGCCATAACTCTCACATGGAACCTCCAAAATTTCCCATCCAAAGCTCATATTGAAGGAAATTTGATTCTCTACAATTTTGTCTCTCACAGGCCAAGTCTAAAAATGCTCCATTTGAGAGATATGGACTAAAACATTACAGGTCTTGTTCAAAAGTCAACAAAAGTCACTTTTTTCAAAAGGATACACAAGGAGCATGGAAAATAATTTTGATATGAGACCAAAGACACTGGTTAGAGGACTCTCTAAGGTTTCTAGAAAGTCTTAGAATACTTCCATACCTCAAAAATTGAGAGAGATAGACCTTGTCAAAGTTGAGCTATTTTGGAGGGAAAAATGTGAAAGAATTGGGATATTTTTGCAAAGAGGCCATGAGTTTAAGATCCAATCTGGTAAAGCAAGTCATCTAGAAGTTCTAATCTTGAGGTCCAGACGATTTGAATGGTGGCCTCGCGAAATATTTTTTTTCTCGTTTGCTTGTATTCGTATGAGGCAGGTTTTAGCTATGGAGGACGCCGTAGGTAAAAGCTTTGTCCAGACCTAAAACGACGGCTAGAGGTAGGGGACGACTGCGTGTCAGTCTCCCATTGGTTGACCCTGGCGCGCATTTTTGAATTGAAAACTGGAAGATCCTGTGCTTTAAGACGTACGCGTTATCGTATACTCTCTTCATTCCAGCCCTGTGATCATCCTCCATCCAGATCTCACGTACCAAAGCACGCAGGTGCACTATGGTCCATACGCGCGCGTCCACACTGAATCAAAAGTTAAGCTTTTTGCAATTTTTTTTACTTTTAATTACATAGCCTTTTCTATTTTTTGTTTTAATAATATACATACATTATTTTTTCTTCAAATGAATTAGTAATTTATGTAATATTTTTTATTTACTTATAAAAAAACTTTTTAATACTTTTTATTTATTTATTTTATGTAATATTTAATATATATATATATATTATTCATAAAATAGATCTAAATTGATTTAATTATTTACATATTATTTCAAAAAATTCATATTTATTTTATTTTAATTCTAAAAAATTCCTAAAAATTATTTTTGCACTCGATTTAATTTTCCTGTCCAGATTTAATTAATTAGGTCGCAAGACCAATAATTAATTAAATCAATTTATCATTATATTCAATTTGAATCTTAATTAGGGTTTACGAGGAATAACCCTACACTGAATATTTCTTTTTCCGTGCCTTTTCAGGGTTACTTTTCAAGTGCCTTCCGACTGCGCGCCTTCAAAATCCGAAGTTAAGTATTCGATTCTTTTACTTTCAAAGTCTATTTTGTTTCCTTTTGATTTTAGGATTTAACCTTATTCTTTTTTGAACTATGCATACACTCACTCCTTCTTCTGCCTTTGCCTTGCCATTTTCAGGGTTGACCCCGAGGCTACCTTCGACCGCCAACCATGTCAGATCAAATTCAAAATGCAAAGCTAAGTACCTTTGTATTTATTTATTCTTAATTTCTTTATCTTTTATTTTTATTAGGGTTAGCAAGGTTCGCCTCCGAATCGATAATGCACTCACCCATCTTTTGTTTGCCTTTTTTCCCACCTTTTCAGGGTTTGTCAATTGCCAAAGCATCGAGTATCGGTAACCCTAAACCCTAATATCGATTATATTATTACTTGTTTCAAACCCCTTTATTTTATCCCGCTGGTTTCAATTCCCCTCTCCTCCGCTGGTTGCAATTTCCCTTCCCCATTATTACTGTTTATATTAAACTGCGTGGTTAGTAATTCTAGGGAGTGCAACTTGTTAACTGAATTAGCATCACTTAAGTTTACAAGATAATATAACTGAATATGATCACGTGATTGGTGCACACACGCACACTTTTGGGTAAACCTCTCTGTTGCCTGTTGCCTGCTGCCTTGTTACCTGTTGCCTTGTGTTTTTTTTGCAGAATAGTCAGTCCCTCGAATACGAGGATACCTCAGCCCTGTTGCCTCGATTAAAGATCATGGTCCCTAATGATGCTGCCTTCGGTACACTAAAAATGATCTCGACCCTCGGAAGTTGCCTACGAAAAGGCTGAGGTATCCTCGGGTTGCCTAAACGGAAGGCTATTCTGATCCTTCCCTTAGACTACCTGCCTCTCTATGGCATGGGTCAGTCTTATGGCGAACGATAATGCGATGACCCGTTTACATCCAAACGAAAGGCTTCCTGCCCTCTCATGGCATGGATACACCCTTTCATCCTGAAAGGCTAAAAGAAATCTATCATCTAAGTTTAATGTAATTGCCCCTAATTGCTTTGCCTTGCTCTAAACTTTTTATATTCTTTCTCATAATCCTTCAAAAGGGCTACGCTCATTTACGAGCTAAAGTCCCTATTCTTTTTTCTTCTACATTTCTTTTCAAACAAAGAGCAAAGCAATTAAGAGCCCATGGAAAACCATGGATGCAAAGGGTGCCTTACACCTTCCCTTTGCATAATTACCCCCCGAACCCTATTTTATTTAAAAGGTTTTTCCTGTTTCTTTTAGCCTTTCTAACTTGTTTGGATAAAATAAAAGTCGGTGGCGACTCTTGCTTAACCGCAACATTTCGATATAAAAGTCAGTTCACCGTATTACATAAATGTTTTAAAAAATATCTTCAATTATATTATAAAATATCTTACCCCATCCCTTGGAAGTCTCCTAATCATGCGAGTTGCCAAAATTGCCGCACTACTTTCGTAGATGTATCTCCGGAAGCACTTTTTAAAAAAAAAAATTGGTTTTTTTCTGTAGGTGCATCTACAGAGGCGTTAAAACATAGTGTCTGTAGCTACATCTAAAGGTTTTGAAAATATCTATTTTCAAAACCTTTCGTAGATGTAGCTACGGGGATATTTAATTTAATTTGGGATTTTCCCAATTAATTTGGAATCTTTTCAAGATTCACTATGTTTTAACGCTTCCGTAGATGCACCTACAAAAAAAAAACTAATTTAAAAAAAAATGTTTTCAGAGGTACATCTACGAAAGTATGGGCATAAATGGAATTTCGCCAAGTGGCTAAGAGATTCAAGGGGTGGATTGAGAAATTCTCATTTATTAAATGTCAAATTAGTCATTAAATATCCATGTAAGGTGATGTAAAAGTTGTTAAAGGTAGTGGAGTAGTTAAATGAATCAAAACATTATCAATAAGGGTAAGTTAATGGGAAAAAATATAGCATTGATATTCTAAATAGACAAATAATTTGAGACAAATAAAAATATGAAAGAGGACACCTATTATAAGACGGAGGAAATATTTTATATGGATGAGGGAACCACTGTGTGTGAGTTTATCAAAGATGTACATGTGTGGAGGAACGCATCTCGTATTGGAGAAGTTAATCAAACGAATATTTATCTGATCCCGAAGGTGGAGAATCCACAAACTGTTACTCAATTTCTCCCCATATCCTTGTGCAATTCGATTTATAAAATTATGAGCAAAGTGGTGGTGGAAATATTGAAGAATATTATGGACAAGTTAGTGTCTCCTTACCAAACAGGTTTTGTGCTGGGAAGGTCTATTCACGAGAACATCATCATTGCGAAAGAAGTGATGAATATTTTACAAAAGAAGAAAGGTAAGAAAGGATTCTTTGCCATCAAGTTGGATCTCTCAAAGGCTTATGATAAGTTAGATTGGGAGTTCATTTGGAAGGTTATTAGTGAGATTGACTTACCCCCGGTAAAGTTGAATATCATTATGCAATCTATCACTAGCGTAGAAATAAACGTGAATTGGCATGGTGCTACGAGATCTTTCTTTCGTCCTCAAAGAGGCATCAAGCAAGGGGACCCTATATCCCCGTATATTTTTGTTCTCTGCATGGATAAGTTAACACACCTGATTGAGAACGCGATTAATGAGAATACTTAGAGGGCTATCCCGATGGGAAAGCATAGCCCTGTCATTTCACACCTTATGTTTGCGGATGACGTTCTTTTGTTTGAAGAAGCAACGGAGGCGCAAATGTTAGGTGTTGTTGATATTCTTAACAGGTTCTGTAAGATGTCAGGGCATGAGATTAGTAATGAGAAGTCAAGTTTAATGTACTTCATGAATGTGCCGTGTAACATGTGTAATAAGTTGACGCATATTGCAAACTTTCGTGAAGCTGATAGCTTTCGGAAGTACCTAGGAGTGCCATTAAGTGGGAAACCTTTGAGAAGCAATGACTTTCAGTATATTCGGGAGCAAGTGGAAGGCAGACTTGCCAATTGGAAAGCTAACGTTTTGTCTTTTGCAGGTAGAGTTACACTGGCGAAATCAGTTGTTGAAGCAATCCCGACATATGCCATGATGACGAATATTCTTCCTATTTCTTGTATCAAGGATATACAAAAAGCTCAGCGGAATTTCATATGGGGTGACACTAGAACTAAGAAGAAAATCCATTTGGTGAATTGAGATATGATTACGCAACCGAAAGGAGTTGAAGGCTTAGGTTTGAGAAAGTTGGAGGTTACGAACAAAGCTTGTTTCATGAAGCTTAGTTGGGGTTTGTTGACAAATTCACAAGATTTATGGTGCAAATTTTTGAAAGGCTTGTATATTGGAAATAATAAACAGCAACCGTGCAAGTACAAGAGTCAAGATTCTAGTCTTTGGAGGGCGCTGTATAATTTGATGCTGAAGATTATTTGTACTGGTGTATGGAGTATCGGGACAGGGGAGAAGATTGATGCTTGGAATGATTGTTGGATTGATCTAGGCCTGCGCATAGCTGACAGTGTTATGAGCATTCCGGATGAGCTGCGGAGCTTGCAGGTTCAACATTTGACGCGAGACAGTGGAGAGTGGAATTGGCTTCGGTTACAAGGGTGGATTCCAGCAGATATTCTTAGCCGAATGAAGGCTATTGTTCCGCTGAAGAAGGATGGGGGAGATGATACGTTTGTGTTAGCTGGCTCCGGTGATGGAAATTACTCGGTCAAAGCTATGTATCAAGCTCTTACCGAAACAAACAGTGGGAAGGAGAATAAATATTGGGAGTATATTTGGAATTTGTGTGTGCCTGAACGGATTAAGTGCTTTTTATGGTTGGCTTATCATGAGAAATTAATGACAAATATGAACAAGAACAAGAGAGGTCTGGGCACTGCTTCTTGTAGTATTTGTGGGCATGTGCTGGAGAATAGTATGCATGCTTTGAGGGATTCCTGGAAAGCTAAAAAGGTTTGGAATTTGTTGAAGCCTACGATTTACTACAAAGATTTTTATCAGCAACAGGATTTCATAGTTTGGTTTGAAGGTAACATGAATTTGTATCAGAAACAGGAGCAGCTTTGGAGTCAAACCTTTGCTACCAGCTCCTATTTCATTTGGATGTGAAGAAATGTTGAAGTTCATGGTGATGGGAGTAGACCTTTTGATCCTGGTCTTTTCATTCAGAAGAAGGTAAAAGAGTATGAGCAAGCTAGTGTGATGGTGAAGGGTGGGATTGATAAGTTGAGTAGCGATCAAAATTCTTCTTGGTGCCCTCTGCGGAAGAATTGGGCTAAGTTGAATTCGGATGGTGCTTGTAGAAGCAATAATGTGGATGGATGTGGAGGGTTAATTCGTAATCATCATGGTGATTGGTTGGGTGGTTTTTCTAAGAATTTGGGAAAGTGCACCCCTTTTATGGCGGAGTTATGGGGAGTCTTTGAAGGTCTAAAGCTTTCAATAGTTCTTGGCTATTTTAAAGTGGAGATAAACGTTGACTCAATTATGGTGGTGGAAGCGGTTGAGAGTGGTGTTTCTATGCATATTGGTTGTGTGGCGATCCTTAATAAGATTAAAGTTCTTATGGCTAAGCTTAAAGGTGTTTCAATAGTTCACTCGGTTAGAGAAACAAATTTGTGTGCTGACATACTTGCTTCCGTGGGGTGTACTGATGATTCGGAGATTTTGATTTATAATTCGCCTCCTGATTATATTTCTAGGTATTTAGTTCAGGATGCTCGTAGGATGACCTCTGCTAGGCTTTTCCCTCCTTAGTCTTTCCTTTCTTGGGCCTTTGGCCTCTTTGTAATTAAAAAAAAACAAAAAAAATACTACATGAAATAAAATGTAATGTAGTGAATAATCCTCTATTTTAAAATGCTATTTTTAGTCTACTAAAAAAAACACTACATTAGTCTCCAACTCTATATGACGCTCCTAATTTTTTTAACTATAAACATTTTAAAAAACGGTATCTTCATTTATATTAAAGTGTATATCACTATTTATTATAATTAAGTTATTATATTTTAATCACTTACTATTATTAAATTAGTTTCTAACATTATTATTATAGAAGGATAAATACGAAACAAAAACCTTTTAAGAATTAGGTGGTAAATTGAATTAAAAGTGGCACTCCCATAACTCAAAGTGTAGGACAATGGGGCCAAACTGAATTTAATCCAGTCACCTTTATTTTGTTTAAAACCCATTCTTGTTATGGAATGGAATGTATCCAATCCAACCACTACCGACACAATTTAAGACAAAAGTAAAACCACACCACACCACACCACAATTTTACTCCTTTATGCCTATAAATTCTCACACCCTCAGAGAGTCACAGACTCTATTAACTCTGTGTGTGAGCCTTTTTAGAATTTTTAGCTTTGGCACATAATTGGCACATGATATCTAGAATATAGCACACAGAAGGCTAGTTATAAATACATGAAAGCGACAAGTAACTGCCATTACTCGATATTTGGGAGCTGACATTAACCATATGGACAATTCATGGACCTCTCCATCCATTTTGCAGAAAGTGACTTTTCTAATAACAAATCCCTCTCAATCTTTATACTATGCCTTTTTTTACTCTCCATATCTATGCCTATCCCTTTTACTATCTTTTCGTTACGTTTCTTTCACCCAATTGTTTTTGTCTTTGCATCATAAGTTACTAGTACATAATGTTATATATATTGTGTACTGGTTTGTTCAATTTCAAATTTTGAGGTACACTCTAATCTTGATGAACCCCAAATTCCACATATACTTTATGCAACTAAAAATATTCTTTATTTAAATAAAAAACTATAAACAATTTGTAATTGTAGTGTTTCTTTTTGAAAATTGATATCTTTTCAAGAAGTTTTAAATAAAATTATTCTTCTTAAAAAGAAAAAAAATTGTTGATTTACTATTAGAGTAGAGAATTCAATCAATTTAATTTTTGTATCAATAATATATTTACATAATTGTGATTAGACAGTGTGTTCCGTTGACAAAATATATGGTATTTTCTTTGAAGTGTGTAAGTCAGACGACCGCATAGGGTCTTAAATTTATCACAATAAAATCTTATGTAACTAGGATCTAAATTTTTTGTCACATTTTAACCGTGATCAAATAAAACCTCTTTCTATTTTGTCTTTATTAAACTGCATATAATTTACACAGATTTTCTAGAAACTCACGACGACTCATTCACAATTATATCGTAATGAAAAAGTATGAAAAATTTATTTTAATATAAGTATCACTAAAAGTCTCATAAAAAATATAATAATATTATCTATAGTAAGAGAGAATATTGTTTTTACTATAGTAATTATGTATTAAAAATGATAAAAATTTTATTAATTAAAGGGTAGAATTAAAAAAATTCATTAAAATTAAAATAAGTCATTTATTTTAATACATCGTTTTATTCTCAATAGATCACTTATTATGGGACGGAAGGGTACTAGATAATGTTTCAACTTTATATATATTGTGTACTGGTTTATTCAATTTCAAATTTGATATACATATTAGATAAAACAGTATCAATGTTCCTGCAAATTATGTCATATAAAAATTGTGGAAGATTTTTGTCGGGAATCAAAAGTATTTTATTCGTATGAGATTCAAATTTATAGGTTGTTGGCATTTTACGTAAAATTGTAATGTAGTGGCGTCAGTTTGATGTAACATTATTCTTTAAGACATCATGAAATGATACTAGTAATTGATATAGCACTATCACTCGTGGGGACTAACTAATAGAAATTAAATGGCCATGTTTTATTTTCAACTCTTGTGATTTTTTCCACCATTTTTACTGTTAGCATCTTGAAGAAAAAAAGATTATTTTACTCATGTGTGAAACAAGTGTTTTATTTCTTGTGTTAAAAATTAATAATGATGTTTTTCTCATGTGAGAGTGGACCTGGTTTCATTTTCACATTCTTTGGGACAGAGTGATAAAAGTGACATTACATGGGATCTTTGCTAGCTAAAATTAATGATGCTCTTCATATCAACATCTTACAAAACAAAGGTCAAATTCTTTTTTCATTATTGTCTTATCATACTATGCATTGAATTTAACGATGATTCTGTTAAGTTGGTACGTTTATCACTTCATATTAAACGATGATTCTGCTAGTATTGCTAGTTGGTGGCTCTTGAAACCTCCTTACTCCTTAGAAAGAAATAAAGAAAAAAAAATTCAAACCATGTTATGTCGAATTTGAAAATTGGTTCAATATTTGGTTGGTAGTTTTAACATATTTTTATTTCTTAAAAAATATTAGGTCAAAAAAGAAATTATATTTATTGGTTGTGGCTTTTTTACGGTTTAGTAAATTACTAATAGCTAAAATTTCATCAATTAAAAGTGAATAAATGAGATGTCATTAAAGTGGAAATGAATTGAGTTGAGTTAAACTCGCTTAAGTTCGATTCGACTTAATAAAAATTGATTTAAATCAAAATTCGACTCGTTTTAAGTTCACAAACCACTCGGTTTCAGCTCATTTGCCTAACGGATTTATAAGACTTTTTTTTTAAAATATATTATATATCAAGTTTAGTTCATTTAGTTAACGAACTTAATTTTTTGCTCATATTCAACTCATTTGTTCATGAACCAAGTTCAACGATTAAGTAGTCGAATTAAGTTTCGAACTATATTTGAGTTGGTACGGTTCATTGTCAGCCCTAGATGTCATGAATCTCTGCAGTCGGATGTCTCTGCACTGAATAATTAATTGTTTGTTGTGAATACAATATTTTATGAAAAACATAAGTTAACTTTGAAAGTAAAAGAAGAAAAAATAGATAAAAATGAATAAATGGTTGTTTGATTCGATTTAATGTGTCTCAAATGAAACTTTCAAATTGATTTAAATAAAAAACTGCTAAATGTTTTGTGGGGTAACGATAATTTGATAGTCTGGAAGGAATAAGTTCTTCTAGTGCGGTGGTAAGAGTCTATGGTAAGGTGGAACAGGGTGTACCTACAACTAGGGGTGGCAAAATGGATGGATTGGATGGATTTGGATTGGATTGTTAATGGATGGATCAAAACGATCCATTAATCCATTAACAATCCACTAAACTTTCTTTTGAAAAATCCAATCCAATCCATCCACCAAGGGATATAATCCATCCAATCCATCCATTAAGTATTTCTAATGGATGGATATCCATCCATCCGTAAAATTAACATCGATATTTTTTTAAAAAAATTTCAATTAATTTTACGAAAACAATTTTTTTATGAAACTTTTTTTAAAATTTTTAAATTATAAATATTTATATCTGTATCTAATTCTAATCAACCAACGTCTTAATTAACTTTACTTTTTAATTAACTTTCTAATTTTAACCAACTAACTTCTCGATAAACTATTCTATTGAAAAGAAAATTAAAATTCAATGCTTATACCAGTTAAACAAATTTAACGTGAATGTTTAATTAAATAAATTCAATGCTTAACAATTAAGCAATTTTAATGTTAATACTAATATAGACAAAGTCATTTAAGTATCAGCATCATTAATTTTGTTTAGGAGAAAACAAACCATCCTATGCATATTAAATTAAATCTACATGGTACCGTAGTATACTATAGTATGTAAATAAAAAAAACAAATTGTTGAATATTTATATCCTGATCCGTTCATTTTTTTAACATTATCATACAGGAAAGAAAAACAAATGGCTGTGAATATTGTGAGAAACAAAATTGTTAAGGAATTGTTTAATTTTAGATTTTTCATGTTTTTTTAGTAAAAAGTTAATTTAATAAATAATAAACTAAAATCCAATGGATTTATAAAATGAGATGGATGGATTGAATCCATCCATGTAGTTTTATGGATGGATTGGACTAATCCATTAAATTTGTTTTTTGTTTAATGGATGGATTGGATGGATAAATTATTGGATGGATTGGATGGATATTCTCTTAATGGATTTTATTGCCACCCCTACCTACAACATTAGCACTTTAACGCCTACTAAAGTTAGAGAGTTGTAGTATGGGATAGTGAGAGTGAGAACATATTTTCTATGGCGTGTGGCAGAGTTTATATATGAGAGATAGTTAAAATCGTCTCTGTCTAACCCGACTTGTGATGTGAAGAATCATATGATTAGATCAAACGGCAATTTAGGCATGAGTAGTTGGGATCATGTGTCCGACTCTTTGATGCGGTTCTACCTACGAGTGACTTTACAAGATAACGCTCTAGGTTAGGCCCCTTATGATTGTGCTCACTCTATTGGGATTTTGACTGACTCAAAACAACTGTCCTCCAAGATTTTGGTGATTTCCTATGTGTCTCGTTTGCCTCCACCTTTATAGTTCCATTGAGGTAATATTTTTTATTTTGTTATTGATGTTATCATTCTTTACTTTATCCATGACCAACTTAGGAAACTCAAATGCAAATTTTGTGGAGTTTTCTAGTGGAGATGATATAAGGGATTCTTCTTCACGCATTGGAATGATTGACCTTAGATATTGGAAGTGCTTCTTCTAGTGGTGATATTGTTTTTGTGAATTTTAGAGTATATTGACAACAATGATTCCAAGAGGAGTTATGATGATGATGATGGTGATGCATCTGAGGTGCCCATGGAGGAAGATGAGGGCCTAATCGATTTAGGCTTGACATTAGGGAGAATTTTCCTGACTCCGCCTTCCCCGAAGTACCCAATGTAAACTTGGAGGAAATTGAGGTGTATTTGAGTAACTTGAAGGCTGACACCTATATTAAAATACTTAGGACTCTGAATGGCTGAGATTTGATTGATGACGAGATTAAGTGGTATCTCGAATCTCAGGCACATTCTAGAACTCACAATCATGATTTTTTGTTTGTGGAAAAGGAACATGATATGGTTCAAAGGGGATAACTAGATCTCGAGCTTCCTGCTGACGCAGAACCCTTAGGTGGAAAAGGATGTTATGGTGACAACCTTTATCTTTAATGAGGCATGTTGGCTTGAAAATGCTCACTAGAACATTGAAATGTCTTATACTTGGCAGGTCTCTCACAGAGTTTGGTAAAAGATTGTGCATCTCCTTTGGTGGATGTTTGTTGCATCTTCATGAGTGCATGTTCTCTAGGATGGGGTTTGGACTCCCTTTCAACGACTTCAAAGTTGGGGACTTAAACTGTGGAACCTTATTTTGCAGGTGATATGCTTTTAACAAGGACAAAAACTTTTGATGATGACAACTGATTGGTGATGACATTTATCTTCTGACAAGTCAAGCATAAGTGGTTAAGCGGATAAAAGATACAAACCTAAGTATTAGGATTTGATGGACTTAATTGTCCGATGATGGCAACCAAATGGAATAAGCAAGTGTCTACAAAAGAAAGTAATTGACAAAGTCTTAAAGTGTAAGAAATCCCTACCTTGATTAGGCTAAGTGAAAACTTTGTAAAGCATAAGGACATTCCCATAAAAGTGAATGGCTAAATCACACACACACACACACATACACACACATACACACACTAAAACATCTTTTCAAACTTATTTTTCTCAAAAAAATATCTTCAAAAATATATTTAAGTTGGGTCAGATGATTTGGGAGCTGTCAGAATAGCTCTGGGAAAAATTTTGTCTTTACTAATTGTTCTGGACCGGCCCAATTACCTCAATTAGGCCAAATCCAGTCTTCGGCCCAAGGCATCCTGGCCACGCGCGTGATAGCCTTCCTCGGTCCGCTCCGGGCAAACACTAGACGTAACCGAGCATGCTACAGCCTCGTGCTCGGTAGCAGCCAACTTGCGTATTACCTAGCCTAGCGCCTTGCAGAGTGGAGCCTTTTCCGCATGGAACAATCCTATAAATAGCCCTCTAATCCGTGAGGGCAAGGTAATTTTTTTCTTACCAAAATTATCTCACTTTGTTGTACCTTGTTGTTCAAACACTTACTTTGGCATCGGAGTGCCTTGCTGGTACAACCTCCATTTTTCCCTTCAACCGTTCCGGATTTCAAGCCTTCACCGTTGATGGCCATCTGATCTGCTCGGTAAGATCACTAATCGATTTGCACATTGACCTAATCAATTAGCTCGATTCAAAATTGAGCTCTAAGCAATTAGGACAACATCTTAATGATGTGCAATGGCTAAATATCTATTTTATTTTGAACTTACAATTGATTATATTTTAAGTATCCAGTCGATTGGCATTAGGTGCTAATCGCTTAGGAAGTCTTACAAAGCATTAAAATCAATTTTATTAGTGAGCCAACCTCTAGCCTATAAATATAGGTCCCTTCCTCATTTCAAATCATCCAGAAACGTGTTTTTGACACTTCTCTCTCTCTAAACCTTTTCTTTTACTTTCTCTCACTAATACTTTAGCCGAAGTGCTTCTACGAGAAAGTTATTTTATGAGTGAGGATAAATTGTAATTATGGAAGATTTTAATTGTAAAATTCACCAAGGGCATCATTTGTATACACCTTGGTTGAATATTATCCAGTTAGGTATTTTTTATGGGTTAGAAGATAAACCCGTAAAATCGTTCGGATCGGGGATTATGTGATCAAACCCTTGTTTAGATTCGAGATTAGCCCGTGGTAAAATCTCTTAAAGTTCATGGTTAGCTCGTGGTAAAACCAAGGTTAGGTTGAATCTTGGATAAAGTTCAAGATTAGCCCATGGTAGAATCTCATAGGTTATTTATTAGCCCTTATAAAACCAAGGTTTAAGGTTAGTGGGCTCAGCCTATGATAAAAGCTTGCAAAGTTTGTTTATAAGCTTGAAGACTAACCGCTCCAAGATTCTAGTGGAAATAAGACTAACTTCTTCAATCTACTGCATCGAAAGAGAACTAACCGCTTCGATTTTCCGTTTGGAAGAAAAGACTCAAATGTTATATTCCTAATTTTATTGTTTGGTTGGAAGTCAACCATTTTCCTTGTATAAGGGGGTTCGTGAGTATTACCTACTAAAAGCTCTCAAAGTGTATTGGATTCTCTCAAGATCAATTCTTGGGGATATGACTAAGTCGTTTTTGACTGAACTTGTATAATTTCTTGTGTTCTTCTTTTTTCCTTAACTATTTACTTTCCTCAATTCATATTCTGCAATTTATTTTCTACTGCTTAATGTTTAAAATGTTTTTAAATCTTGATTTTTATTAGCAAATTTTTTCAAAACCATACAATCCACCGCCTATTGTATGTGAAGTCACATGTCCAACATTAACCACCTAGAAATTTCTCCTTTGGTGTTGTACTCCTTGAGCTGGGCATATGTAAAGGTGTTTCAATACTAGTGTAAGTACAATAATGGAGTGCGAGCAATGGTTGCTTTCGTTCTTTCAAATGGAAATTTTTGTTGTTATTTTTACTCACACCTTCAAGACGACATTCATGTGGAATCATGATAACTACTACTACAACGTCACGCCCTTCAGCCTCAAGAATGTTGGTGCTTCCTATCAGTGTCTCATGGATGCTGTATTCTCCCACCAGACAGGGAGAACCTGGAGGTCTATGTTAATGACATGATAGTGAAAGTCGCCGAAGGGCGTAACCGTGTTGCAGACCTATAAGATATCTTATAGTTCGTCAAGAGGTACATGCGCTAGAGGTTCATGCTGACAAAAAAAGGACTTGAATCAAATCCAGACAAATTTCCAGCTATTATCTATATGAGTAGCCCCGCCAACGTCAAATAAGTTCAACAACTTACAGGTCACCTTGCTGCCCTATCCCATTTACTCTTCTATGCGGGGGACAGGGCCTTCCTCTTTTTTTCCACCCTAAAGAAGAAGAGGAGGTTCGACTGAACAAAAGAGTCTGATGAGGATTTTTCAAAAATAAAAGCTTTCCTCACGTTTCGTCCCATCCTCACTAACCCAAGAGAAGGATCAACATTGCTCCTTTATCTTTCAGACATTGAACAGACAGTGAGCTCATTGCTCGTCCATAAGATAGATAAAATTGAATTACCTGTGTATCTTATAAGTGAAATGTTCAAAGGCATCGAAACACGTTATCATAAGATACAGAAGATGGATCTGGTTGTCGTTGTCGCTGCAACAAATCTTTGACCTTATTTCCATGGATATAGAGTCCTTGTGAAAAATAATTATCATGTCCGACAGGTCTTAAAGAAACCAAATATGGTAGAATGAATGGTATCTTGGGTGGTGGAACTCTCAGAGTACGGCATCCAATATGTTCCTAGAGGAAGAATCAAGTCATAAGCTCTGGCGTATTTCTTGGGAGAATTTAGCTTGCTAGTGGAGGAGTAATCACCTTCTGAGTGGACATTATCGATCGATGGAGCCTCAGACGTAAAAGGGAGTTGTGCTTGAATATACAATTCCAAGGTAGTACCATGTGAAATGCGAGAAGGTGGCCAAGTACTGAGGCAAGAGGTTCTGCATACCCATTAGGGAAAGTTGAAGCCCAATTAGGAGGGACCATAACGGATATTCCAGAAGCTCTTGCACGGGGAATACAAGCTACATGAATTGGATAGAAGACTCATACCCAAAACTTGGAACTCTGTCAGTTTGAAATGATATTATAGTTAGACTATTTGTAATTTTATAAAGGGGCGTGTCGCCTGCTTATGTATGAACTTTTGAATGTTTATGAGTAGAGAAAACATTTTGGTTATTGGGCTAAGTATGTTGAACTTCCACAAGAAGATCTTTTCCACCTTTCTAGGTGATATAACTATGCTAGACTTCCAGAGGAATATCTTTTTCGCCTTTCCAAGCGATATAACTATGTTGGACTTCCACAAGAAGATCCTTGCCACCTTTTCGGGCGATATAACTATGTTAAACTTCCACAGGAAGATCCTTGTCGCCTTTCTAGGAAATATAAATATGTTGGACGTCCACACGAAGATCTTTGTCACCTTTCCAAGCAATACATACACGCCGTACTTCCATAAAAAGATCCTTTCTGCCATTAAGGGTAGCATAACCACATTATCCATCAGGGACCACCCCATTTAAAGTTTAACCCAATGGACGTGATTGAAGTCTAGCTCGAGAGACTTTAAAGTCTTGTCTGGTGGCTTGAGAGTAGTCTCGTCTTCGGGGATCAATGCCTCACCCGAAGGACTTAAAGTCTCACCAGGGAAGGCCTAACATATAATCCCGCACGAGAGACTAAGAGTCTCGTCAAACATGCTTATCTTAAATGCCTTGCCTAAGTAACTTAGAGGTTTCTTTGGCGGTATTTAAGTTGAAGTTCAACCTAAGGATTGCGACCAAAATCTAACTCAAGAGACTTTAAGTAAAGTTTTGTCTGAGGGCTTGGTCGAAGTCACGCCCAAGGGGCTCAATGTCTTGTCTTAGGGACTTGATCCCCTCTAACAGATCTTCCCGACGTCATGTGTTTAAATTACTCTGTCCTTTATCAAAATCCCTGTGCTTAAGGGACTGTGTAGTGATATATTCATAGAAAGATCTATTAAGGGCGAGAGGATTACCGATTTCCCTTAAGGGACGACTCCGATCTTTCGACCTCCACTAGGAATCGTCTCGCCCTAGGTACTCCATACTCGCCCAGTCGTATGAAACACGGGAAAAGACGTTCCTCGGTGAGAGAGAAGTCAGAGTTAATAGTCTAGCCAACGTCTCCTTGGAAAATAAGGATTCAACGGTCCATTATTGGTTTGATGGATAATTATCATTTCCAAAAAAAACTAAGTCCAAAAGGCCGATCTTTTATGAATATGTGCCCAAATATTGTGTCCATTATTCAAGACCTTCTCATTTAGAGATTAAAAAAAACAACATACTCTCCCATGTTAATAATACTCCAAACAAAAAATTAAGGCAAAATACCCTTTTTGATCCTTATGTTAACCTCAGGGTTCATTTTGGTTCCTTAACTTCAAAAAGTGTCATATTGGTCCCTTAACTCTTCAAAATGTGTCATTTTAGTCTTTTTTGTCATATTAGCGATCGGTTTTTGAGTTTTTCTGTCGCTAATTTTTTTTTTTTGATAAGCAAGATTAATTAGATTTATGACGTTAAAAAAATACAAAATATTTGTTTAAACATATTAACAAAGGGAGTATCAAAAGATAAATGATTAAACCAAAAAAAATTGTTAAAGATAAAGAGAAAAATATTGCCTAAATTACAAGAGTAACAAAGTCATGTAAATGAAGTGAACTAAGTAACTACTAGTTATATATACCCATGGTTAAAGTAGTCACCATATGTACATGAGACATTGTTGACCGTATGTTCATAGAATAAGACAGACATCACGTGCCATCAATTTACACTTACATAAAAACCACAATGTCTGTCTCTACCTTACCATGTCATATGCTCTTGTTCTCCCTTCTCTTCACTCTTCCCCTCTCTGAGATCCACAAACTTCCACTATTCCTTCATTCATTCATCTCAACTTAATCACATTGCCGACATTTTATCAACCATTATGTCAGGTATATATACTATGTACTCTATTTACTTACTCAACAAATTCATATATTATAATTATATTCTTATTCTTATGGTTGAAATGTCATTTTTATAAGAAGAGATTCAAGAAGGTGTTTTTGTTGCTGAAATGGAGAACTCAGAAGAAGAGAGATTAAGAAGGTCGAGAATTAGAACACTAAAGAAGAAAGCCATAAATGCTTCATGTAGATTCACTCATTCCATTAAGAAAACAAGAGGGAAGAGAAGAATTGATTACAGGTTTCCAATTGAAGATGTTCGAGATGAACAAGAGGAATCAGCTGTGTTTCAATTGCGTCAAAGATTGACTCATATGCCTCCTAACCATGACCATTATCACACATTGCTAAGGTCTGAATCTTTCTTTACATTTTTTTTCTTTTTCATTTGAGTTTTTACTGTTTCTGAAGATGCATTTTTGGTTTGTTTGTTTGTTATTAGGTTTTTGAAAGCTAGAGATTTTGATACTGAGAAGACTATTCAGATGTGGGAAGATATGGTTCTTTGGAGGAAACAGTATGGAACTGATACAATCCTTCAGGTGAGTCACACGACCTGTATCTGATGTCTCTGCACAGCTACCAACTCAGATGACTTAACAGGACACAGTGACAATAGTAATTAAGTATTAATATTTTTACTTATTGTAATCATGATAATTGAAAAAATTGATGTAATAATATTAACTTTGTTAATAAATGCTACTACTATTTTGGTAAAAAACAATTTTTGTTTCTGTTTCTAGTATGTGTTGGTTAGATATTTATTGATTACTGATTAGATTCCATGCATTTAGTGTGAGATTTAACGACCTAATAAATGTTCTACCATCAATCAGTGCTATGCTAGTACTGTACTGTTATAAGAAAAAGCTAAGATAAATAATGTACATATGGTTTTATTTTTTATTTTTCAAATTTGAAACCATAAATATAAATATCTAACTAAAATTTTAATACTATGGTGATGTTTGAAGGATTTTGAATTTGAAGAGGTGGAAGAAGTACTGCAGTATTATCCTCAAGGTTATCATGGAGTCGATAAGGAAGGTCGGCCGGTTTATATAGAGAGGCTTGGGAAAGCTTATCCTAGCCGCTTGATGCGGATAACGACGATGGATCGATATTTGAAATACCATGTTCAGGAGTTCGAGAGAGCTTTACACGAGAAATTTCCGGCGTGTTCCATTGCGTCGAAGAGATGGATTTCTTCAACCACGACAATATTGGATGTGAATGGCTTGGTATGTAGTTTGCATTGGTCTGTGATTGTTGGTTATGTATGCATTGTGCTTTGAGCATTTTGTTAATTAGTGTAGCTTGCGTGTATGTCAATGTCGTGTAATACAGGGAATGAAGAATTTCTCGCCTACTGCGGCGAATCTCTTGGCTGCTATCACGAAAATAGATAACAGTTACTATCCTGAGGTTTTTATACTGTCCTTTCCTTAATTGTCCCAAAGTAACTTTGCTTTCGGTTCTCTTCTTATATATACAATCCTCGTCAACGTTTATATGCAGACGTTAAATCGAATGTATATCGTCAATGCTGGTCCCGGTTTTAGAAAGATGCTTTGGCCTGCTGCTCAGAAGTTTCTTGATGCCAAAACTATTGCAAAGATACAGGTGAGTTGGGATCCATAACTCTCAGCTAGAAGTATTTCATGCTCCCTCCGTAACAAAATACGGGCAAAAGGTATATGTATCTGGTTCAAATTTAAACCAAGTACATTTACTGATAATACACTACTTTCATGAAATTTCAGGTTCTTGAACCAAAGTCTTTATCTAAATTACATGATATCATCGACTCTAGGTATGCATCTATGCGTTCATCATACTGCATTATAGTATTTCACTACGTCTATTGATATGGATGTTTACTTTGTAATTTGTAAATGCATCTAAACAGTCAGTTGCCGGATTTTTTGGGTGGCTCGTGTAAATGTCCGGGAGAAGGTGGATGTCTCAGGTCTGGCAAGGGGCCATGGAATGATCCTCATATAATGAAGGTATAGAAATATCTGCAATTAATTACTCTGTTGAACTAAAGTATCATTGTGACGCTAATCTGCGGATTATTATTTTAGTTGGTTCATAATGTGGAGGCCACATTTGTGAGACAAATCCCCAAAGTTTCCGATGAACAGCAGAAAATTGACCATTTTCCTACACACCTACAGAAGGTAAGTTTGACTCGGAAATCCATTAACGCAATTTTCAGCTGTCCACTTTTTGTTGTTCAAATAATACAATTTGACTTCCCTCATGTCTCAGGGAAGAAGTAGTGATATATCAACGGCGGAATCTTGCTTAGAAACTAATGATTCTTACTCACCAATTAGGCAGAGGAAACTTACATGTCCTCGTTTATCCTCAGTTCATGAAGAAGTGAGTTTAGAAACCTTTGAACCTGGTTCTTTTTAGAAGCCTTTCAATTACACACTTCTTTTATATTATGTAGTGTGTCTTGACCCTTCAACCATCTAAAAGACTGTTTTTTCTACAGGTTAGGATATCAGATAGCGACGATAGTGGCAATGATAGTGATCCTGCAGCAGAAGAATTGCTCAAAAGCCATAAATTTCAGTTTTCCCGGGAACACTCATTGCGAAATGATGATATGGAGAACATTACTTGTACAGAAAGTTTCAAAGGTACTGTTAGGGTGTGTTCTGAAGTTTTATTTGATCTTAGTCTTAGACTGTTATGTTTGATGAGAATGTTTTAGGTATATATATCAGTGTTTTCCTTATCTATGAGGTTGAACAAACTATCATGTTTTTTTTACAGGAACTTCGGTCAGAAATTGGTTCGACTTTGCTAAGGAAAAAGTGGAGAGAACAAGTTTCATATATCTGTCAAGTTTACTGATATATCTTTTTGAAATACTAGATACATTCTTCCACGGTTTAAGATTAAAATTTCGGAGAACACAGAACAATATTGTTATGGAAGATAACATTGTTAACCTTAAAGAAGCTGTTGAAAGCAAAACACCCTCTGAAGAGGATCGTATTCGTCCATGTATACAACGACTACAGAAATTAGAAAAAACAATTGAGAAACTTAGACATAAACCTGCTGATATACCGATAGAAAAGGAGAAAATGCTTAAGAGCGCTTTGGATAGGATCAAATCGGTCGAGTTTGACCTTGAAAATACTAAGAGGGTTTTTCTCTAAACTTTCGTCAGTTGTCTATTATAAGTTGTTCTGATGACATGATGTTTAATTGTTTATTGTTTGACTTGATGCAGGTGCTACATGATACAGTGATGAAACAAGTTGAGATTACTGAGCTAATGAAGAATTTGAAGGCATCAAAACATCAAGTAAGTTTCTTATCAAGTGTCTGACGCAGCCTCTTGCCTGTTTACTTGCTATTTCTGTATAATCTTAATTATATATATAAAATTGCGTTTTCTCAATGCTAAGAATAAAATAAAATTTGCAATCGATTTTTATTTTAAAATTTTAATCTTGACTTCATAGCAATTATCTTGTTGCAGAAAAGAAGGCTATTTTGTTTAAGATGAGGAGGAATTGTTAGTCTCACTGAAGATTAAGGCAAGAGATTACACAATTCAATTATGAAGAGTTACTGTGATAGAGAGAAACAGACATGGGATTGGGACAAGTCCTGTTTGTTTTATAATACATAGTATAGTGTAGTGTTTTTTCCCTTCAAATAGTTTTTACTCATTTTCAGGTATAGTTGGATCTAAAACTATAATCTTTTTATCTAAACAAAAGTGTAAGTAGGCCCTTAATTATGAAAATATGTTCATAATGTATTTAAGTGTGATATATGCTGATTTTGATCTTTAAAATCTCTTCATAATTTCAAACAAAGTTAACACAAAATAGTTATATTTATATATTTCCTAAAAATCTATAAACTATAATTTTAAAATTATATATATCAAAATCACTTTTTGTTAAAAGGACAAGTTATACTGACCTCCCTTGAAATCTGTCAATGTAAAACATATTTCCAAAGTTCACTCACCTCCCTTCATTTTAACAATAACTGGTCGAAAGAAAAAAAAACCATTGGTCTTTCATTTATCTTCTTCTCCGTTTAAAATGCAAAATGCCATGCACATTTTAAAAAAAACACTTAATCAATTCTGGCGGTGATATCAAATCAAATTTGAGAGTTTGTTTCTTAAATGAAGAAATAAGGGAAGTTCGAGTAAATTAAAAACTAAGTCTTTGTTTGAAAGATTTAAGGAAAAGTGAGTTAACGCTTTAAGAGTAGGTTCGGATGTGATTTGACAAGAAGTTGAAAAGAGAGAAACAAGTAAGACGGAGTGAAAGAAGAGAGAAATGTTGGATGGAAATTTCATATTTCAAGTGTGTAACCAGTTAACATTGGGTGATAATTGGTTACTGTTGGGAAAAACAATTCTGCAAAGGATAAAAGTTGATTTTAGTTGTGGTAACCGGTTATGCAAACGCGTTAACCGATTATACCTGATGCTGTTTTATTTTGTTGGTGATCTTACCTGATCAGAGTAGATCGTCACGGTCAGCTGCGGTGGACTTGAAGAATTGGATTTAAAATTTATTTTGTAGTAAATCCCCAACACAATATCTAACAGAAATTTTACAGTGAGTTGAATGAGTTTGAGATAATGTAAGTTGATAGAATCTAAGAGTTTAGAGGTTTTGAGAGTTGTATTTTTAGAGTATTTTTTAGAAGTGAGAAATAAGAAGAATATGGCGCGTTTTTTTTTTATTAAAACAACATTTGGAGATACATCTCTGTAAATTACACGGAGATGCATTTCCATAATTTTTTAAACATATTCTCAAGGACCAATTCAAAAACAAAAACAAATATGATTGAGGTGCCTTAAGCAATTTCCATAAATTCTAAAAGTAATTTTAGTTTTTTGTTAAGGTGGAAAAGCAATGCTTATGATGCCTTAAGCAATTTTCTAAGAGGAGTGATAGCAACGCTTTCTTTTGAACACTCTCTCAAGCACTCACTTTTTTATTGGTTTAATCATGTGTAGGCCCCTCACTTTGAAAATAGGTCTCACATAAAAGAGTAGGACTCACACATATTTCAACCAATAAAAGAGAAAGTGTTTGAGAGAGTGTTTAAAAGAGAGTGTTGCTAGCATTTCTTATTTTCTAAATGTAGCGTCGGAGAAACGCTCATGGACTTGATTGATTGTAACTTAATGATAGGTACTACAAAAGCATTATACTTTATACCCTTACCATTATCCCTCTACCCCTACAGTTTTTAAAATATTTCAATTCTACCTTTTTAATTTATCAAATTATTTTATTATTTAATATTTTCCATTTCACACCCCTACCAAAATACACCGGATAACTTGCAATCAAGTTTTCCGGTTTGTAATTTTTCTTCAACGGATAACTTGTAGTCAAGTTTTCTGATTTGTAATTTTTGTTCACTGAATAACTTGCAGTTAAGTTTTTTCGGTTTGTAATATTGTAGATAACGATTTTATTTACTTTTGGTCACGGTTTTTCCTTGTTGCCTAAACTTTTTTTTAAATTTTTTTTGCGTTAGTTAAAAACTATGCACCATCATCATGGCTAAATGGTTTTAGATATTTTTCCTAACAAATCAACACGAGTCTTTTCATCATATTTTTTCCTCACTCACACGTAGTTGTGGGTAGAGCTGTCAAAATGGGCTCGGCCCATCGGGCCGGCCCATAAGCCCTTCAATTTAGCCCGGGCCGGGCCGCAAAATACCTTAAAAAAACACGACCCTGTCTTTTTGGGCCAGCCCACCGGGCCTATGTTTTTTATGGGCTGGGCCGGGCCGGGCCAAGAGGGCTTCGGGCTGGCCCATTAGAAAAAGATTTCGGTAAAATTTGGAGAAAAAAGATTGATATGAGATATGATTTCATAAATGTGTTTTCAAGTCATAAAGAAAAGTTAAAGAGGATCAAGATATATTTTCAAGATGATGTGATCAAAGAAATGATTGTGAGATGGAGAGAAAATTTGATAACTATTGGTGATAATATTAAGTTACTTTATAGTTTTACATGGATGATTTTGTGGTATTCATATATATATTTATGGATAAATATTTTAAACACCACTTATATACGTTTATGATGACTCTCTACTTAAATTGTATTGCATTTATCCATTACATCCTTTTTATAAATTAAAATTATAATATTGAAGTACGGGCCGGGCTGGCCCATCGGGCCGCACGGGCCTTTGAGATATGGGCCGGGCTCATTTTATGTGGCCCATTAAGCAATTGGGCTGGGCCGGGCCAGCCCATTAAAACACATTGGCCCACCGGGCCGAAGCGGGCTGGGCCGGGCCGGCCCATTTGACAGCTCTAGTTGTGGGGGTTAGAGATCCAAGGGAAGGGGTTAGAGATCCTCAAATTTAAAAATACCTCTTTACCAATACTCGAAAGTTTATCTTTTACAGTAAATCCCACAGATTTTCTCTTAATATTTAACATTAAGAAATGTTGATGCGAGAAATTTAATAGGGTTATTTCTTGCGAATTGTTATTTCACGACAAGTTTTGCATTAATGCCAGATGTTTGTCATTTCTTGCCGAGCCATGCTATATGTTGCGAATTATAACATCACGAACCAGTCACGAAGCGGTGCCATCGTTGAATCTTCCTTTAGTGAAAAACATGAGTGGTTGGATGAAAAGGTAATGAATATGCTACGATTACAACTTACAAAGCTATATGTTCGTGATACATTCACGAGAAAATATCTCGTGATAAGTAGCATTTCTCTTTCTTGCCAATGTATCTATGATTTTTCTGCATGTAATAATATTCGAGTGCTAACTTCCTAACATTTTTTTAACCGAAATGTAATAAAATTGGTGTGTTAACCTCCGGGTACTTTTTGGACATGTATAAGATTCATACAAAAATATCAAAAATGTAATGAAGAAACACTTTACTTATATGTTATAATTGTTTTTGAAGATATTTGACATTTCTCTTATTAATATTTTTTATCTTTGTAAAGATAAAACAGTTTTATTGTTAATACTTTTAAAAGATCAAGTTGGTTTTTTTTCAACAAATTAATTCATCAAACAATTAAATTCATTTGCACCTGACACAGGATTTTAACTAATTTGGTATAAGAAAAAGAAGAATATAGAAGAAATAAGTATCCTTTTAATTTAAATCAATATATACTATAATTTATTGTAATATATTTTAAATTTAATACTACTATTTAACAAATTCAGTTCATCCTTTAAAAAACATAAACTTAATTTATTTTATTATTTATTAAACTTAATTAATTAAGAATTTGGTTTAACAATTTAAGAAGAAAAAAGAACTTTTTGAAATTCAATGGGTAATATAGTTGAAAAAATGTGTCTTCAGATATGCACATCCGTAATAACCTAATTTTTGGTCTTGTGATATATCCGAAAAACTCAATATTTGTTAAAAAAATTGAAATCAAAGTGAATCAATTATATTATTAATATAATTAATTGTATTAATCAAAATATATACCATTTTAGTTAAGATATATAATTAATTAAATATTTAACCGCTTAATGTTGTGACAAATTAATTTTATAATTTAAAAAAGGTAATTACTTTTATAATTTAACCGCATAAATATTTAACCGTATATTAAATATATACCATTTAAAAAATAATTACCTTTATAATTTTTAAAAAAATTGACAAATAAATTATTACAAAATTAAAATTTTATTTAATCTTTTTATTCCTTATTTATAAGGATTTGTATTTAAGTTTTTTTTGGAAATCTTGGTATTCGGCCTTGCGACCGACTAATCCAAGAGGAACCAATCCCACCGTCCACTAGCGGGGGCCCCGTTTAAAGCCAGAACAGGATTTGAACTCAGGACCTTGAGAGGAGCACACTCTAATTTAATTATTAAGGGTGTTCATGGGCTAATTTAATTATTAGGGGTGTTCATGGGTTGGTTTGGGTTGAATTTAGCCAAAATCATAACCCAACCCTACATGGTACACTGGTTTGGGTGAGGAAAAATAACCACCCACAATATCATTGGGTTGGTTTGGGTAAAACCACAAATCTATGGGTTGGATTGGGTTGGGTAATGGATTACCCAATATTATTTTTCCTTATATAATTATTAATGATATGTTACATTTTTTCTTAATAAATAGCGTAACATATTACTGTTGTTTTTTTAAACATCAAATGTCGAAATGTATAATGAAATTTATCATAAACATATATTTGTAAAAACCAAAGTTACATTAGTAAAACCTAGAATTGCATAAAATACTTGCAATTTATTAGAATTAGCATCAAAATAATCAAAATGTAGCATCCTTAATAAGTTAAAATCATTACTTACTAAATAAAAGATGTTCAAAAAGTTGAAATTGAAGCAAGCAAAATTAAAAACATCAAAGTTATCACTTGTCAAATTACAAAAAAGAGAAAAAATAGTTACTCAATAACACATAGGTTTTGTGGGTTGGGTGTGGTTTTACCCATAACCCAATTATTTTGAATGGGTTTTCATTTTTGAAAACCGTATTCACCCAATAACCCAACCCAACCCACTTTTTTTGATCGATTTGGGTGGATTTTACTGGGTTTATTGGGTTTACCCAACCCATGAACACCCCTACTAATTATATTTCAAAATTAAAAAATTAGAATATTTGAATATTTCGGATATGCATATCTAAATTAACCCCAGACCTGACATTTTAAATCTAACATTTAAATGAAAAAAATTTAAAGAGGGGTGATTTTGGATATGCATATCCGAAATCAGTGAAAATGTGATACGGGTGGCTTCGAACATGCATTTTCGAAGGGTATTTTGGGGTTTTCATGGGTGTTTTTCACCCTATATGGATGTATAAAGAAATTGTCCAATAACTTAATTTTTCAAATATAATCAATATTGTTATAATATTCTATACGAAAACACAAAAACACCATCTCAAATTCTCTATTTTTTCTTCAAATTTTCACCAAACTAGAAAACTAAGCCTAAAAATGTCCATATATTTAAGATAGAATTTAGGAGAGGGGGTCAAAATGGCAATCCAATATATCTTCAACGTTCAAACAAGCCAGCCATGAGAAATTCAAGTACACTGGTTTGGGTGAGGAAAAATAACCACCCACAATATCATTGGGTTGGTTTGGGTAAAACCACAAATCTATGGGTTGGATTGGGTTGGGTAATGGATTACCCAATATTATTTTTCCTTATATAATTATTAATGATATGTTACATTTTTTCTTAATAAATAGCGTAACATATTACTGTTGTTTTTTTAAACATCAAATGTCGAAATGTATAATGAAATTTATCATAAACATATATTTGTAAAAACCAAATTTACATTAGTAAAACTTAGAATTGCATAAAATACTTGCAATTTATTAGAATTAGCATCAAAATAATCAAAATGTATCATCCTTAATAAGTTAAAATCATTACTTACTAAATAAAAGATGTTCAAAAAGTTGAAATTGAAGCAAGCAAAATTAAAAACATCAAAGTTATCACTTGTCAAATTACAAAAAAGAGAAAAAATAGTTACTCAATAACCCATAGGTTTTGTGGGTTGGGTGTGGTTTTACCCATAACCCAATTATTTTGAATGGGTTTTCATTTTTGAAAACCGTATTCACCCAATAACCCAACCCAACCCACTTTTTTTGATCGATTTGGGTGGGTTTTACTGGGTTTATTGGGTTTACCCAACCCATGAACACCCCTACTAATTATATTTCAAAATTAAAAAATTAGAATATTTGAATATTTCGGATATGCATATCTAAATTAACCCCAGACCTGACATTTTAAATCTAACATTTAAATGAAAAAAATTTAAAGAGGGGTGATTTTGGATATGCATATCCGAAATCAGTGAAAATGTGATACGGGTGGCTTCGAACATGCATTTTCGAAGGGTATTTTGGGGTTTTCATGGGTGTTTTTCACCCTATATGGATGTATAAAGAAATTGTCCAATAACTTAATTTTTCAAATATAATCAATATTGTTATAATATTCTATACGAAAACACAAAAACACCATCTCAAATTCTCTATTTTTTCTTCAAATTTTCACCAAACTAGAAAACTAAGCCTAAAAATGTCCATATATTTAAGATAGAATTTAGGAGAGGGGGTCAAAATGGCAATCCAATATATCTTCAACGTTCAAACAAGCCAGCCATGAGAAATTCAAGTACACTGGTTTGGGTGAGGAAAAATAACCACCCACAATATCATTGGGTTGGTTTGGGTAAAACCACAAATCTATGGGTTGGATTGGGTTGGGTAATGGATTACCCAATATTATTTTTCCTTATATAATTATTAATGATATGTTACATTTTTTCTTAATAAATAGCGTAACATATTACTGTTGTTTTTTTAAACATCAAATGTCGAAATGTATAATGAAATTTATCATAAACATATATTTGTAAAAACCAAAGTTACATTAGTAAAACTTAGAATTGCATAAAATACTTGCAATTTATTAGAATTAGCATCAAAATAATCAAAATGTAGCATCCTTAATAAGTTAAAATCATTACTTACTAAATAAAAGATGTTCAAAAAGTTGAAATTGAAGCAAGCAAAATTAAAAACATCAAAGTTATCACTTGTCAAATTACAAAAAAGAGAAAAAATAGTTACTCAATAACCCATAGGTTTTACCCATAACCCAATTATTTTGAATGGGTTTTCATTTTTGAAAACCGTATTCACCCAATAACCCAACCCAACCCACTTTTTTTGATCGATTTGGGTGGGTTTTACTGGGTTTATTGGGTTTACCCAACCCATGAACACCCCTACTAATTATATTTCAAAATTAAAAAATTAGAATATTTGAATATTTCGGATATGCATATCTAAATTAACCCCAGACCTGACATTTTAAATCTAACATTTAAATGAAAAAAATTTAAAGAGGGGTGATTTTGGATATGCATATCCGAAATCAGTGAAAATGTGATACGGGTGGCTTCGAACATGCATTTTCGAAGGGTATTTTGGGGTTTTCATGGGTGTTTTTCACCCTATATGGATGTATAAAGAAATTGTCCAATAACTTAATTTTTCAAATATAATCAATATTGTTATAATATTCTATACGAAAACACAAAAACACCATCTCAAATTCTCTATTTTTTCTTCAAATTTTCACCAAACTAGAAAACTAAGCCTAAAAATGTCCATATATTTAAGATAGAATTTAGGAGAGGGGGTCAAAATGGCAATCCAATATATCTTCAACGTTCAAACAAGCCAGCCATGAGAAATTCAAGTACAATTTTTCATTTTTTGAGATGGTGTTAACTAAATAATTCAAGCATAAATGAAAATAATTCAAGCATAAATGAAAATGTTAACTAAATTTCAAAAATGAAATTTGAAACTTAAATCATGGCATTCTAGAGTTAACTTATATTTATGTCAAATGCCGCCTATAAACTATATTTTTAAAAGCTAATATCAATATAAACTAAAATCCTAAAATATGGGCTCAAACCTCAATTTACATTTCTCGAAACCTGGCAAGTGCTTTTTTATGAATAAGCATCTTATAGCTATCACCGGCTTGAAC
Source organism: Vicia villosa (assembly GCF_029867415.1). Classification (NCBI taxonomy): domain Eukaryota; kingdom Viridiplantae; phylum Streptophyta; class Magnoliopsida; order Fabales; family Fabaceae; genus Vicia; species Vicia villosa. The sequence goes on from NW_026705025.1 coordinate 484,518, forward strand.
CTCCAAGCTAGGGTCCAACTTTTTCTGCTGACTACCTAGTCCTGCTCTATTTTCCATGGCTTGTGTCTGGACAGGCTCTATCATTCCACTTCCATCTTTTCCTAGTCCCTGTGCATCAAATTATCCATAGTACAAGAAACAAAATAATGTGAAAATGTTAGAATCAGTCAAAAGATAATTTGAGAGAACACCAAATGTCCGAGACTATTCCGTCCAAATTATTTGGGAGTGCTTCTTGAAGAAAAAGTAAATTCTCTAGGGATTTAAGCACTACTCAAGCACATCTAAAAAAATAAAATTTTGAAAGTTGGAGCTGATTGCAAATGTAAACAAAGGATCATATCAAGCTCCACCAAACAACTCCAATATAAATTTAAAAACTTATTTAGTAGAGGGAATGAATTGATACCAAGCCTTCCTGCCATCCCATGTTGCGGAGCATCCGATTACCAACATTGTTTTCATCAATCGCTTTGTCTGCCGTAATCACCTCAAAGGTATCGAGGTTGACATCTCCAACAGTGCGTCCTCCACCAACCCCAGGAGGGAAAGGCATTGTGTCACCTCTCCTTGATGCAAAATCTCGAGCTTCAAGAACACAATTGATAGAAACAAAATGTTTTCTCAAAAGTCAATATACACATCTGAGCTGAAAATATACCTGCAACCCATTTGGTTTGCAAACCTACTATTTGGGTATTTAATACTTGCATTCAGCATGTAAAATTTGGGAATCAGCAGAAAAAATAGCTACTTCTCTTCTTTTTTTTCACATATACATAAACCAACAGCTATCGAAAAAGAAGCAGGGAGATAAAACATTAATTACACAGAAAATTATTTGATTTCCCAAAAGCTTAATAGTACTGAAAACCTAATGCAAAACTAAAGCTTTCTCTATCCACCAAGCCTTTTCATCAGGAAACAGACAATTTTTTAAGTATGATGAACAACTAAAAACTGTGAAACAAATATTTCCTGCACACCTCAGCAAGTTTTCAAAATGCTTGAACTCAAGAAAAGAAATCCTACACAAATTAAGCAATCTTACTTGAATCCCCAATTTCAAGGTCAGACAAATCATTGCCAACTGAAGATGACGAGCCATACAAACTTCTTCTCTCAGCTGCCCGATCTCTGTAGGTTGTTGTTTGAGATTGTTCCTTATGAGTTGAAGTAGAGAGTGGCATTTCTGAAAACCTTCTTCGTCCACTTCCAACAGACACTGATGGTGTATATGAACCCAGGGAAGACACATCTGTTTTAAAAGGAGTGGTCTGGGCATCAACATTTGCTGAAGAAGCGGACATAGATGGTGTGGCAGACGTAGAGCCAGAATAAGTATCTGATCTAACAACCCCTCGCCCTGAGCCCCTTATAACCCCCATCAGAGTGCCCCCGAGGCTATTACTGAAGGGCCGTGGCTGTGGTTGAGAGTCAATAGCAGCAACCTGTGCAGTTGTGTGACCACCCAGATTAGACACGTTAATTTCCCTTGGTGCTGTCTCAGTTTTTAATTTATTCTTTGCAGAATGTGCAGAAGAATATGACTTATCCTCAACAGAACCAGGTAACTGATTGTCCTCCAGTGCTACTCGAGTAGCCTGTCCCTCATGACTCCTCTGCTTCCACATTGTCAGGACATTGTTCATTTTTTTCTTGTTTGCTAGAATACTGCTTTTTGAAGCAAGTTTTATCTCCTTCGATTTTTCTTTCTCTTTCTTCTCTGCAGCTAAAGCAGCTGCTGCTGCAGCCTGAACAGCATCTGCCAGTGAAGCTGGCTTCTCATTTGAAGTAACAGTAGTAGCAGGTGCAGAAATCACTACTTTTTTAGTGCTTGAACCATCAGGAGCCTTTGAAGGTTCAGACTCGTTATTAGATGATTTATTCTGATTTTGATCAGTGCAAGGGATATACTGCTGAGTATGGTGGTCGTATGAATACCAGATCCCATTATTACCATCATAGTAAAGACCTAGGTCACAAAGAATGTAGAAAATGAAAAAATAATAAGAGAAAGAGAGAACAAAATAACATTTTAACAAGTATATCAGTGTTTCAAGTATGCAGGTAAAACAATTTGGCCCAATATGCAAACTTTTCCAGAGAACTGCACATACAGGGAGTTCTGCAAAATTTTGCAGGCTCGTGCTTTCTAACAGAACCCAATTATATGAGATAATAAAAAGGAGTGAATGAAGAAAAAAAAGAAACATGAAAAGTACTGGCACTCCTAGACCAACTATAAGTGAAGAATCAACATGAATGTTTTGGGTACTCTACAACTTGTTTTAGAGCTTTGGCTCATTCCAAAAAAAATATCTAAATAAAGAAAGAAGTCTTAAATATCTAAAATTAAATGGAACAACTTCAGAAATACAGGTCCTAAACGTGTTTTAGGAAAGTTTTAACAAGTTCCTCAATATAAGCTTTTTTTATCAACTCAACCAAGAAACATACCAGTATTCCCATCATAATAAAACCCAGAAGTGGCGTCATAGTAATAGCCAGATGCTTCATCCCAAACAAAGCCTGATTGCGGTGCACCAGCATCAGTACCAGTCTGCTCAGGACCATTAGATTGTTTGTCATCTGGATTGTATTCTTTGGGAGCCCATCCGACAGAATCATACTGAAGATAAGAGAAAAGCACAAGACATCTATTATCACATGTATGACAACTTAATGATCTATCAGAACTACAATTAAGAACTCCGCCTCATTAATAAATACATAATGATGTGGCATATTTAATTAGGATAGAAACAACCCTAGTGGGAATTTCAATATCGATTGTAAAAGTACAAATATGAAGAAACTCCAAGACAATAAAAATAAATCACCTAGAGGCTGTATGTCATATTAGAAAACCATCTACGAATTATTTATGGTAAATATATTTCCATTCACTTCAATTGATTAAACAAGGTTTGCAATTATGCTAAGATTTTAGAAGATTATATTTTAACTAGTTTAATACTATATTGTTTCAGATATCACCTTTTTCCTCCCTCAAACAGAATAGATTTATGGTAAATATATTTCCATTCACTTCAATTGATTAAAAAAGGTTTGCAATTATGCTAAGATTTTAGAAGATTATATTCTAACTAGTTTAATACTATATTGTTTCAGATATCACCTTTTTCCTCCCTCAAACAGAATAGCAAAAGAAAATAACAAAAGCAATGTTTTGCTTATAAATAGGAATTAATATTTAGTCTTTTGTATAAACTTACTATCAAACTATTATCAATAATATTCAAGCTTTTATTATTTCTCTCATCTTTATATCTCAAATCCCATAACTGCAACAACTCGAAAAAGAATAAAACACCTGTTGGGAAAATGTTGCAGCTTCAATAGCTGCAGCTGCAAGACTGCTTGACTGTGAAGTTCCTGACGCTCCTGATCCAGGGCCCAGTATGCTTTTTGCATATGCTACTCTTAGAATCTGTCCATTCTTCTCAAGGGCGGTTCCATTTGTTGAGTCAAGAGCTTTGGTAGCATCCTCTACCTACACATAAGTACAAAGCACGTAAATAGTGATGAAACAGACAGCGTCACCCCCAAATGACTTCGACTGGCAACAAAAAGATATTAGAAATGAATAGATATAGAGAAATATAACTATCAAAGTATTATCTAAGCAGCAAAATTGGAAGAATTTCTTTAAATACGGGTCATGTTAAATTTTCCATCAAATAGATAAATAATAGTATCTATCAAAACTGAGTATGCATTCACCCTTCAAACCCTTTCTCAAGCACAAATACACTAGATAATATTAGAAACAAGATATCACCAAATGATTTAACGCATGCCCTTCTGCTAATTAAACAACGAAGTAAGATAGGAAAAGCACAGACGTTATAATTATGTACATCAGACCAAAAAACCAAAAGGAGAACAAATGTATGCAATATGCCAATAACAATTGCTCAAACATTAGAATAAGATGTACCTACCGAATAAAAATGTACAAATGCGAATCCCCTCGAGACATGAGTAAACTTGTCTCTCACAAGACGTAGATCCTGAAATTGATAAGACAACATTTTTAAGCACATAAATAGAAAAACAATGAGAATAACCCCCGCTCCAAGAAAAAAGAAAAATTAGTTTGCACAAATATTTTATTAAACCTTGATTGGAGCATGTTTGGAAAACTCATAGCGGAGCATTTCCTCATCCGCATTTTCATCCAATCCACGGACAACCAATACATGAGTTGGACCTAATTACATACAAACTTATTAACTGTAGAACATAAACAAACAATCTGTCAGATAAAGCAGTTACACTAACCTGCCTCCAAACCTTTCTTTCCTAAGGATGAGGAATTTGATAAGGAAATGTCTGCTGCAGGAGCATCATCAGTGCGTGGTTCATTACACTGCACCAGTGAACAAAATTGGAACCAGTTCATATACACTTGTAAATGGAGAGTTAACTCAATTGAAAAATGCATACTACCCCAACTAATTTAGACATGATAATCCACAAAAATAGGCATAATGAAAGACTGGTACAACAATAGCAACACAGATGCAAAATTGATGAAAGACTGATTCAACAATAGCAACACAGAAGCAAAATTGATGCAAGAATATGAACCTGATAGCAAGAAGTTCGGCGTGCAAAATTGATGTAGCTACATATAGTGCACATCCAATCAGATGGTATTGTAATGCTCTTATGACTATGACCTGATTTCATAGTTCCGTCTGGACCTGCACTTCCGGTTGGTTTGCTACTGCAACAATATGTAGCACAGAAATGTAATCTAAAACTTGAAAGAACGGGTCTTAAAAGCATCGGAATATAGCTAACCTAAAAATATTTAGTTAACAAAGCCCTAAAAATTAAAACTACCTATATTCGAAGAAAAGCTTCCGGCCATCCACAACAAGACCTTCATCTCCTAGCTTGTCCATCATTCCTTGTGCAGCTCCCTAATGCATAATATCAATCTTAGTAATTAGTATAACATTCTTGAAACCAAAAATACAATATTGGAAAATCAAAAGGATTAATACCACAGAAGGAAAATCAATAAATGCAAATCCACGGGAGATGCCAGAATGTCTCTCCTTTATAACACGGACATGACGAAGGGGACCCCATTCCGCCTAAACATATATATAAATGATTATGTCATAAGAAAATTTAAATATGAAGGAGTAAATGAGATGCTTAACAAAAGAATTTATGTAGAGAACGTACAAGGATTTGGTATAGATCTTCTTCAGTCGTCTTCTGTGAAAGACCTTTCACAACAATAGTTGCAGATGGTGCCTGGAAAATAGCTTTCACATCAAATTATCCAGCAGTGGTGAGGTAATCACCTAAAAAAAGAAAAGCACCATCCAACACATACCACAGAATAATGTTCCCGCTGACGTTTATCATCACGGTCCCTGCGTCTTTCACTTCTATCATATCGGTTATCAACATAGCTGTCTTCCCGATAACTACGACTGTGGCTTCGACCTCGTGGAGACCTAGATTTTGGATTATCATCATAACCACGAGATTGGGAACGGGATCGAGAGTGAGAATGAGAACGGGAGTGTGATCGGGACCGAGAATGGGATCGTGAACGCGATCGAGAACGCTCATGTTTCCTTTGGGGACTTGGATCTTTTTCCCTACTGAGACATCTCTTGTCTCGTTCTCGATCATGTGAATCACGTCGCCTCCAATTACTATCTTTTTTTCCATCTCTTTCATAATCAGAATCATAACTATGCCGACCATGATCATAATTCCTCTCATGGCTATCCTCCCTTCGATGATGCGAAACACGAGACTTGTGGCCATAATCATCATACGCATAATCATCACGGTCATGCCCTGCAAGTCTAGCAGGTTTGTCATATCCTCGATCACCATAGTTGGTATAACCATCTCGAAACTTATCATACTCCGGGTAAATGTCAATCTCACGATCCCTGAAACCCTCCATTTGATTGTATGGTTCGTGGTAAGGTCTCTGAAACCGTCTAGATTCCCTTTCAAGGGGATAATCTTCATCATAACCCCTTCGCTTGGATTGACTCCATTGACCAACAGCAGGTCCTGGTGGCAAGTAGGCCTCCCGATCCAAAACATCTCGGTGGAAATTATTTCTCTGGTATACAGCATCCCTGGGATATCTTTCATCTATAAACCTTCTTTCATCATAAGAGTCGCCGACCCTGCCAAAAAATGGGTAAAGTGGGAGGAAAGAAAAACAAACACTGTGCATCAAAATGAATATCCTGTCCTCATAATTCTTAAACAAACATCATGGAAAAAGAAAGGTTTATCTTAATAGTCCAATCATGCACGAGTCAAGACATTCACAATACCTACCATCTAACTACAGACGTTTTATATTAGAAAATGAAACATAACTACTTGAGAAAACAGTTTTTTACCCATGGATTTTTATTACCATAGGAATGATGATAACTAAGCAACACAAGCAGCAGTTGCACTCACCGAAAATTTGGCTCATGGACCGCACCATAACCCTCCAGAGCCTGTGGATTCAAGACAATAAGTTATGTCAGCAACAAATAATGAATGATGAGACGAGGTTAGGCAAATGGAGTCCTTATCCTCACTGCCCCCACAGCTAGCTTTCTTTCATAATTCTCTAAGGATGGGCCCTAATAGTTTTCATCATCCCCACATCACATAGGTGAATTTATTTACTAAGTAGGAAACCACAATTACGCTGTTATTATCCCAGCCTTGATGCAGTGCATAGCGACCAGGATCCATTTCTTTGCCCAGCAATGTCCCAGCTCTAGATTCAGAACTCTGAAGCAAAATTGGTCTCAAAACCTTTCTCCCCTGTAATATATGCACAAACAGATAGAGTTATCTACCATAAACCAACAACCAATAACTCCAATGATTTTTGGACCTTCTTGCCCTCCCAATTGGAATGTAATCTTCAAATACAACATACATACCGTCTTCCAAAATCCTCCCTTTACACACACAACAAATCCATTCGCAAATTAATGTAAAATTCCCAAATCAAGCGATCAATCAAAAACGATTTTAACCAGAAAATTATAACCCTAATAGGAAAATCAAAATTCCAATCAGCATGCAAAAGAGCGGTGAAAAACAAAGGACAAATACAAAAGTTAGGGTTTTTACCGATGATTATGGAGATTGTGCTGTGTTGAATGTCGCGATTGAGAGATCTAGGGTTGTTGTTGTCGCTCACAGAGAGAAGACACGAAGAACGCGCCGTGTGAGAGAGAATGGAATTAGAACAATTGAGGCAGAAAGAATGTAGTCTTTGAAGTTTATTTGGAACAACTTTTGACTCGAGATGAAATGTGTTTTATAGTTTAATTTTTAGAAAAGAGTTTAATTATGATGTACAGTAAGTTAATTTTAGGCTAAATTACCTCAGAAACATTTGATTTAAGATATTTAATTATAACAATTTAGTCTATATTTAATTTAAAATGTGGATCTTTTATATTAACTAAAGTCCGCACCGTTGACTTTTTTTTCAATTCCTTTTTAAAATATTGAAGTGACATTAATGATACTGATATGTCACTTAACATAGATCAGAGACCATCATTGGATCATACTCCCTTCGGTCTGAATTATAACAAATATTTTCTTTTTAGGTTCATGGAGTAATAAATATATCTGATTTACATAACGGTCAGATACATTTACTTTTCAATGAATCTAAAATGAGAATATTTGCTTATAGTAATGGCCAGAAGGAGTATGATAAGATTTTCAAAAAACTTTAATGCATAAAAGTATTTTTTAAACTAATTAAAATGCACGCAAGAGAAGAAATTAAAGAAAAATAGTAAAACAAAATAAAATTCTCATAAAATTACACGAAATGGATAATAAGAAAAAATTAGAATTTTTTTTCATATTTTTTGGACAAAAAACGGATTTATATGAAATTTAGAAGTTAAAATAAAATTAATAAAACAAATAAAGCAGAAAAAAGTCAACAGTGGAGCTGTTAGTTAATATAAGAATTGATTTGTTACAATTAAATAACTCAAAGGACATTTAGCCTTAATTTTACATCAAAGTCCAATTAAAACCTATTAAATTGCCAAATAAATTTCCTTCTATTTTTTAATTAAAAAATAAAAATTAAAGAGAAAGGGGATGATGCACTGACAGTGTAAAAAAGTTTTACACTGTCAACCAATCAAGACCATGTATCCTACCAAGTCATACTGTTATTTTTAAATTACTGAGATGACATGGCAAAATAATATATTCTCATTGAATGACAATGTAAAACTTTCTTATACTGTCACTGCATCACCATTAAACCCAAAATTAAATAATGTCGTATTTACCATGAATTTTATGGGCTAGGTAGTTTCATTGATTCATATATATATAAAAGGTGAAAAACACTCCTAAAAACTCTAAAATGCTCTTCGGATATACATATTTGAACAAACCATTTTCACATTTTTAAGTTGTTTCGGAGATGCATACCGAAATGACATTTTTTTCAAATTTTATTATATAAACGTTTGAATTATAATATCAGAGATTCTTTCGCATATGCATCTCTGAAACCACCTAAAAACACATTTCGGAGATGCACGTGCGAAATATGCTCTGAGTTTGTCATTTTTGAAAAAAACTTCATAATTACATTGTTAAAATCGGAGAAACGTACTTACTAAATTTGATATCTTTAATCTGATAAAATGATTAGGAAATAAAAAGTAAGTAAAATAAAATAACATATTAAAGTACAATAGTTCTTATGGAAGTGCAAAACGTACAAATATTACAACACCAAATAAAAGTGATAAAACATCTGTTACTACTGAGTATGCACAATCCTAATCCCATACGACCTCCTCTGCCTCCTATAATCCGCTGCACTAGACGCCTCACTGACAATCCTCTCCATTATGACAACTGCCTCTGCATCACACTCCTGCATGATCCCTCTGTCCAATGTCTCATGCTCAATCAACTGTATCTGCTAGCGTATATGCAAGAGATCAATGACATGGTCATCCGCGGCCTACTGATTCTCCAACAGCTCGTCATGCGCTGGCCTAGGTGGACACCCAGAAGCTTCGGGTGTCATGATAGGATGTGACACTTTAAGAAACTATGTCAAGTATCCATCTACACAATACCAGCTCTGGGTGGCCCGCATACTCCGATACTCCTCTAGCACCAAATGATGCTCCTAATCCTAAAAGATATTTGTGAGATCTCGGCGGGTAATGGTGTCGAGAGCAGCCGCAAATGGAGACCTATGTATCATCTACACTCGTTCAAACTCTCTGATGCACCGTTCTGGCAGATACCTGGCCATAGTGCTTGTCCCACATGTTAACCATCTAGAATATAGTGAGATGCGGTTGAAGGGGATAACATTCTGGTAATCACGGAAGGGCGTCCAGTTGATTTACATCCATTGAATGAAACAAATTTGAAAATAAAAAAAAATCAACTTAGGGAAGATTTCGAAAGTGCATATATGAAATTGGTTGAGGGGGATTTCAGATATGTTCCACTTCTTGCCTTAACTCATCCAAAATTCATTTTTTAACATCAAAACACCGACATTGAAATACAATAACATCAACCTACACATTATCCTAAATTCTAACAACCCTAATAACAACTTTGACCTTGAGGTAATGAGTTGTGAAAACTTACAAATTTTTTGAGTTTGAGTTGAAGTTGAAATGAGCTTTGAGCTTTGAGAATGCTTGAATGGAACTTTTAGAGTGTGAATCTTCAATACAACTTTTGGTAAAAATGGGGTTTTTTTATTTGGGAAGTATTTGGTGTTTGAAGAGAATGCAAAGAGTAGGGTGTCTGTTTGCGTTTTCTGAAATAACTCAAATTATTTCGGATATGCATATGCGAAGACGCCTTTTTTTTTTAAAAAATGACTTCGCATATGCATATCTGAAATCACCCTTTTTTTTTGGAAAAAATGGGTGACTTCAGATATGCATATGCGAAGTCCCTTTTTTTTAGAAAAAATGTGCCTTCGCAAATGCATATCCGAAATATAGGGATATTTTGAGTTTTTCACCAGAGGTCTGTGAGAAGCAGCATGGGTGCATAGAGAAATTCTCTTTATTAGGGAGTTGCTTATTGCATTCTTAATGATGCTCACACACTTCCGTGAAAAATCATAAATGTCTCTCAAATACGGAGATTCACTTCTAGATGCACCAAAATTCATATAACAACAATTTGTGAGTGAGTCACCCTCATTTTTCTATAAATTGGTATGGAAGTGTATTTCAGTAAAAGCTACGGAAATATACGTTCGGACGAATTTTTAGTGATATTATCGCATCATACCTTCCTTCTTCGTCAGAAACCTCCTTTCCACTTTTTGAAATATGAGAAGCTAAGAGACATTTGATAAACAATATGACTGAATAGCATTACGAGAATTGCATTATATAGGGAACTATACAACTTATTGCATTAATAACAAAGGAAATATCTTATTAAGTTCTAGAACGTATTAAGGAATATTCTATAGAATATTCTCTTTCTATATTTTTATATATACAAATATCAACACTTCCCCTCAAGCTTGAGCACATAAGTCAAATGCACTAAGCTTGCCACATATATAATTAGTTCAGGGATTTTGTAAACACATCTGTCAATTGATCATTAAAGTTGATAAACTTTATGACAATGTAACCTGATTTAATCTTCTCTCTGACAAAGTGACAGTTTATCTTAATATGTTTGGTCCTCTCATGGAAGAATGGATTTGAAGCAATGTGCAATGGAACTTGATTATCACACATAAGTGTCATTGGTCTTGCTTCTTTAATCGAAAGTTCCTTGAGTAACAGTTTTAACCAAATAAGTTCACATGTTGAAATTGCCAAGGCCCTATACTCTGCCTCGATGCTTGATCTTGCCACTACGCTTTGTTTCTTACTTTTTCACGATATAAGGTTTCCTCCAACAAGTACACAATACTGGTAAGTGCAGTTTTGTCGTGCTTTTGTATGATATAGTTTTGTGGCACTTATCATATTTTTGTGTAAATTCTGTTGAATAATTCTTCGTTTAGTGTATAAAAACGCTTAGTTTGTTTATACTCATGTTTTGATTCATTCATATATCAATTGATAGTTTTCTATTCATTTTGTAGGTATTGATGCGCATATGGAACATGAGTAATAAAGTGTCGAAGACACAGCTTCAAACGCGCGATTTTAAGCAATTCATCAACTAATAAGGCTCAAAAGAAATATGAGAAAAGTTATCAATTTTGTTGATATTTAGTCATTGTTAGATAGGAATTTGAATAAGCTTTCCAACGCTTCGAACCAGGCGCAAATGGGAGTTACTGTTCTTAAGTTATGGTTAAAATAAGATTTCAAGTTCTGGTGTAGTTCGCCAGGCGAATCTGGATTCGCCGGGCGAAAATGTATGGGCAGAAACACGTTAAAAGGGGCAAAATAATATTTTTAGGTTATGGATTGGGTATTTTTGAGTCTTAACACCATCAACATCATTTTTTGGTAGATTGAGGCTTAGAAACAATATTGGAACTTGTATATGGATGATCTGGAGTGGATTTCTCAGTGATCGGCGTTGACAAACCAGAAGATTTTTGGTTCATTTCTATTCTTCTTTATGCATTTATCGTTTTTTAGGTTTTGTATATGTATTTACTTTGAACTCATGTATATTTGTTGCCCATGGCATTATATAAAACCTGCTTTACAAATATGTGTTGATTGTTGTCTTAGATTTTTGCTTTGTGCTCGGGATTTGGGTTGTTATAGACATAAACTGCTCGAATTGTTATCTATGATGATTATTTATTAGTTTTTAGATTCTAGAGATAGATTTATAGCTAACCATCTTTATAGGTGTCGAAGCTTAATGCTTTCGTGTTGGTTGTGTCGGTTGAGAGATCGTCGATACAATTGATATGGATGTCTGATATGTTGTTGAGGTTGGCTGAGAGATCTTCGCCGAGATGATATAGTAGTTCTCTCTTCTTTAGGTTAGAAATGACTTAGGGTTTAAGCGATGCTAGATGATACTGAAGAGTATTGTAAGTTGAGTATAACTGGTTGATAAGTTTAAGTTTGTGAGAAGTATATTATATGCAATGATTGATAAGTTGCTTCTCATTGAGGAATGAATTTTTTTTGTGTTAATATTTACTTTTCTGTTTTTATGCTTTAAACAATTTAACCCAAGCTCAGAAACATATAAACTGTTGAATGACATTTTTTCCCTCGCACTGATCCCTATGGAGACGATAAAACCCGGAATACTTCCAAAACTTTTGATGTTTGCCGCTTTACCACTTCAACAAATACCCAGAGGTGGATCATCTATCAATGGGTGATCCTGCCTAATCAGCATCAGAGTATCCAACTATCTGAGTATGTCATTTATCTTCATACACAAGACCTTTTCCTGGAACACATTTGATGTATCTCAGAATCCGGATAACAACATCCATGTGTTCTTGACATTGGGAATTTAAGAACTGACTTACCACACTGACTGCAAAAGAAATATTCAGACGAGTGACTGTGAGATAATTTAACGCTCCTATATCTTCTTGGGTTAAATAGAAGCTCCCCCTGATTGGGTAGGAGATTGACACTTGGATCCATAAGAGTATCCATCGGTTTAGCATTTAACAACCTTGTTTCTTCCAAAATATCCATAGCATATTTTTCGTTGGGAAATTATTAGACCATCTTTAGATTGGGCCACCTCAATACCCAAGAAATAACGGAGTTTACCAAGATCTTTTGTTTGAAATTGATTCGAGAGATGTTGTTTCCACGAGAGTATTCCCTGCTGATCATTACCAGTCACGACAATATCATCAACATATACAATAAGATAGATACACCCTTGGGTTGAGTGACGATAAAAAACACAATGGTCGACTTTGCTACCGACCATACCAAACTTTTGTACTACTGTGCTGAATCTTCCAAAACAAACTCTCCAAGATTGCTTAAGATCATAAAGAGACCTGTGTAGCCTACAAACCATATTTGATAACTCCCTCTAAGCAACAAACCCAGATAGTTGCTCCATAAATACTTCCTCTTCAAGATCACCATGTAAAAAGGCATTTTTGATGTCGAGTTAACGAAGAGGCCAATGTCGAATGCCTGCAATGGCTAGAAGAAGTCCAGCAGATGCCATCTTGACTACAGGCGAGAAGGTATCACTACAATCCAACTCAAAAATTTGAGTGTGTCCTTTGGCTACCAAGCAAGCTTTAAAATGATCAATCTTCCCATCTGAATTAACCATAATTGTATAAATCCAACGACAACCAACTAAAGATTTTCTAGGGGATAGAGAAACCAGCTCCTAGGTACCAATGCTTTGAAGAACACACATTTCATCAATGTTGTCTTTCTCTTTGGACTTTGGTTGTGGTGCTTTTTTTTCTTTTCATTTTATCTTTTTTTCCTGAAAAGCAAAGAACTCTTTATTAAAGAGAAAAAATCTATCAAAAAAATTGTACACTATTGGAAATAAATCTATAAAAAATTATGTTTTTCTTCTTCAAACAGAATTTAGAGGTCAAAGTAAACCTTTTATATGAGCAGATTTTCAAGTATGGTAAAAAAAAAAACTGAACCTATCCAAACTGCATTAGTTTGGTTTTATTTTTAAAAGTCAACTGAATCAAACTGAATCACACATTTTTCTCTTGCGGTTTGAACGACTTTTACCATAAAAAATAGTCCAAACCACACCGCGAACACCCCTAGTTCAGATCCATAAAGTTTACTCCTTGTACGACTGGTGGTGTAATGTTGATTACAACCTTCATCACCCTTCTTACTATCAATTTATCCCAAAAACATCTCAGGTAGGCCGCTTGGTCACTTTATATTACCCTAACACGCCCATCAGGTAATAGGTACTTCATGCATATATATATATATATATATATATATATATATATATATATATATATATATATATATATATATATATAAGTTCGAAAGGGTGACATCGAATAAGAGGTTGAAAGTATGTCTGACTATGACTATATTGTGTGAGTACGAGGCGTATACCACGAAGTATCGGACCTGGATCAACATTTTCATCTAGCTCGAACATTACATTGAGGGTGATGTAGCCCTTCACCTACACCTGTTTTCCAGAGAAGCTGACTATTTAGCCCTTGAATGCTTGAAATTCATCTATATCCAATTCAATCCTTTAGAATAAGTCACAGTAAAGGATATCTCCAAAATCCCCCTAGTCTATCAATACTCGCTTGATTTCTAGCTGCTTCACCATATTATTATGACAATGGGATCATTGTCATAAGGATAGATTTTGGCGGCGTCCTTGACAGAGAAGGTGATTTAGGGTTCCGGGGAATTCCCTAAACTTAGTTTGGAACTGATGAATGAACATTTTGCCGTCATAATTTGTCAATTTGGATATATGCCCTTACATGTATGAAGGTTGGAGCAACCTGTTGATTTGATTATGATGTTGATAACGCTCTTAAGAGAAGTCTTCATTGGTCTTGTTTATCAAGGCTATGATGTTTAAGTGATAGTTTTTGACAAGTTGTTGTTCAATTGATGGTACTTGACAAGTTGTTGATCAAGTGACGATGCTTTATAAGTTGTTTAAGTTACGGTGCTTGACAATCAAGATATGTTGATCTAGATGAATCATGAAGATCATTTGATGTAGTGATCAATTGGGTGTGGCTTGACTATCAAAGTTATAATTGATCAAATTTGGGCTAATCAAATTGTGCTGATCAACATTTTGGTGATTAAGATTGTTGTGCTTGGAGATCAAGTTATATGTGCCTAATTGTGAAGACAACACTTTAAGTGAGGCGGTGTTTAGTGACTCCTCGAGATCACCACTATGCTAGAAATTATTAAAGATTATCCGGAAAAAAACTTCAAATTTTGTTTTGAAGCATATTTTCAATTAAGGATATGTTTAGGCTGATATTCTTGTAAGGAGAGAGATCTATCTTAAACTCTTGTAATGAGTTTCTTATTGGTTTGTCCTTGGTGCTTAAAGAATATCATTTATTAGGATTTTTATTTTTAATTTAGCTCTTTTTACTTTTTTTTTCTCTTTATTTTTTCCTCATATAACCAAATTGTTTTTATGAATATAGAGTATTTTACTATTAATTAATTCTTAAATAGTACTAACATAAATTGCCATGATACTTTCACTTTTTTCTTACAAGTCCTTTCACTTATTTTATAGAGTAAACAAGTTCCATATATTATGTACAAAGACAGCACAATTTCTAAAACTTCTAATATAACTGCTTTTATTGAGCCAATATTACAAAGAATGAGTTATAGAAGTGCAAAAAATGGTATGAAAACAATATGGTACATGGACGCCATCTTTCCTAACCTATAGAAAGAAATGTCACTGTGGGATGAAAATGAAATTTTACATCATGTATGAGTGAAGAAACTTCTGTGAATGTACAAAGAGAGCACAATTTTGCAGATTTATCATGTAGGCACAACCCCCTCAGAATTAGGCACTAACTTTGACACAAGCCAAAGAACCAACATTAAAAACATGATGAGCTGAAAGAAAAAGTAACATGTCAGCTTGCATAATCTGCTCTGAATCATAAAAGTCTCCTCTGTTCTGTTTGTCATTATTGGATCCTCATTACCTGCCACTTCAAGCTTATTTGGAATCTGCACTTTACTGTTATACATTGTTTCTTGTTTTTCTACTAAAGCTGATGCAACCTTCAACTTCTGCATTGTGTTTTTGATGGTCACATATTTGACCTCGGCTTCGATCTTTTCCTGAAAAAGACTCTCAAACTCAGACTCCAGCTCTTTAAATTTTTCATCTAATAAACATATGGTGTAACTAGATTCATCCTTAGGAAACTCGTCACAAGTAAGGGCTAACTCAAGTTCAGCAATCCTGGAATTCTTAAGGGCAAGCTCACCCTGCAATTCTTCTAACTGGCTTTCCAAAATGTTTAGTTTTTCTGTGAGGCTCAGTACCTGAAGTTCCATGAAACTTGATGAAATTTGTTTACCAGATTGGCTAGATGACGAGCATGAGTCATGGAATCTTAGATCAACAGAACTTGTTTCAACAACACTTGCTTCAGCAGCACTTCTAAACTTGGTTGAGTCATCTGGTGAGAAAGATTCATTCCCAATCTCCCTGAATTTTTTAATTTCTGCAAGAGACACA
The DNA here is from genome assembly GCF_029867415.1 of Vicia villosa. Taxonomy (NCBI): domain Eukaryota; kingdom Viridiplantae; phylum Streptophyta; class Magnoliopsida; order Fabales; family Fabaceae; genus Vicia; species Vicia villosa. The sequence goes on from NW_026705025.1 coordinate 500,757, forward strand.
GATTGGTTACTAAGAGTTCACATAATACAATGACACACACCACACCATTGAAGATACTAGTTTCAGGGGCCATAAATTTATTTCACCCTTCTTTTCATAAGCCTGTGAATCAATTACTTACAACAAAAATCAAGCTTACAAAAAAAAAGAAAAAAAATACCATCATAAAAATCATCTTCAGCTCATTTTGGTAAGTTATTTTAGTAGAAAATAACATTCTTTCCAGATGAAATTCACTACTAACCTTCTAACAAAAACAGTCATGTTCCGGTACTATTTGTAACATCTCCAACAAGACCTATTTTTTCACAATCATAAACCTCTCACTAAGGGCATTCCAATATGCTATCACACGATTGCGCATCCAAACAGGGTTAGGCTACTAGATATTAACTTAAAACAACAATCAATCTTCCATCACATGTTCCTATAGCTAACTATATCATGCTCTAAAGTATCATAATTTAAATTGTATATCAGTTACAACAAGGGTTTCATATAAAGATTCACAACCGCGATATAGGCTACGCCACATCTGTTCTTTATTCTACCAAAACAGCAAAACCGCAACACAAATGAGGCCGCAACCGCGATATCAAGAATAATGTCGCAACCGCAACCGCAAATGCTATTTAAAATCTTGTTACAAAATTCCCCTAAACTAAGCAACCAAATAAGCTAGCTACATAACATCTTCACATTATTATACTAAACAATTATTAATATGAAAAACCAAAGTTATCATGAGAAGTAAAATATATATAAACCTTGTTGAAGCTCTCCCTCCAAAACCTTAAGAGTATGAACATACTCAGTCAAAGGATCCTCTCTTACAGCATCTTCATCGTCATCTCCCGTCACGTGGCTAACCTCCATGTCACGTGCGTCACTATTCAAATCTTCATCACCACAGTTCTCTAATTCAGGCACACTCAAATCCCTAGAATCCGAATTGCAACTCCCAATGATTCTTTTCCCTACAGATTCATCACCGTCGCTACCGGAATCACCTCGCTTAGGATTCCTCTTCCATTTCTTTAACCTAGCGCCGTTTCTTGATTGATCCGACGGTGAGGTCTCGTCGGTGCAGGAACCACAGTCGTCGTCGTCATTCTCGGTTCCGTTTCCTTGACGATAGTTTGCTTCGGATTTAGCTGAATCCATAACGGAAAGTATAACGAACTCAGATCTTGATCGGAAAAAACGGTTAATTAAAGAGAGGAATGAATGTAGTGTGAGAGTTCAATTGAATTGGGATTTTAATTTGGAAAGTAAAAGCGGTTTATTGTTATGTTTGATGAAAACTGGAATGAATAAACGAAACAAAAGAGAATTGAAGTCTTTTTACTTTTAAAATATTTATACTGTTGAGATAATTTTTTTTGTCTATTTTTATAATATATATGTAGACATGATCTTTGAATGTGTGCTATTGTTTACTACTAGCTCCATTCCTTTATATAAGAGACAATTCATCTTTTTAGGTTCATTGAATAATTAATGTATCTGTATATTGACTAGATACACATTAATTATTTAATGAATCTAAAAAAGTGAATGGTCTCTTATATAAAGGAACGGAGGTAGTATATTTTAAGTAAATAATGACGGATTTTAATTTATTTCTAAAATTAAAATCAGAAATGTTTGTACTACTTTGTGTTAAACCAAGCAATTGAGCTCGAGTGGTAAATGAACTCCTGCTAAAGACGAAGGTTCGGGGAATACCGAGTACGATTCCTGGTAGGAACATTACTTGGCCAGAGCCATGATCTCTCGGCATGAACTCTAGATTACTAGGGCCCCATTCCCCTAGGAACCAGAGTGCATAAAGCAAAAAAATAAAAAATTGAGAAGAAAATTATAATGCTAAAAATTGTCCGAATTAAAATGGAATGTAAGTTCGTACATTTCTCATAAATTACTTATCCATGTAACTTGGATGTGTGAATTTTATAGAGAACAATAATGAAAATCGTGAACCCTTGTCTCAGAGACGAAATCTGCTTATATAGTGGTACTATGTACACCAATATTTGTCAGAAATAATTACTTCTCCCGGATTCGACATGTATCTTGCTATGTGGGCTTCTGTCCACTGTTGTGTTTCCATATGTCTTTTGTAACATCTTAAACCTCAAAACTTCACCAACGATATTTAGCAAACACGCGGCGGAAATAACGTCATACAGCAACTGTCATCACATACTCACCCTCACTTAGGGTATTTGTAACACCCCAAATTGGTTAAATTATTATGCGATGATAGTTAAGTTAATTTGGGTCGTAGGGGCGTGCGACCTTAAGAAAAGAGTGTAGAGAGTAATTAGAAGTTGACAAATTTTATTTAAAACTATTTAATAATTAAAATAATAATAGTTTATTGTGATTTATTTAATTAAAATGAGAAATAGAGGAATTGAGCCAAATGTGAGAATTAAGGAAAGTTACGGGGAGGAGGAAGTAATAAGTGGGTATGTTTGAGCTAAGTGTGTAATTTTGAGAAAATTTACCCTAAGTATAAGATTAAGAAATAAACCTAGAATTGGGAGAATTCTATCACTACGTATAGAAAGTGAAAAGAGGCAAATGGTAGGAGTAGAAGGTTGAAGCTTGAAGAAGAAGAAGAACACCTAAGTTAGAGAATTAATTTGCTTTGTATAAATTAAGGTAATTGAAGACCAACCTTAATAATGGGTATATGCATGAGAGGTATAGTAGATGACTCCTTAACCTTTAATAGGATATTTTATATTGATTAAATATGAGTTTTTGTGTTTTTATGATATTAAATACCTTCAACATAATTCTCATTTGTGTTTTTATGATATTAATCCCAAGCTAGGAGAGGAGGCTTGGAGCTCGGAGAGGGGGCTCATAGGTTCGAAGATGAGACTCGGTTCATGAGAGGACCAAATATTGAGTTGGTATCACGTGCGTATGCATCGAGTTTCATAGTTGAGTTGCATTACATAAGCGAGTTGTATGCATATATTTATTTGTGTGTGATTGTTGAGTTGGTTGTGAGAATGTATTGTGACATGTTGTATGTAATTATCTGTACAACATGAAAGTATTAATACTCTACCTTATAGTATGTAACTACTCAAGAAAATTGCTAAAATTGCTTTGGAGAACAATTTAGCAGAAGTGGTGAAATTTTCCATATTGAAAAGTTCATTATAAACACTTTAGTTAATCATTAAAGAGAGAATTCAAACTTTCTATATTCTATAGTGAATTAATTGTAGATTAATGACAAAATACCCCTTTTGGTCCCTTAAGTATACCTTCTGGTTCATTTTGGTCTTTCAATTATTTTTCGTGCCATTTGGGTTCGTTAAGTTTCATAATATTTCAAATAAGTCCCTTCCGTCATGTTGCCTCAAAGGTCCGTCTATTTTGTCTACCTGGGCAAGTGAGCTGTCAAACTGACCTTAATTGATAATGTTGAAAGACATAGGGATATTTCCACAAAGGTTCTAAAATGCATATGACATGTTACATATACATGTTCAAAATGACTTCAAAATATAGTACAAAAACCATAAATCAAATCGTTACATTAACTGATCAAAAACCATAAACTAAACAAAGACTAATTAAGACTAGGTGGTTTTCTTTGATGGAATCCTCTTTGTTGGGGTAATCTTTCTTGTTGTAGGACCAATCACATTCTTTGAAGCAGATAATCTTGTTGTTAGTCCTGGTGCTACAAAGGGCCTTCTTACACCAAGCTTCTATGACTTTTTAGTTGCTTTTGCATTTTCCCTTGAGCATTATCCTGATACAGCCTTTCCTCTAGAAGACTGGGTTGCACTCATGTAAGTCTATGTTGCTGAGGTTTGAGTTGCAACCACCTGAGTTTCAGGAGCATTACCTTGTGTTGCATTGGACTGAGATGCTGCTACATGGGTAGATGTTTCCTGACTTGCATTGGCTTGAGATGCTAAAGCATTAGTAGTTGTGGCCTGACTTGGTTGAGATGCTGGTGTGACCTTGCAGGTTAATTTGTTATGGCCTACTTATTTGGACCTGGAGCACTTGATAATAAAACATGTCCTTCTAATTTTTTGTCACTCCCATCAATCTCTACTTGCTCAGGATTTCTCCTTTTATTGAGTCTACCAGGCATCTTCCTAAACTTAGGTGGCTGCACATATGGATATGGAGTCTTGACCCACAAATTGGATTCATTCACAAGGTATAGAACATGCTTGTACACGACCTTGTATATAGAGATCCTATAGTATTCAGAAATGTAATCATCAACTTTAAAATTCCTACTTTTCGTGGATGCAATTACATGGACACATGAAAGACCTGTTTGATCCCATCTTCTGCAAGAGCAATGAAAATCCTTCAAATCGCAGTGAATGTTTTAGCTGGGTTTTCCAAATGCCTTACTTCAAACATATGCTCATCTAACATTCTACAATGACAAGAAATGCCATTAATAATAGTACTGACCAATACTATATATAACAGTAAAATTGCTAACATGTTTACATACCTGACAAGCCATAAGTTAGTAAAATTGCTAGTTATCTCAAGTTTCTTTTTAATGTTGGGCAAAATATCATTACCAGATACATCTTGGAACCTCATTCTATTTTTTGCACATCTTTCCATAATGTAAGTTCTGATCTCCTCAAGCATTGTCACAAGTGGTTTTCGTCTAGAGTCAAGAATTACACTGTTAAAAGACTCCGACATGTTATTGAGCACAACATCACACTTATTGGTTGTTCTAAAATATGATCTACTCCAATATCTTGGTGGAGTCTTCATCATATGGAGATATGCTTCTTCATTGGCCAACCTCATTCTTTTCATCTCTCTTTCCCAAGCTTGAGCATATGTTGACTTTGCACAAGAACTTGTAACTTGGCACAATAGAGCTCCCAGTCACAACCATCCTTACATCTTACCCTCACTCTTTTCTTGTCATTTTTTATGAACTTCAGGTCTCTACCATTTTGTACAGCATATGAGGTGACTGCATCCTTAATGTCACTTTTGGAAGTAAAGTACATACCAAGCTCCCATTTTTAGTTGGACATATCTTTCTTTTCTTTGAAAAGTGGGTACTTCTTCCTATTAATTCTACTACTATCATCACTATCACAACCTCTTTGAAGATCATCGTTGTCATTATCAGTCCCCTTACACTCTCCTGTATCTTTCATGCTCTTTTTTTTCCCTAGACTTTCCATCACTTTCATACGCAATGAGATCAACAAGTTCATCTTCATCCATCTCATCATACCCATCAGATTCATCATCATTGGTACCTCAAGGGCACTATCATAATGAAAGCTCTCATCCTCACTATCATCAGAATTAGATTCATCATGCACCTCACCCATATTGTTTGAGACAACTTCAACATTGTTTGAGGAAACACCAACAAAGCCATGATTCAACCCAATATCAACTTCCTCCATAACAACATTACCACCATTCAACTCAGCTTCTCCTTCTTCACAGCAATATTTCCACCATTTAGCCCAGGTTCTCCTTCTTCCACAACAGCATTTCCACCATTTTGCCCAAATTCTCCTTCTTCCACAACAACATTACCACCATTCAGCCAAACTTCTCCTTCATCCACAACATTAGCATCATTCATCTTATCCAATTTATCATCTATTTCATCATGCAACTTATTAAGAAACTCTTCAACCTCATCTACAATGATCTCAGGCTCAACAACATTATCAATTGGTCCATCACAAAAATCAGGTTGAGACAGCGTGTGTTGAATGTAAATGTCAACTGTTTGGTGCACCCTGTAAAGGTCTGCAATTTTTAAAGCACCTGTGTCATGAACTAAGGCATTCATCCCAAATTGTGGATCCTTGTAATACATTTTCTCAAAGTCCATATAACCTAATTCCTTAAAAACACCTACTAACTCAAAATAACTTCACCTATCAGCATCTACTTTCAACTTTTCTACCATGCCCCCTTCATACACACTAAGTTCAACATCAATGAGTACACCACTATTGTGAATTTTGAGCTCAAGAATTCCGTCCATTCTCACCTAACACATTTCATTAATAATATTTCAAATCCCTCAATCTACCAAAATTTAAACCTACAAAAAGCCCTAAAACTAACAAAACCTTAAATCTTGTTAAACCCTAAATCTAAACAAACCCTAATAACGAGCAGAAAATACTTACCTGGTATAGTGTCTTTGTCTTCAGTTGTCCCTTCTAATATAGTCGCTACGACAATCGCCTTCTTCTTCGCAGTCGCCTTTTCTTCTTCTTGTTTCAGACTTAGGTGTTTTTTTGTTTTGATAATACTGAATGGGGTTAACCCTTAAATTATGTTGTACGCGTATGCCTTTCACTGCCAATTCATCATACAATATGTCATCTGGATGCTTTTTTTGAACTTTGACTAACAATTCACTAACGGAAGGATTAACGTGGATATGTTAAAAAACTTAAAGGACCCATATGACACGAAAAATAATTGAGGGACCAAAGTGAACGAAAGAGTATACTTAAGGGATCAAAAGGTGTATTATGCCTACATTAATAAAGAAAATAAAAACCATCCATATTTAAAGTTATTTTTCACAAATGTGACAAACTGCATTAACAAACATTCAATGTTACTTCTTTAACCTCTTTAGGTCTTTTATTTGATTGTTTAAGCCTGTGTTTGGAATTCTAGAGAAATCACAATATGGACGCACATTCTGTAAAAGCTACCAATAGGAGCTTCTAAAAATCACGGTGAAAGGGTGTGAAATGTGAGGGGGCAATGGCCCACCATGTTTCCAAAGGCACTAAAATTCATTTGCCTGTACGTTTTAAATTCAATTAGATTGTTATCGTTATTTGTTCCACTTTTGTAGTCCACTTTCTCAACTTTATTCAAATACATTCTTAAAACCAAATCAAACCCTAGACTAAACAAAAGAACTAATGATATTCAAATATAAGTATCAAGTTTAAGTAAGCAAATAGAAGATCGGCACGAAATGTAAGATAACATAAAAACATGATGTAGAATGTTCAAAAGAAAATCCATGCAGCTAATAGCATAAATTAAAACAACTCATCACAACAATTATCTTTTTACGCACTATAATTTCATGACATTGATAAGAATCATGTGAATCATGTATCGCAGCTTCACATCCATAATAATTTAATAATTCCATGACATTACGGAGAAGTAGTGATATAATGCTTCACATGTAAAGTATGCTGCTAAATGAATAACAGACTAAATATATGTATAAAAAAAAATTAAATATATTTATCAAAGGAAGTTCAAACTCTAATTCACAACACCAACATGAACACACTAAAAGAAATTCCATTTTTCTTGACAGGGTCACTTAGTTTTAAGATAAATATGATCCCAAATTAAGACACATGACCTTAAAATTCTGGCCATGTCGCTGGAGATAACATTGACACCTGTCACAAATCCTCTTGGTAAATTCATATTCAGGGCAGCTAGCTCTCTAGCATACCAAATAAATCAAATATTTTATAGTTCAGATGTGAAGAATCTGATGAAACTGATGAGAGGGCGACCACAAAGTACTTGTATGGGTCCCTAGCATAAAGAGTACAAACAAATAGGTAAAAGAGATCATTTTCTTAAGCCTCCAAGGCCTCTAATAGTACAATAAAAGACAGAAAATGGCATTGAATATTAGATAAATTAAGCATGCGACCAACTCTAGTGCCTTTGAATTACTAGATACCAATACCCCACCCAGTAAATGATCAATGACATGCAAACTATAACCATAAATTATGTTCAAGCGCAAGCACAAGCACAACAAATGATCAAAGATAGAAGGGTTTGTTAGGAAAGGATTACTACTGGACTTTTTTTCTTTTTCCCCATACAACTCCCTTCTTTTCTCTGCTTCTACAAAGCATCCTTGTCATGAACCAAAGTAATAATAATAAATAAAAAAAGCCGAGCCAATCAAGACTAGTGCTAGTCTATCCTTGCATAGTCTTTTCTTGAACGAGATGAGGGCGGTATGTTTGAGATAGGAGGAATGCTTGAGATAGGAGGATTCATTCTTCGCCCTAAAATATATACCAGCCAAGTTAGATTGATACAGATACATCATATATTACTATACATAAATTTTTACAAGCATCACAAATTAGACAATATGATACTGGATCAGAAAGAAAAAAACATAAAATCCTAATGCTTGGAGTAATATTGGAATTTAAAATGTAATGAAATCAAAACAAAATAACAAAATTAAATAAAAGGAAAACAAAGGATGTATGGATGGCAGTTAATAATATGTACCCCATGTCATACTGCCGGTGAATGAGGCATTCCTGGGAGAACGAGGGCCCACATTGCTGAAACCAGAAGGAGCCTGAATCTTAATTTGATTCCAGTCACTACCCTGAGGAGGTCTACCATGTGTAAATCTTGGAACAGATTGGTGTCCAAAACGGCTTGGAGAATTTTGTAAAACATGCGGCATGAGATGAAAAGGCTTTGAGATAGAAGGTATATATGCTGCTTGGTGATCATGTGTTGGGGGGCTACCCATCTCCACATTAGAAAATGTTTGACCAGGTCCATTTAGTCTGTAGCACAGTAAAAGACAGAGTAGGTGATCAATGACAGTAAAATAAGGATTTTCAGAATTTAACTAGAGAGAAAATATAAGGGAAGGGAAACATTCCATAAAATTTTATTTCCACCACATGTTAATAAAAGAAAGCTCATAGATTGTAATAATATCCATGTCATAGTTATATACTATAAGTCAATTTTAATAAATAAGGAAAATGCCTTCACAAGTTCTGTATGCTAATAAAGGAAAATCAATTTTATTTTCCCCATTTTAAAAACTAGTAATGCATTAGTATGGACTCAAGCCAAAAAGTAGTCATATTTGGTGGACCAAAATATAAGCAAAATTTATAACTAACTTCAACCTCTTTAACGCTGTGTTTCTCAAAATATCTTTCAATGAAACAAGTTCAAAAACAAAATTAAACAAAAAGAAAGGGTCGTTAAGTAAATTACTTCAAAAAACAAATGAATGAAGTTAATTGTTACTCTTAATCTGTTTAATTACTTATTTATCTTTGTTTATAATTGAGCTCGAAGGGAGTAATAAGGAGTCTAATTCATGGGAAAATGAATTATCAGCATATTAAACAAATAAGCAGGCTACGGTCAAGGAAGCGCAAACATGCATGTGGGTGGTTATCACAAGAAGCAAAGATAGAAGCTAAATGCAACAGAAAAAAAATCATCAGCAGACAGCCCACCTCTGCATGGTTATTGGAGAACTTGAGTTGGAGACATGGTCCCTCCTTCCGAATCCAGACCATGGTTCACTGGAACCAAGATTCATACTTCTGCCAAACTCAGTTGTCAAACTTTCATCTGAACCACCTTCTTGCAGAAGTAGTTCATCACTGGAATGAAATTACAATAATTGCAAAGAAAACTAATATCAAAATACATTATTAATTAACTTCAGGAAAATTTCAAAGGCAAAACAATGAGAACTAGAAGATTCAGTCCGGTTTGACTCTGTTCACAACAATCACGGACCAAAATTAAATGAATACTTGAATTCCTCCAGACATAAATTTTAGTTTCTTTCAATTCATTATAGAGAAACAGTATATTTTCTTAACTCTGCCTACTCGCCGTTTTTTACATCTTAACCGCTTATTTAATTCATTCTGCTTGTTGTTTTGTTTTCTTAGGGCATCTCTCTGATGCTAGCAATTTTATATTAATCACCTCCTCATTCTTTTTTAAAATAAAAATAAAATCATCAGCATAATCAATTACTGTTTAGGAGCCAACTGTGTACCTATAATTAGGGTCCCAATCTCCGGGGTCAGGCAATGAAAAACCTGTCTCCATTTTGTCATGAATCAATTCAGTCGATTGTGAGTTCATATTAGAACCAGGCATAATCATGGATGGAATGTTCTGATTAGCAGATACGCTTCCACGCTGCTTCCAGTTTCCAGGATTAATATTTGATTGTAGATATGAGGGTGAACTGCCAGGAGCTTGTGATGTTCCCTCACCTTGACTTAAGCTATCAGGATATTGACCATGCCAGTGTGAAGAAAAGGTTGTTTCTTGAGTTTGTGGACTTCCAGAATGTCCCCAATTTTTCCTTCTATTAAACTGGCTAACTGCAGCCGACTTGCCTAAAGGGGATCCATGAGAGGTTCCTCTTGCAGGAGATGTAGGTCCAAAATGTCCCGGCGAACCAACTGAAATCTGACTATATGAACTTGGTGGAGTAAATTGAGATGGACTGGCACCAAGAGGCAAGGGAGCAAAATTCCCACCAGATGGACTTACACCCAGTCCATTCCCCGGTTGGTACTTAACTCTTCTTCGAGCATCAGGACTATTTCCAAGCATTGCCATACCGCCCTGACTGTGCATGTTCATACCAGATGGACCAATAGGTGAATAATAAGCAAACATGTTACTGCTCTCTCCATAACTTCCATAGCTGCTTCCAAGCCCAACATTATCATTATAGCTCCCATGGCTTCCAACACTACCATAACTATTTGCAGGTGGATGTTGCGCCATCTGAAAATGTGGACTACTATAGAGGGAAGCTCTGTTTTTTCCTGCAACCTGCAGGAACAAAATAGTCAACTAGCAAAAAATGGACATCATTATGAATATAGTCAACTAGCAAAAAATGGGTATCATTATTTCAAAAATGAAGGCCATATACGATTGGAACCCAAAAGTAGAGGCACAAATTAATGGAAGACAGGACAATTCGGTAATGAAAGAAGTGTGTTATTTCTTAGAATTTGGGTTGGACCTAATTTAACCTTACAAAAATGACCTGCAAGGTGAGAATTGCCCCCCACCCCACCCCAGACTTACAATTATATGTCAAGGTCATATCATATCTTATCCAATGTCGGACTCTTAACACACACTCCTCATGCCCAGTACATGACATTTAGAGTGAGACCTGAGTGACCTGATTGCGAAAACGACATGTAAGGTGAGGATTGCCCTCGCGTATAAACATATGTCTATGTAATATATCATCCAATGCCGAACTTTTAACACATACCCCTCACGCCCAGGACTTTTAACATCTAGATAGAGCCTGACCCAAGTAGCCCAATAGCAAAAACCTGAAAGGAGGCCCAACGGATCTTGAATAGGTTCTAATACCATCTTAGAATTTGGGTTTGGTCTAACTCAATCTCACAATACCGGCTTATAAGGTGAGGATTGCCTCCATTTATGAAGATATGTCCGCGTCATCTCTCATCCTTTTACAGAGGAATTGATATTCTTACAGCCTAGTGCCAACCTCCTTCAGAGAAAAAAAAATGCTCTCTTCCCATAACCAATTCAATAACTCTACAAAATACCCCATCACTCTATCCTCCACCCTACGTAACAATGTTACAGTATTATAAAACTTCATTTCTTTCTCTCTCATAAAATCAAAGGTTATTAAAGACATACTTCTATGTGTTGAATAATTCACTGTCAGGAAAATATCGATGGTGATATGCAATGAAATATAGCTGGTGGATTTTAACTAAAATGTTTCTGAATTGAGTTGAATACAAAATGAGTTTGTGTTACACGTCCCTCTAGTTTCTAATCTGATCTCAGGTTGAAATTTCAGCTAGGGAATCTAGCATCCTTCCAGAGGCAAGTCACTCACTTGAAAACCCTCAATATAATTAAAACCAACACAAGTTTAATATCTGAACTACTAACAAGGTTGCCTTGTAACATATGTTTGAAGTGCATTTCCAGTTAATAAAAAAGCTGCATGTGTAATCCTTACTATGTTGCCCTAGCTAACAGTATGTGGTAGAGAGCATGTAATTGTTGAACATATTCTCAAAATATATGGCGCTTCAAAGGGAAACCCCTTTGCTGAGACAAAAGCTTGGAAACAACAGATCATCCCCTACAAACATGTGCCAGAAGTCCATACCATTCTGGGAATCAAACTTGTGACAGGGTTTGATACCATATGTCGAATTGGATGCTTATCTAGACCTAAAGCTAATTTTAATGTTTAGGGCAACCACATTAAAGTCTAAAGCTAATATTTAATGTTTAGGGCCCAACTTTTTTTATTTAAGCACATCAGCAAGCACTGTAGTTTGATCTAACTCAAACCCCATGTAGGCCTTGCCAAGTAGAATGTAGGCCCACACCCAGCATCTAGAGGCACGTTTTTCAAAAATCTGCTATTTGTTAGAATTTGGATTGCCTTCATCACATTCACAACTCTATTCATATTAGCGGCGGCATGACTGAGTATATGAAGCTACTCCTGCTTTAAGGGCATTAACTGTGTACTTATCTGGTTAGAGCATAAAATTTGAATATATTAACGAAATAAATTCTCTAAAGCCATCACAAGAATTTGTTAGCTCTTAACAAGGCTTTGTTGGTCTTCTTTCCTTTTGAATCCAGTTTTAGGTTAGACTATGCGCCGGTTAGGACCCAACTAGAAAAGATTGGGTAGAACACAAATAATATTGAACTGAGGAAGAAGACTGATATATTGCTCAAGTTCGAAACAACAATCAGTACAATTCATTAAAATACATTGGATGGAGCTTAACTCTAAGGGATAATGGAAATGTAAATACTAATGAAAACAAAATAGGCAAGATCCCTCCAGCTAAACCCTGCACCACCAATCATACCGGTGAATTTTTGCCTGCCGCATTTTTTTATTTTCCTTCCCTTAGTCATTAACTTTTTTGTCCTACGATACCTGCATCTCCTCTCTCTCCAATCTTAGTTTTTCCATGCGTACAGTGAACTCTTGCCTGCCTCATTTTTTAATCTTCATTCCTTTAGTCTTTCATTTTTTTTATCTTTCTTCCTTTATTGCCGTTTTTATTCCTTCTCCATTACCCTCTCACATTCCCTTTTTTGTCTCTTCTATTATATACTTGCAATATGGGTCTAGCAATGCCCATCTTAGGTACAATTGTCATTTTCTCTATGAAGTCCTTTAAATGAGTTCTTGTCCTTTTTAAGCTAAAAAAATCATCCCTATACTTGAGATGAAGACAGTAACAGTTACAGTCGTCGAAGACTCACATTTGGTGATAGGCCAGCAGCAAACCAGTGCCCTCCACCTTTATGATTATCAACCTTGATATTTTGAACTACAGGCTAAAAAGTCACAGAAAAATTAGATGAATATTAGTAGGTCATGAAGAGAAAAAAATCCATTGATTGATCAAATAACTTAATGCAATAGCAGAAAAATAACACCAAAATAAAATAGACTGATTAAATAATATAAAAATGACATCCAAATAAAATAGACTGACTAAAAAACTAGAAGAGAACAAGAGAAGCATATGCGGATGGACTCGGTATTTACAAATATAATAAATACAGATGTAATTTTCCTAAATATCATATTTATATGATACATTGAACCTAAACATTCCCACTGAACCTAGACACATATAAATGTGTTTATTACACAGCCGATATATAGAAAATTATTCAAAAGCAGATTAGGCAGTAACAATAACAAATAACAAATTTTATACTTCTGAGACATGCAACCTAAACATCACTTTTACTGGAGAAATGAAACATTTCCAATAACAATTTAAAGGATATTCAGTACTGAATAGAATCCATTGATTGATCAAATAACTTAATGGAATGGCTGAAAAATAACATCCAAATAAAAAAGACAGATTAAATTATAGAAAAATAGCATCCAAATAAAATACACAGATTAAATAACATGAGAATAAGAGAATCATATGCTGATGGATTCAGTATTTACAAATATAATAAATACAGAGATGTAATCTTCCTAATTGTCATATTTTAACGATACATCGAACCTAAACATTCCTACTGAAACTACTAGACACACATACATGTTTCTTACACATCTGAGATACAGAAAATTATTCAAAAGCAGATTAGGCAATAACAGTAACAAATAACAAATCACATACATCGGAGTGAATATGAAGCATTTCCAAAAAAATTTAGGCAATATGAAGCATTTCCAATAACAATTTAGGCAAGAGTGAATATGAAGCATTTCCAATAACAATTTAAAGGACAGTCAATGTTGAATAAATAGTTTAAGTTAATTACAAGAGTGAATATGCTTTAGAAATGAGATTTACTTACAATATGAGGGGTCTCGGGGGATGGTCTGTAAGGGTGAGTAAAAGGTTCCCCAGTTACAAAAGGGTGTTTGGAAGCCTGCAGGAAAACAAACAACAATTGGATAATTATTAAACTTTGAGTGAACACAAGCCAAACTTTAACTTGAAAGATGGGTCGGCGCAGACAAGACATAACCAACTACCTGGAAGGGAGACCAGCGTTTTGCAGGGTCAAATTCAACAAGCCCTCTCAAAAAGTCAATAAGAGCCAATCGTATTTGACTTTCTATAACACAAGTGCAATTCAAACAGCATTAATCAGTGACACGTGAATTGAATATGGAAACGAAACATGCAAACAAAATAAAATAGAATAACCCTGTTGAGGAGAAATTTCAATCCTTCACAGGAAGCTAACCTTTGGCAATATCTTCCTTAGCTAGGTTTTTCCTGTAGGGGTAGTTTGAAACAATTGCTTCAAGATTCATATGTTTAAAATACTCTTTTCCAATTGATGGCTTCTTCAAATCTCTCTGAACAGGAACCAGAAATATGATATTAATCATGTAATATTTTTGTAAAGAAACCAAAAGGACAAAACAATATGTGGAGATGCAACAATTTTCATATGGGAGAAATATCCTAGAGCAAAATCTGTAACAAAAAACTTACAGCTTCATATTCTTCCTCTGTCAATGCTTGATAAACACTTCCATTTTTGGAACCCTCACTGATTTCTATGTTCTGGAGACTCCCGATACACTTAAAGAATTTACTAGTGTTTTTAGCGTCACGTAGTACATAATCAGGTGGTTGTCCTCTACAATATATTCACAACATATTTAGCATCATTAGTCAACTAATATGTAGATGATAGCTAGATCAAATATTTTAGTTTCATATTCAAAATCTGATAGCAATCCAATGTCAGAGAGAGAGAGAGAGGGCGGGGGGGGGGGGGGGGGAGATTGAGAGGTCAAAAGTTTGGCGAGATAGGGAGAGGAAGTGAGAGCCAACTGCATGGCCCCGACAGAGTTTTCTAGTGTCTAGTTTGGGATTTCTTAATAACAGGCTAGAAAAGAAAGAGCATGTCTCAAATTTACACTTCATTTAAGTGTCTGAGAAAAATGGAGTTCTCTTCTTCCTATCACAGCAGATGTTGAAGCTATAAATGCTTAACAAACCGCTCTGTTTAGACCACTACTATCTGGCCCATAAGGTGAAGACAATCAAAGCCTACCCTAGATTCTATAGGCGACCTATTATCGAGCCACCTAGATCACACTTCAGAGTTCAGTGATCGCTATTGAGGAGGTATTGTGAGCCCCACACAATAAGCTGAAAGTAACTCTCACCATACAAATCGATTTTGTGGGGTTCAGTTAGTCCCTCCCAACCCAAAACATAAGACGGTGAGGGTAACCATTTTGAAAGAAAAACTTCGTTAAATAAAAATGAAACTTCAATTTATGTTTCATATGACAATTATTCATCTGGCTGACTTATAAAGTATAATTTAGAATTTAAATTAACCAGGGCTAAAATATCTTCAAGGTGGTATCATACTTTTGATATATAAAATGGACAGTCACATGAATAAAATATGTTTCTCCTTGAGAGATAGTAGCATACCCAATTATTTCAATCATCCTTTTCAAAAGATCGAATTCTGAAGCCCCAGGGAATAATGGTAATCCAAGAAATAATTCCGCCACTATGCACCCAAAGGACCACATATCAATAGCTGTTGTGTATCTAATGATGGGTTAAGGGCCAGTATAATTATGAAGCAAAATAAACATGAAAATAACCTGAAAATCAGCTATTAACATCTTCCGAAGAAAATATAACAAGAGCACTATGTGTGCCATCAACTTAGACAACAGCATGCTGCTACTTAAATATAGCATCTCTGTATATGCTTCAATTATTTCATTAAAGCATACAGAGTATGAGGATAATGTATATCATGTTGCAATGTGAATATAACAAACCTGACACATAAGGTTATAGTAAAACTGGAGCATTAAAGAGTACTGAAGAAAGACTTGCTTTGGCAAATCAACAAATTCATTCCCCACCTCTGAGCAAAATGAAGGAAAACATGGCTCGAGGTGATGGACAGTAGCTCCAGTTGAACAAAAAATGTTCTTTAATGATGCTCCTTCTAAGTCATAGTAGTAAAATATCAAGCAAAAAGTAAATGTAGAAGATTTAATTGTCATAAGATGAAGCTTTGGCAAAATTATTCATTTTTTTGACTGATATCATCAACATAAACCAAACTATGGCTCACATGCTATAGCACAAAGTTTATCTAAAGAGCACCTGAAAATACGATGCCAACTGCATGCAGCTTGTAATGTAAAAAAATGATGAGGCAAGAAAATAAAAGCACTGAAAAATAGAAATAAAAAAGCCTGCAAAGAAAGGAATCAAGCTATCAGTTACTAATTTCATGGGTTAGGATACTGATATCCAAGAAGAACCTCAGGAGACCTATAGTATCGACTCTGCACAAAAAACAGGTAATACATATAATGTAAGTACCAGATAATTATAACTAAAACAGGAGTTTTCATAAAATTCTACTTTTGACAGTGAATGTATACCTGAATATAGGAATATACAGTGCGGTTTTCCATGCATGCGGATCCGAAGTCAATAATCTTTATTTCTGCTGGCTTCACACTGATGTGCATAAAACAAAGTTAAATAAAATCTCAAAATGAAATAGCTGCAGCATACATGGAAAGTTAACAAAAATAGCTGCAGCATACAGTTCTTTATGAGCATCTTCATGTAAGAAACCAACCTCGCACATAAAAGAATGTTTTCTGGCTTCAGATCACAATGAATAATGCCAGCATCTTTTAAGAGAGCCAGTCCACATAAAATCTTAAAACATAAGTTTAAGAAAATAGATTATGATGAGATAAGATATCAAAACCAACAAAAAAGGACTGAACAGCTTGGCCATACAGAACTGGCATACCTGCTTAGAGAACAGCTGAACAATACCAAGTGACAATCCCCTAAAATGATTCATTTTGATAAGCTCATACCTGTATACTATATAATGTCAATACCAAAATATGCAAGAGGGAGGGACAACAATTCTAGGGTAGCATCATTGCATAATTCATCCAAGATTTTTAGTTCATTCAAACTTGAACATTTTCCAAGTTTTGATACATTCACATTGATCAAAGTCAGACAAATATCAAACAGAAAAGAAGTTAACAACTTACAGGTTTGTGTCCAGCAGTTCAAAGCATATGCACAAATGCCGTTGATATACAAAATAATCAAATATACGAACAATGTGATGCTTATCCTCAGGATCGTACTTCTTATTTAACTACAGGAAAAGAAAGGGAAAAAAAAGTGTCTTCCTGAGAACCTTCACATAGTTGCATCTTAATAATGATAATAATATTAATAATAACAACAACTGCTTACCGTTGTTAAAATAGTTACTTCAACCAGCGCCTGTTGATAGTATGCAGGTTGATTTTTAATGATCTTCACAGCAACAAAACTGTTGGTATCTGAATCCCAGCATTTGGCCACTTGTCCAAATGTCCCGTGACCAAGGAGATCTTTGACAGTATATCTAAATCATAACAGAATGTAATTATATGAAGACGTAGAGATTTTTCTGTTATTGCGACACATTGGTATCCCCATAAAATCAACAGGTGTTGATATTCTTTAAGCATACATAATTATTACATAGAATGAAGAAACAAAACATGAATGACTAACCTTCTACTTTTCTCTACATGGATCAAGACCAAATTCACTGTCAGAATAAGATCTGAGTTTAGATTATCATAGCCATCATTAAGCACTCCAGTAGATGGGCTGGTCAAAAATCTCTTTGGATTTAGATCTTCGGAATATTTAAACTGTGGATTGCATATTTGGTATGTTTCAACTATTTCCTTGGTCAATCTTGCCACCAACTGCAAATTAGAAGTTGAGCACCAGTTGAAACTTTGTCAGTACTCTAAGCTCCAAACAGTCACGTAAATGAGAACAGCAAAACTAGCCATCTCATATTAAAATTATGCTAGTTACATGTCCATGTATTTAGAAATAAAAATTAGAGATAGCAGTGATCTATCTATCTATCTACCCATATTTGTGTGTGCACGTGCGCATATCAGCATTTACTTAGTTCCTAGAAAGACTATTCTAGCGAGTATATCTTCTAATTAATCTCCAGTTAGAACATGCTTTAGTTGCCAACAGAGCTTTCAAGTAAATCACATCATCAGCATATCAACGCGCAAAGAAAGTAAAACCTACAAATAACTCCGCCCAACTGTACGTATCTCATCCTCCACATCAACGCACAAACCAAGGTGAGCCAGAGCTTTAAAGAAAAGTCTGGGAACTATAACAGAGCTCAGACAGGTAACAGAGGACTGGGAAGAAAGTGCCAACTCAATATAGGAATGAATGGTAGAAAAGGGATAAGTACAAATGTATTTCTTTGCAGAGTCCAAACATGTTTTGTTTTAAAATTTGCATTTGATGGCCATTACCCAAAGTAACAGTTAATTCTACGTATGTTGTCAATAGCGCGCTAGAGGAATATTGTAGCAGTAGTAGGGTTCGGCGGATGCTTTAGGCATGTGAGTCGCCGTCAGCAATAGCAGTTGTAGCTACCGCTAATTTTGTGTATTTTAGATTCTATTCTATAACTATTAAGTATGATGGTCTCTTTAAATTTGTGTATTTTCTATTTTGATGTATTTACATTTTTACTTTGTACACGAAGTTATTAACTTATTAGTCTTTGCAATCGCGGCTATCCTGCCAGAGCATTTTAGGGGGTTGGTGGTATGCAGCACTGTCTGAGATAAACAACATAGCATTCTGCTTAGATAGCTTCTTTGATCTCTCTATCACTGATTTAATACTTCAACATCTGCAATGAACTACCAAGTCTTCATAAATAATCCTGCTTAAGTCCATCCATTTTCACAGCATTCAACACAGTTATGACAATCAGATTGATTTAAACTCCGATCCCAGTGTGAAGTCTCCTAAAAAAGAAAAAGTACCAACCCTAGGTAACCCTGAGCTAGAGCACCTACAGGACTTTTGTTTCTCAATAAACCTTCTTACACTTGCTTTCTAGCCAAATTAATAACATCAATTCCTTATGCTTGAATGGTTCTACTATACTATCTAAGGCATCATGGGTTATTGACTCAGGTACTTTTACTAATAATATGAGATTCCGTTCCCCGTGTCACTTTGTTGTACTACCCCACTTTAGGTAGAACATTACTTGACCAACCGTGCCTTACATGATAATTTGGGTACCTCCCGACAACATTAAACTACAAATTGGCCATTAGCCTCTAATCCAATTCAACCAGATAAGAAAACATCAGATAAACCAGAACATCACGAAAGAGAGACTGAATAGTTAATTGACATATGGATTGATTACAGCGTCAAATGCTTCTCCGAGACATCAACTGAAAAAGCATTGACTAAACGAAGTGTTTGATGGATCTTATAAATATCAACCTAGGAATGATAGACATTCATAGATAGGAGTTTTAACTCAATATTGGGATTATTATTTACCACGGATAGGAGTTTTTACTTTTATATTTTTTGGCCATCCAACATTGACAACATTCGTTTGAAGAAATCACTCCGACCAAGTCCTCAAACCGGATTACCTCCAAGAGAACTCTCATCTCACACACAAAAAAAAAAAAAGAACACCTTTTGAAGCAAAAAATTCCTTCACAACACACAGAAGCATTTCCTAAAACACAAACTAATTCCAAATAACACACTAATTCAATAACAACACAAAAAAATAATAAACTTACAGGCTTCCTAGCAATAGCACGATACTTTGAGGACTTTCCAGCAGCATTAACTCGTTTATCTTCTTTCTGTTGCTGGCCTTCAACCAGCGGCACAAAAGGAGCAAAAGCAAGCTCCCTGGGACACCATCCTGAGGAAGAGGAAGACGACGCCGTTTCAACAATCGTATCTCTGGACTGAGTCTGCTCCGCTTCACTACTACAACTACTACTACCTCCAGGTCTAACCTCATCCATCACCCAAACAGCAAAAGAAACAGACCCAACCAGACCCTAATTTTCAATTCCAACAACTCACAAATTCCCTGTTCAAATTCCAATTCAACTTCCATTACTATTACTCATAACATAAATTAAACAAAAAAAAACTATATAGTGAAGAAACTAACCCCGATTTTTGCAAAAACTACGCTACGATTCTGAGGTATTCACCGACGGATTTTAATCCCATCGTGAAATTGAACCTCCAGAATCATCGTACGGTCAGGAAAAACCTGAGATCCATCGATGACCGGAGATTGAATTGATGGCGATGACGATGATGATGACGGTGGTGTTGGTGGTGGTGGTGGTGGTAAATTTTTTTTATTTTTTATTTCTTTTTTTCCTTGGGAATGAGTTGAATCGGAGGGAGGAAAATGGAAGGAAAAGAAAGATGAATTTTCGAGGGGATTAGTGAGAGAAAAAAAAAAGAACGAAAGCGATTGGGATATTTGATTTTTTTTTATAAATAAAATAAAAATGAAAAGAAAATATTTATTTATTACTATACCGTTGGTTTTTGCTTAGAGAGAAAAAGAGGAGACAGTGAATGCAATGAGTTTGGTCTTTGACGGATGGTCTGGGAGGTTGGCACGGCCCATCACGCCGTCTTCGTTCGCAGTTTGGTCAAGATGGAATAATTCCAATATATGTTTATATTTATATTTGTATGCATTAGATAAAAAAATGTACTACAGTATCTATTTATTTTTTTAACGAAAAAGTGTGTGTATTTGGTCAAAAATTCCAATCAAATGCATCTATTTATAATATTAAAAAGAGAAATATAAAAAAAATAAATGTTTTTGGAAAAACTTATGGTCCAACGTTAGAGTCTGGTTCTGGTCCGTTTCCTTTTTCCAACGTAAGAGTCTGGGTTCTTGGTCCATTTTCCTTTTTCCAACAGCTAACAACTCATGACAGAGTCTGGGTTCTTGGTCCCATTTTCCTTTTCTCAATATCTAAAGTCAGAGTCTGACTTCAGTCGTTAAATGGTTCTTGGTCCCATTTTCCTTTTTCCAATATTTAAAGGCAGAGTGACTTCAGTCGTTAAATACTTTGGCACACATAACAACTCTTTCTTCTTCCTCAATTGAATTGTCTTTTTCAAATGGAACCCAAGTATCAATCCAATTAGTCATTCCTATCACACATTTCCATTTTCAATTTTTTTGGTAGAATGGACATTCTCCTTTTCCAACCTATCTAATTCATTCGATTGGATTCTTCAGCAAACCTCATTCTTCTCATTCTTGCAAAGCATCTTTATTTACACGAACTTTAATTTGTAGCTTCAATTTTTCATAAATTTACATCTCAATAGTTTAACCATTGATAGTTTTTTTTTTTCTTAAAAAATTTGTAGTGTGGATATAAGGTATAACATGTAAAAGAAGAATTAGATGATGTTGATTTTGACACTTCACTACAAAACTTAGTTGTTCAAAGATATAAATAAATTAACAAACAAAAATTTGTATATCAGTATTTATATATACTTTTTATTTTTTAGATTTGTGCTTATTGTTTTATTGGTTTTGATTTACTTTTAACTTGTGTTCAAAAACTATGACTTGGGTTGAAAAAATTGATATTGGTTACAAATTTGTGTAACAATGAAGAGTTTTACAACTATGAGATGGGTTGAGAAACTTGAAGCTACATATGATATTGGTTACAAATATGTGTAATAATTAAGAGTTTTACTAAACATAATTATTTTTTCTTTTTCAATAGTTATTATTCCTATGTTGTCACAATTATGCGATTAACATTCATTTAGACTCGCTATATTTTGTATTTATTATTCAATGTGCTATTATTTTTCATACAATGATGAATCACTTTACTATTTTAATTATCATCTTCAAACTTTTTAAATTGAACACGTTAATATTAACTTTTAGTTTCAATTATTATAAGAAAATAAAATAGCAATTATATATTTTTTTTAAATATCACATTAAACTTTTTAAATGGAATACGTTAAGGGTCATGCTAACGAGTGCCCCAGGGGCACTCTTTAAGCATTCTAATTAAAGAATATATTCTATAGAAAAGTTAACAATTTCAATTTCCGAGGCAATTAATACACATATTATCAATAAAAACTAGCTATTTTAAGGTCTTAAAGAGTGCCCCTGGGGCACTCGTTAGCATTTCCCATACGTTAATGTTAACCTTTGCTTTTAAAAAATAGTTAATGTCAGATGACAACATCTTTATTTCTAATAATTCATATTTTATGTGCATTTAAAATATTTATGGAGTTATTATGTTAATTAAACCATTGTTATTAATGTAAAATATTTAACCTATTAATTAAAGTTTGAATATAAAATTTTTAGGATAAAAATAAATTTAATAAAGAATTTAAATATTTTTAACATTCACAAACATGTTATATATATTTACTTTTAAATGATATTAAGACAGGATACAAGTAGAAAAGAGAAGAGATGATTCTTTATATAAGAATTTAAAATAAGTTTATATTAAATCAAATAAATAATTATACATATTTATTTAATTTTTAATTCAAATTATTTTAAAATAATTGATATAGTATAAATTTGACTATTTAAAATTTACTATGATTATAAAGTATTTATCACATGGATTTAGAGTCTTACAAATGTTAACCAAAATCATTACTTTTCATTTTTGTACGAAACATCAAATTAATGACAATTATTTTTGTTCACATTTTCTTTGTCTATTTAATTAGTACACACAAAGTATTTCACCGCATCAAAATAACTAATAAAAGTATGGAATTGGTCTACATAATTAGGTGAAGATGGAAAAAAACAATTCACCTAAAATTCTAAGTAGTAAATTTGTATTCTATCTAAAAATAAATGGTAAGAAATAATATACAAATAACTACATGCATTCATAGTTGTTTATTTAATTTATTATTATTATTATTGTGATATATATATATATATATATATATATATATATATATATATATATATATATATATATATATATATATATATATATATATATATATATATATATATATATATAATGTGTATTACTAATTCTAATTTATATAATTTAAATATGGATATTGTTTAAAATATTATTTTCATATGATTTTTCAAAATATTCAGTTTATATTTTAGTTTTAAATTTTTAATGTATGAAATGTAATACAAATTCAAAAGTATGTGTGCATTAATCTAAAATAATATTATCACTTTTGAACCCGAGAGAGTTAGTCTAGTGGGAGGGTGCTTGGGCCTCAAGGATATGCAAATATATTACTATTTTTAAAATATATGGTTAAATATATAAAATCTCGGTAATGTTAGCAAGTTTTGATTTTAGTCCCGTAAAAAAAATTTTTGCAATCATCCCTTGTAATTTTTAGATTCCCTCAAGGACCCCTTGACTGCCACATAGCAGATAAGATTCTCTCTGGCTCCCTACGTGGCAGTCTATGTGGAATTTTCATTTTAATTTTAAATGATTTTTAAATTCCACGTGGAATAAAAATTTTATTTTTTTTTAAATTTTTTTAAAATTTTTTTTAAACAATTTTATGGGTTAATACCTATTTTGCCCCCTGTCATATGGGGTGTAGTTGAAAAACCCTCTGGTCAAGATGGAATAATTTCGATTTCTTTACTACTATGCCCCACAAACCAAAAATATATACCATATTGCCACATCATGAAAAAATATGTCCTTAATGCCACACTTTCACTTATGGTTCGTCCACCTGTTGGACGAGAAAAAGAAAAAAAATTCACCAGTTGACCGACCCTGTACAGTGTCTTTTTTTTTTTGAAAAATTTAATATTTTTTTATTTTATAATACAATTTTTTTTTATACATTTATAAAAGGTGAAAAATATCCCTGAAAATTCCAAAATATCATTCAGATATGCATATTCGAAGACACCCCAAAATAATTTAGGATTTTGGTTAATTTCGATATGCATATCCAACCAAAGACACCCTAAAAAAATTGTATCAGATTTTTTCTGATATGCATATCCGAAAAAATTCCTAAAAAATTTGGAATATACATATCTGAATTAACCAAAATCTCAAATTTCTTTTGGTTTTATTTTAAATATTTATTCCTTAAATTATATATTTTTTTTAATTAATTTTATAAATTTTAATTTTGTTCGTCTTAATTATTATTTAAAATTGTTGTGATAATATATACTATCTTTGTCTGTTTTAATTAAATGGTTTCGATTTAAAAGTTGAGGAATTAATATTGAAAAAATAAATAGAAAATTGTATGTAGAAATAATTTATTTAATTTTTTAAGAATTTAAAAATTCAATGCAATTTTTTTTTGAAAAATACAATATTTTATATTTAATTTTATAAAGATAATATATATTAATATCTAAAATTTAGAAGAACCATAATAATATGCATATCCGAAAAAATCTCTAACAATTTTTTTGGGTGTCTCCGGATATGTATATTCGAATTTATCAAAATTTTAAATTTTTTGGGTGTCTAAATAATAATATGCATATCCGAAAAAATCGTTGACAATTTTTTTGAGGTGTCTTCGGATATGCATATCTGAATTAACCAAAATTCTTTAAAAAAATTGGGTGTCTAAATAATAATATACATATCCGAAAAAATCTCTGACAATTTTTTAGGGTGTCTTCAGATATGCATATCCGAATTAATCAAAATCTCAATTTTTTTTTATATATCTTCGAATATGCATATTCAAAATATATTTTGATATTTTTATGGGTGCTTTTCACTCTATACAAATGTATAAAAAATATTCAATTATAAAATAAAAAAAATCAAAAAAAAAATCTGTACAGGGTCGGCCAACCCCAACTGAGAATTTTTTTTTTCTCTTTCACGGCCAATAGTTGGACGAACCACAAAGAAAAGTATGGCATTGTGGTATTTTTCTTTCATGATGTGGCAATGTGGTATATAATTTTGGTTTGTGTGGTATAGTAGTAAAAAAATCAATAATTTCAATATATGTTTATATTTATATGCATGAGATAAAAAATGTACTACAGTATGTATTTATCTTTTTTTAAAGAAAAAGTGTATGTATTTGGTCAAAAATTCCAATCAAATACATCTATTTATAATATTTAAAAGAAAAATATAAATAAAAACCACTAATGTCAGAGTCTGGGTTCTGGGTCAGTTTTTCTTTTTTTCTTTTTCCAACGACTAACAACTCATGGCAGAGTCTGGTTCTTGGTCCCATTTTCCTTTTCCCAATAACTAAATGCAGAGTCTGACTTCAGCCGTTAAATACTCCATGGTCATTCTCCTTTTTCAACCTATCTAATTTATTAGATTCTTCAGCACACCCTATTCTTCTCATCCTTGCAAAGCAAATACAGATATTTTACTTTAGTAAAACAAGTGTTTTAAATACTGATAATTTATTTTCATTAAAAAAATTCTATTATAAAATAAAAAAAAATCTGAACAGGATCGGCCAACCCCAACTAAGAATTTTTTTTTTCTCTTTCACGGCCAATAGCTGGACGAACCACAAAGAAAAGTATGGCATTGTGGTATTTTTCTTTCATGATGTGGCAATGTGGTATATAATTTTGGCTTGTGTGGTAAAAAAATCAATAATTTCATTATATGTTTATATTTATATGCATGAGATAAAAAATGTACTACAGTATGTATTTATCTTTTTTTAAAGAAAAAGGGTATGTATTTGGTCAAAAATTCCAATCAAATACATCTATTTATAATATTTAAAAGAAAAATATAAATAAAAACCACTAATGTCAGAATCTGGGTTCTGGGTCCGTTTTTCTTTTTTTCTTTTTCCAACAACTAACAACTCATGGCAGAGTCAGGGTTCTTTGGTCCCATTTTCCTTTTCCCAATAACTAAATGCAGAGTCTGACTTCAGTCGTTAAATACTCCTTTGGCACACATAACAACTCCTTCTTCTTCCTCAATTGAATTGTCTTTTCCAAATGGAACCCAACTATCAGTCCAATCAGTCATTCAAACGTCTATCACACATTTACATTTTCAATTTTCTTCGATAGAATGGTCATTCTCCTTTTCCAACCTATCTAATTTATTAGATTTTTCAGCAAACCTCATTCTTCTCATCCTTGCAAAACAAATACAGATATTTTACTTTATTAAAACAAGTGTTTTAAATACTGATAATTTATTTTCATAAAAAAAATTCTATTATAAAGTATAAAAAAATTAAAAAAAAAAATTGTACAGGGTCGGCCAACCCCAACTGAGAATTTTTTTTTCTCTTTCATGAACCACAAAGAAAAGTATGGCATTGTGGTATTTTTCTTTCATGAGTGGCAATGTGGTATATAATTTTGGTTTGTGTGGCAAAGTAGTAAAAAAATCAATAATTTCAATATATGTTTATATTTATATGCATGAGATAAAAAAATGTAGTACAGTATGTATTTATCTTTTTTTTAAGAAAAAGTGTATGTATTTGGTCAAAAATTCCAATCAAATACATCTATTTATAATATTTAAAAGAAAAATATAAATAAAAACCACTAATGTCAGAGTCTGGGTTCTGGGTCAGTTTTCCTTTTTCCAATGACTAACAACTCATGGCAGAGTCTGGATTCTTGGTCCCATTTTCCTTTTCCCAATAACTAAATGCAGAGTCTGACTTCAGTCGTTAAATACTCCTTTGGCTAGAATGGTCATTCTCCTTTTCCAACCTATCTAATTTATTAGATTCTTCAGCACACCCCATTCTTCTCATCCTTGCAAAGCAAATACAGATATTTTACTTTAGTAAAACAAGTGTTTTAAATTCTGATAATTTATTTTCATAAAAAAAATTCTATTATAAAATAAAAAAAATCTGTACAGGGTCGGCCAACCCCAGCTGAGAATTTTTTTTTCTCTTTCACGGCCAATAGCTGGACGAACCACAAAGAAAAATATGGCATTGTGGTATTTTTCTTTCATGATGTGGCAATGTGGTATATAATTTTGGTTTGTGTGGCATAGTAGTAAAAAAATCAATAATTTCAATATATGTTTATATTTATATGCATGAGATAAAAAATATACTACAGTATGTATTTATCTTTTTTTAAAGAAAAAGTGTATGTATTTGGTCAAAAATTTCCATCAAATACATCTATTTATAATACTTAAAAGAAAAATATAAATAAAAACCACTAATGTCAGAGTCTGGGTTCTGGGTCAGTTTTCCTTTTTCCAACGACCAACAACTCATGGCAGAGTCAGGGTTCTTTGGTCCCATTTTCCTTTTCCCAATAACTAAATGCAGAGTCTGACTTCAGTCGTTAAATACTCCTTTGGCACACATAACAACTCCTTCTTCTTCCTCAATTGAATTGTCTTTTCCAAATGGAACCCAACTATCAGTCCAATCAGTCATTCAAACGTCTATCACACATTTACATTTTCAATTTTCTTCGATAGAATGGTCATTCTCCTTTTCCAACCTATCTAATTTATTAGATTTTTCAGCAAACCTCATTCTTCTCATCCTTGCAAAACAAATACAGATATTTTACTTTATTAAAACAAGTGTTTTAAATACTGATAATTTATTTTCATAAAAAAAATTCTATTATAAAGTATAAAAAAATTAAAAAAAAAAATTTGTACAGGGTCGGCCAACCCCAACTGAGAATTTTTTTTTTCTCTTTCATGAACCACAAAGAAAAGTATGGCATTGTGGTATTTTTCTTTCATGAGTGGCAATGTGGTATATAATTTTGGTTTGTGTGGCAAAGTAGTAAAAAAATCAATAATTTCAATATATGTTTATATTTATATGCATGAGATAAAAAAATGTAGTACAGTATGTATTTATCTTTTTTTTAAGAAAAAGTGTATGTATTTGGTCAAAAATTCCAATCAAATACATCTATTTATAATATTTAAAAGAAAAATATAAATAAAAACCACTAATGTCAGAGTCTGGGTTCTGATTTCCGATTTCCTTTTTGCAACTACTAACGACTCATGGCAGAGTCTAGGTTCTTGATCCCATTTTCCTTTTCCCAATAACTAAATGCAGAGTCTGACTTCAGTCGTTAAATACTCCTTTGACACACATAACAACTCTTTCTTCTTCCTCAATTGAATTGTCTTTTCCAAATGGAAGCCAACTATCAGTCCAATCAGTCATTCAAACGTCTATCACACAATTACATTTTCAATTTTCTTCTGTAGAATGGTTATTCTCCTTTTCCAACCTATCTAATTTATGAGATTCTTCAGCAAACCCCATTATTCTCATCCTTGCAAAGCAAATACAGATATTTTACTTTATTAAAACAAGTGTTTTAAATACTGATAATTTATTTTCATAAATTTACAACTTGATAGTTTAACCATCTTGAATCTTGATTTGATAATTTTTTTATTCTTCAAAAATTTGTAGTGTGGATATAAGGTATAACATGTAAAAGAAGAATTAGATGATGTTGATTTTTACACTTCACTACAAAAACTTAGTTGTTCAAAGATATAAATATAATTAAATTAAGAGTTGGGTTGAGAAACTTGAAGCTACAAATATGATGTTGGTTATAAATATGTGTAATAATTAGGAGTTTTACTAAACATAATTATTTTTTCTTTTTCAATAGTTATTATTCATATGTTGTCAAAATTATGCGATTAACATTCATTTAGACTTGCTATATTTTGTATTTATTATTCAATGTGCTATTATTTTTCATACAATGATGGATCACTTTACTATTTTAATTATCATCTTCAAACTTTTTTAAATTGAACACGTTAATATTAACTTTTAGTTTCAATTATTATAAGAAAATATTAATAGCAATTATATTTATTTTTTGAAAAAAAATCACATTAAACTTTTTAAGTGGTATACCTTAATGTTAATTTATGCTTTTAAAAAACACTTAATGTCAGATGACAACATCTTTATTTCTAATAATTCATACTTTATGTGCAATTAAAATATTAAAGGAGTTATTATGTTAATTAAACAATTGTTATTAATGTAAAATATTTAAGCTATTAATTAAAGTTTGAATGTTTTTTATAATAATTGAAAATATAAAATGTTTAGGATAAAAATATATTTAATAAAGAATTTAAATATTTTAACATTCACAAACATGTTATATATATTTACTTTTAAATGATATGAAGACAGGGTACAAAAAAGAGAAGAGATAATTCTTTATATAATAATATAAAATGAGTTTATTTTAAATCAAATAAATAATCATACATATTTATTTAGTTTTTAATTTAAATTATTTTAAAATAATTGATATAGTATAAATTTGACTACTTAAAATTTACTATGATTATGTTACCAAAAAAAAAATACCATGATTATAAAGTATTTATCAAATGGATTTAGATTTCTTAAAAATTTTAACCAAAATCATTACTTATCATTTTTGTAAGAAACATCACATTAATGACAATTATTTTTGTTCACATTTTCTTTGTCTATTTAATTACACACAAAATATTTCACCGGATCAGAATAACTAATAAAAGTATGGAATTGGTCTACATAATTAGGTGAAGATGGAAAAAAACAATTCACTTAAAATTCAAAGTAGTAAATTTGTATTCTATCTAAAAATAAATGGTAAAAAATAATATACAAATAACTACATGCATTCATAGTTGTTTATTTAATTTATTATTATTATTATTATTATTTTATATATATATATATATATATATATATATATATATATATATATATATATATATATATATATATATATATAGAGAGAGAGAGAGAGAGGAGAGCTATATTTACTCCAAGAGTAAGTTAATATAACTTACTCCACATCTTAACTTACTCCTTATTATGGTTAACTATTAGATTGAAAAAAATTAATGATCAAGATATGGAGTAAGTTATAATGACTTACTCTTGGAATAAATACAACTCTTCTCATATATATATATATATATATATATATATATATATATATATATATATATATATATATATATATATATATATATATATATATATATATATATATATATATATATATATATATATATATATATATACGGGAGCATATCAAGTGAGAGCATTTTATAATGAGAGATGAGAGGAGTAAATATCAACCATTGAATTCATCAAGAGAGAGAAATTAATAGCCACATTAATGTATAAACCTTCTCTCTTGATGAATCCAATAGTTGATATTTATTCCTCTCATCTCTCATTTTAAAATTGTCTCACTTGATATGCTCCATACCATAATATATTGTTTAAAATATAATTTTCATATGATTTTTCAAAATACTCAGTTTATTTTTTAGTTTTAAATTTTTAATGTATGAAATGTAATACAAATTCAAAAGTATGTGTATTAATCTAAAATAATATTATCACTTTTGAACTCGAGAGAGTTGGTCTAGTGGGAGGATACTTGGGCCTCAAAGGTATGCTTCCTTTGAGGTCCTGAATTCGAAGAAAGGATATCACTTTATTAAAAAATATATACTACTATTTTTAAAATATAAAATTATAACATTTTCAACTAATTGAGTATCATCTTCCTTCTTTGGTTTTAATTGAAATGTCTTTTTCAAATTTTAACCAAATTATTTGTCCAATCAATAATTTAAACTTCAATCACACGTGCATTTCCAAGTTTTAATCTTTTTTTTTTTTTTTACGGTAACAAATTCAACTGCTTTCATTAATCAAATGGAAAGTAATACAAGGAGGAATTACATCAAACAAACAGCGTCGAGACCAAGAATTGGCCGCCTTGGCTAAAGTATGGGCAACCATATTCGCTTGACGCTTTATGAACTTAACCTCAAAGTTGGGAAAATCTAAAATTAACGACTTAATAGAATTAATAATAGTGATAAACTCCGAACTACCCTTCAAATTGGAACCAAGAGCTTTGACCACCTGTTGGGAATCACTCTCAAAAATCATCGGAGCATTGTGAAACGTAGAACTAGCTTGGATTGCTTCCTTAAGAGCTAAGGCCTCCGCCTCTAACACCGAGAAATTACACATATCCCACGCAAAACAAATGTTGGAGTCAATGATCAAATCTCCCCGTCCAACCGGATCCGAAGCTACTGATGTTGCCAATTCAGTTCTGGATGACACAGATTGTGCCATGCTAAGTGGTGAGACTGCTGTTGGGACTTATCCTGAATTTGTTGTTCGAACTATGCCTAAGAAACAACTTATTTGTATTGATTGAGAAACCTTATGGAAACAACTTATGATATGCTCATAGGAAGATTATTTTTATATGGTTACTTTTAAGTGATCATGAAATACATGTATAATTTCTATCTCCAATTCATTAATTTTTCATGTTTCATTACACATGTGTGATATGTTTTGCACCTGTGATATTTGTTCTAAAAAATTGGAATATTTTTTATGTTTTTAATTAAATGATAAATACTGATATCATACAAATTATTGGCTTCGCTTATTTATTATAGTTTGATTACAAATTTATCAAATACATGTATTGTTGAATCTTTCTGTTTTATCCAATTTATGTTCATTATATTAAGTGTTGAAGTTGGTATAGATTTTGTTCTTCAGGTAAAAGTGACATGTAAATCAAAATTGGTCTTTTTTTTATGATATTCAATTTTAATAACTTTCTTGGTTCAATTTATTTAACATTTATTCTATTAATCTTTCTGATTTTTGTAGCATATATTAATATTTAGTGATATTTGATGATTAATGGTTATTACTTTTTATTTTAATAATTTTAATGATAGTCATTTTGAGAGATTTTTTTACTAGGAGTTTCTATTTATATTTGACTTTTATTCGAACAATTCTTCCATCTTTTTTCTTCGTTAAGTTCAAATTTCAAATAGGTTTATTGACAGAAAATTTCAAATAGTTCTAATTGCTTTCAGTTCATTGATTTGTATTTCTTCAAATAGTTCTAATTGCTTTCAGTTCATTGATTTGTATTTCATTTATTATCCATAAAAACATCAAATATTTCTTATAATGAAATTTGTTGTTCTTTAAATTTTCAATCAAGAGTAGTAAAACTTATTTTATATTTAACTTATACTAATAAAATAATTATTTTAATATTCTTTAATATTGATTTTTTTTTAGTGCTAACTAATATAAAAAAATAGTATATATTTTTTAAATATTCTATTTTTTTTTTGTAGAAAGGGAAATTTATAAGTTATTTTTCAATTAATTACTTCAAATGTTTAATTTTCTCTCATATGTATGCAAATTTTTCTTATTTTCACCCACAGAATGGAAAATTAAATTTTATGAGATTCAATAAAATTCAATTCTATTTTATTTTTAGATTTATTTTTAATTAATGAGATTCAACTCAAGTCACACTCTATAAAGTAACAATTGAAGTATATAATAATAATTATAGATTTATTCCTTAATTATAAATTTATTCTTTAATAATAATTATAGATTTATTGATTAATTGTATTGATTAATAGTATTTATTTTACTGTTGAAAGAAATGGTTAGAATTTAATAAAATAACAAATGTAGCTTTTTGATTTGGTCTTTGTTTTTTAAGCTAATTAAATAAGATTTTAATTAAATATCAAAGTCATGTAGTGCTAGCACTCTTGATTTTCATTTTGTTGGAGATATTCATTAATTAAATAATAATCAGTCAAAATAATTCTTTTAAATCATAGGCGGTTCTTTGCTTTTT
This sequence comes from Vicia villosa, assembly GCF_029867415.1. Taxonomy (NCBI): domain Eukaryota; kingdom Viridiplantae; phylum Streptophyta; class Magnoliopsida; order Fabales; family Fabaceae; genus Vicia; species Vicia villosa. The sequence continues at coordinate 533,736 of NW_026705025.1, forward strand.
TTTTTTGGTTAAGTTTGTTTTTCATTATTTTGAAATAAAATAAAATTTAAATCTTTTTTAGATTGATTGTTGTTTTTATTAAATAATATTTTAGAAAAAATTAGTTTAAAAACTTTTAAATAAAGATTTGAAGGAATGGGGCACTCCTTCCCCTTTTTTAGAATAGTTTCTATTTTATTTCATTTTATTTTATTTATTTTCTATTCATTTAATTTAATTTTATTAATAAATTTTAATTATTGATTAATAAATAAACTATAATAGCTTTAGATTTGGTCTTTTGTTTTCCTTTAAAAAAAATAATAATCAAATTTTTTAGCATCTTAAGCGCCCCTTTCCCCTTTTGGTCTTTTGAATAATATTAATGCTCAAATTATTTTATAATTTACAAAAAATTTAGCTAAATAAATTTTTTTATGTATACTATTAATAACAATAACATTTTATCTATACAATAGTAATTTTACTATAAATAAAAATGTAAATTATAAGTGTTTTTAAAATATTTTTTTGACTTAGAATATAAAACATATTTAACCCGTGCCTCGCACGGGTCTAAGTACTAGTGTATATATATATATATATATATATATATATATATATATATATATATATATATATATATATATATATATATATATATATATATATATATATATATATATATATATATATATATATAGAGAGAGAGAGAGAGAGAGAGAGGAGGGTTATATTTACTCTAAGAGTAAGTTAATATAACTTACTCCACATCTTAACTTACTCCTTATTCTGGTTAACCATTAGATTGAAAAAAATTAATGATCGGAGTAAGTTATAATGACTTACTTTTGGAATAAATACAACTCTTCTCATATATATATATATATATATATATATATATATATATATATATATATATATATATATATATATATATATATATATATATATATATATATATATATATATATATATATATATATATATATATATATATATACGGGAGCATATCAAGTGAGAGCATTTTATAATGAGAGATGAGAGGAATAAATATCAACCATTGAATTCATCAAGAGAGAGAAATTAATAGCCATATTAATGTATAAACTTTCTCTCTCTTGATCAATCCAATAGTTGATATTTATTCCTCTCATCTCTCATTTTAAAATTGTCTCACTTGATATGCTCTATACCATAATATATTGTTTAAAATATAATTTTCATATGATTTTTCAAAATACTCAGTTTATTTTTTAGTTTTAAATTTTTAATGTATGAAATGTAATACAAATTCAAAAGTATGTGTATTAATCTAAAATAATATTATCACTTTTGAACTCGAGAGAGTTGGTCTAGTGGGAGGGTACTTGGGCCTCAAAGGTATGCTTCCTTTGAGGTCCTGAATTCGAAGAAAGGATATCACTTTATTAAAAAAATATATACTACTATTTTTAAAATATAAAATTATAACATTTTCAACTAATTGAGTATCATCTTCCTTCTTTGGTTTTAATTGAAATGTCTTTTTCAAATTTTAACCAAATTATTTGTCCAATCAATAATTTAAACTTCAATCACACGTGCATTTCCAAGTTTTAATCTCTTCTTTTTTTTTTTGACGGTAACAAATTCAACTGCTTTCATTAATCAAATGGAAAGTAATACAAGGAGGAATTACATCAAACAAACAGCGTCGAGACCAAGAATTGGCCGCCTTGGCTAAAGTATGGGCAACCATATTCGCTTGACGCTTTATGAACTTAACCTCAAAGTTGGGAAAATCTAAAAGTAACGACTTAATAGAATTAATAATAGTGATAAACTCCGAACTACCCTTCAAATTGGAACCAAGAGCTTTGACCACCTGTTGGGAATCACTCTCAAAAATCATCGGAGCATTGTGAAACGTAGAACTAGCTTGGATTGCTTCCTTAAGAGCTAAGGCCTCCGCCTCTAACACCGAGAAATTACACATATCCCACGCAGTACCTGCGGCAATAAAGCTACCATGATCATTGCGAATACACCAACCACGGTTCGTAGATCCGACACGCTGATTAAACGTTGCATCGACATTACATTTAAAACAACCAGAAGAAGGCGGATTCCACTGAACCAAATCTCCGTTATCTGACTGCGGTTCCCGGAATTTTTGGGCCAAAAACCACTCTTGCCACTTATGAAAAGCTAGCCAACCAAGTTTAGACGCATCTTCCTTCTCATTATGCCAAACGAAGTCATTCCTATTCTTCCACAAACCTTCCAACATAACCGCAACTCTTCCTGCGGTTTTCCTATCTTCCTTTTCACAAATATCAAGAATAAGAGACCTGATATCCTGAAAAATAATAAGACGAGGAGATATAATATCAGTAAGACCTGCCGATTGCCAACAAAATAAAGTTTCCGAACACCCAAAGAAAACATGCCAATCATCCTCATAGTTATTACCACAAAGCTGACAGGTAGTATTACACGGCACATGGTGCTGGACCAGACGGACCTTAGTTGGGAGGCAATCACTGCAAATTCTCCACAAAAGATGTTTCACTCGTGCCGGAGCTATTATTTTCCAAAAACTACTCCAGTTAAGTCCCTCCCTAGCCAAATCAACTCTCTCCTGATGCTTCCGCCATATTCTATAACCTGACCGAACATTATAATTACCTTTAGCATCATCCTTCCAAACCATGCGGTCTTCCCTCACCTCCTCTGCTAATGGGACTTGTAAAATATCTCGAACCACTGAATAGACAAACAAATCACATAAAACTCCCATATTCCATTGTTTGACATTAGGAAACAAAAGATCTTTAATGGTTAAAGTATACACACCTTGATTTTGAGGACCCATCAAGCAACCTTCTCTACTCCCCCGCAACCATGGTTCATTCATAACCCCTATATTCCTACCGTCACCAATCCGCCACCTGCAACCAAGCATAAGAACCTCTCTAGCCTTCCAAATACTCCGCCACACAAAACTCGGGTTGTAGCCTAACTTAGCATCGAATAAGTTAGACTTCGGAAAATACCTCGCTTTGAAGATTCTGGTCACTAAGGCACTCGGATTTGTCATGAGAAACCAACCTTGCTTAGCAACCATAGCCAAATTAAACGCTTTAAAATCCCTAAAGCCCAAACCTCCCGCTCCTTTCGAGCAAGTTAATTTATCCCAAGCCTTCCAACTTATCCCTTTGTTATTAGATCCTCCTCCCCACCAAAAAGAGTTTAACATCTTCTCAATCTCATTAATAACCCCCTCCGGTAGGATAAAAATGCTCATGATATAAGTCGGAATTGCTTGAAGAACTGATTTGATCATAACTTCTTTACCTGCTCTAGATAAGGACCTCCCTTTCCAAGAATTGATACGATTCCAAATGCGATCCTTAATGAAAGAAAATATGGCCCTCTTGATCCTCCCTATCATAGATGGTAAACCCAAGTAAGTACCAGTGCCCAAAACATGTCGAACTCCCATAATATTGGCTAGATCCTCCTGCGCCGACAAGCTCAAATTACGACTAAAGAAAACTTCTGATTTTGTCAAGTTAATCTCTTCTTTTGAAAAATGATATTTGATACACAATTATTTTATTCATATTTTTTACATTGTATATTTAATTAGTAAACACAAGGTATTTTTCCGTATCAAACTAACTAATAAAGTACACGTAATCGGATGAACGTGTAATAAAAACAATCCACTTAAAATAGTAAATTTTCATAAATGAAATTGTAAGGGATAATAAACAAATAATTACATTCATTCATATTTGTTTATTTAATTTTCAGGGGGACAAATTCTATTTAAGGGGAAAGAATGTAATATCCAGTATAATTATCACCTAACTCCTATCACTAAGTTATTGATGGAGTCATTAGAGGATAATTAGTGCTAATTATATTATTTGATTTAATTTGAAGTGTAATTGACTAAATGAGTAGTAAGGGGTGTATTGGACTTTACACCCTCTTACGTGAGTTTATTAAGCTTTGTTTGGCATAACCCCACTTAGTTTTGAAACATAAATCAGATTTTGTTTGGAGGAGAACGTGGAAAGGAAGGAAGAAGAGAAAAATCTCTTTTGGTTCAAGCTCAAGCATTAACTCTTGCATGCACCAAGGATCATCTCCATTCTCTTGCTTCATCATCGTCAATTTGTCAGAAGCATCCTCCTCATCCTCTTGAAATCAAGGTGAGTCTCATTAGATACCTATGACTTGGGTATTTTAGAGATAATTGCATGAATTGGGAATTTAGGTTTGATGTGAGAATCTCTAAATGCATGTTGATATAAATTGTATGTATGCATGTGAATTTCTGCTATAAAAAAACGAGTTTGCATGATTTGGGATGATAATGGAGTGTTGGAGTGGTTTGGATTAGGAAAAGATTGGAGGTAGAACCTTTAAAATGCATAATTATGATTTTTTGTACGGTGTAACTGGTTACCGCGTGAGGGTAACCGATTACCATGCGTTTTAGAAGCGAGGGGAGATTGGTTACAGGGGTGTAACCGGTTACCACTAAGTCTAAGGGGGAAATTCTAAGCTTCAAAAATTTGTAACTTTTGCATCGAATGTCTGATTGATGCGTAGTACGTATCATTGGAAAGCTAGTTAAATGTGCTACGTGTTACTTTTGACACCCACATTTTATTCGTGATTGCATTCGAACCTCGTTAGCGAGACTTACCATTTGTATCATGGACGGTGTAATATCATGTATGATCTCTTATGTGTAAATCTCATGGATATGTATGATTAATGAGTGCATTATGTTGGAATGATATGCTGCGATCATTGGTTGTTTTCCCACTCGTTCCAGTAGAATGTTTGGAGACATTTGCATGTGTGGCTTAATACGAGATGTGATTGCTAATGTTATATAAATGATATGTTATGTTTTCATGCCTTGTTTTCTAATTATACCATATTGAGGAACACTGACAAGATAAACCTGGATATGGCGTCCAGTTTAGGCAAATCCTTTGTGTTGATTGATGTATGCTTGAATCAAAGCAGACCTAACTACTAGGTGTAAATCACGTACAACCACGACTGTGTTGTTGGCAGGTCTATACCATTGCGATGCGTTGAGAGGGCCGGTAGTGGCGTTTCCTCCGATAGATAAACATTGGTGTTCTTAGTATATTGTACACACCTGAACTACCATTGCAATGTGTTGAGAGGGTTTTGATAATGGCGTTCCTGAAGGTGGAGAAAAACACAAGAAAGGGAGTTTGAATTGGGTTTTCAAAACTTTTCCCTTCTTAGAAAAATATTCGTTTAGATAAACATTAGTGTATGCAATAAAGAGAAAGATGACACATTCATTTATCCAGGTTCCCCTTAGAAACGGTTAGTCTTGTCCATCCGCCAAGGTGATTTTGCCTTGGAAAATGATTAATCCACCAGTCATAGAAATAATTACAATTGCACGGGCCAACTGTCGGTGACTAACAATAAAACATTAATCCAATTCTGTTGGTGATCTCTTAAGAATTCTGACCCACATGGTCCCTTAAGAGATATAACGATCAATAACTTCTTTAAGAATCTTGACCCAACTGGTCCCATAAAGAAGATTTCTACCAAAAAGCGTTGATCAAATTTGTTAGTGATCCCTTAAGAATTCTGACCCAACTAGTCCCTTAAGAGATATAACGATCAACGACTCCTTTAAGAATTTTGACCCAACTGGTCCCTTAAAGAAGATTTCACACTATGACAAATTGTCACCGTCTTCTTGAGTATACAGACTAAGACTAGTCACTCAAGGAACAATCAATAGAAATTGATTATTAGTTGTGTTTACAAGATTGCTTCTTAAAAGCATACTACACAAAAGATTTAAGTACAAACAACACAAAAGTGTTAAGCAAGATATGAGCAACAACTCCTTGCTTTTAAAAGATTCTACAAAGATGTTTATAATAAATTGTTGTGTTACATCTTGTAGTAATTTTCTTTTCTTGTTCTTGTCCTCTTCGACTTCAGCTTCATGATTTGCAATGATTGCGCTTCAACTTCTTCACATTGATGTAGCATTGCAGCTTTAGCATGTGCGACAAACAACCTCTTCATCTTTTTGAAATTTACACTAGCAGCATATTTGACTTTTATAGTAGCAATGCACAGCTTTGATTATTTGGCTTACAACAGTTTTGGCTGTTCACTTTCCACCAGCTTTTCTTATGAAGTCTTGATCTTCATTTATAGTCTTCAGATAAAGAGACGTTGAGAGGATAGCAAAGTCTTTTCTTAAAAGTCAACGGTTACTTTCCAACAGATATAAGTGTAGATGTTGGATATATGAACACGTTACTTCCTTAGCCTGTAGCTTGCAACTTTAATGTGATTGCGGGGAAGGCAACTTTTAATTAGTACGAACGTCTTGATATTTATGATTTGTTGAGCAAACTCTTGTACTGAATCTTCTTAAGAAAGCTTCTTGATGTTATCTTCAAATAATGTACTTTTGGTTCTGAAGTAGTAAGCTTAGAAGAGAACGCTTTCTTTTCTATGTTCTTTTGATGATGTATCTGATGAGTAGTTCAGAAACTACTTTATTAGGGTATCATAAAAACATTAGAACAAAATAGGAGCAGAATTTTGTCTTTTAGAAATAATGACAACACCATTTCTAAAGAGTGACGCAGAACTTCCTAGATCAAATATTTATCTAAAGAGATAACTAATTTGATAGTAAGACAACATGAGCAATACAAGCAATAATGTTTGAGTCCTTTCATAATAGAACAATGTCTTCAGATAATAGTGCAACAGCATATCTGAGGAACACGTCTAGATATCTGAACAAGAGTTGTCAATTAAACTGTATTTCTGATTTGATCCTTGTTAGTTGATCTTTGATTATGTCTTCAGAGCAATAAGCAACAGCTCTTCTGATGAACATATCTTTGACATCTCATTTTGAAGTGATAACTTGTATTTTATGTAGACTTTGATTCTGCTATGGAGCAATAACTTCTTGTAGACTTTTTTCTTCTAGAGGCACTTGAGACTTCTGAAGCAAGAGCTTGTTGAGAAGTATTCTGGAGATCTTCTTTCTGATTCATTCAGCATTTGATATAGCTACCGATGTACCTACAAAGATGAAAGAGAGTAGTCTTTCTGACGACAACATTTATGATGATTCTTTACATAACAGTCCTGAATCACACAGAGCTTTCTGATCTGCACACTTAAGAAAACATTAGAAACAAAATTGTTTACATATAAAATACATGTGTTGTTATTATCAAAACTTAGAGATGAAGTGTAAAAACAAATATTATTATAACAGTTCCTCCAATGGATGAAACATCTGCGTGCATGGTATGGTGGGGTTGTGATGCCATGTAGGCAATATCGCTCCTGATAACCACCACTAGTGATGCCACGTAGGCAATATCACTAGGCTTTCGCCCGGTGGACTCGTGTAGTCATGATGGCGCATTTGCACTAGGGGTTAACACATATGCGTATGGGTGATTCACAGGGTCGTGACGCCACTTAGGCAATGTCACTTCAATAACTCTTCACGAATGAGATTCCAAGTAGGAGTTACATGATTCATCTTGCGGTGTGCATGTGCAAGTCTCCTAACACTAGGCACGAGGGATAACCCATCGAGGGTGTGATAGTGTGGTCTATGTAGGGGCATTAACGTGCTTCTGAATTCCTCGTACACGGGTACGAGTCTGCATACTTGATTGTGTTGGTTGTGTTCTTATTTGTTTACTTTTATCTCATTGGTTAGTTTTGGGACTTCTAACGGTGATACTCTTGTTGTGTATTTGTACTCGACCGTGAAGAAACCTCGGATCCTTGGTGGACCCGTTTGATTATATGCACCCTGTAGAACCGAGTGAACTCTTAAGATAAGGTGACACACTGAGATTTTGTAATCTCACACCATTTCAATTATCTTATTTTCAGATGGTTCGAGGAAGGACAAGGGCAAAGGTAAGATAACTTAGTCTTACAAAGATGTTTTTTGACGATATTCTTTCTTCTGTATCTTTCAGCTTATGTATCTTTTGGGATTATGTATTAGTACCTTTATGGGGCTTGTGTATTTTGGCCAAGATATATTCGGCTTTTGTACTTGTACTAATACTTTATCCATTTTCGCTGCTTATGTATGTATGACTTTCATGTACCTTTATAATGTCTTACTAGTGAATATACCCGTGCGAGGCACGAGTTTAAATTTATGAGAAAAATATTTTAGATTCATTTATAATTCATAATTTAAAATAAAAAAGTTTTAATCGTTAATATATATATATATATATATATATATATATATATATATATATATATATATATATATATATATATATATATATATATATATATATATATATATATATAGTATTAATTAAAAAAATTAATCTATAAACCAATAATTGATATAGATAATACAAAATAACAAATAAATATTTAAGGATAAAAATTTGTTTTGTTTTCCATAATTAAATATCTAAATAGTCATTCAATAATTTAAAAATACAAATTCAAAAATTTGTTTTGTTTTCCATAATGATGTGTCAAATAAAAAGACAGTTCAAAACTTAAATATAATAATAATATAAAAATATTTTTCATATTTTTAAAATAAAACATATGATTTTAAAAAGTTTTTTGTTTTAACATAACATTTGTAGTTTAAATATTTATTTAAAATAGCGGGATTGTAACACCCCGTACATATATGTTTAGAATAATATGCAGTGATGCTATAAATGGTACAAGAAACATAGATGAGCGATAAAGACAAAAAATTAAAATCATATACAATTCAAGTTTCCAACTAGTAGGTATACAATCGGCTTGTCTTCAATAATGCATAGCGGAAAGATAACGTCTTACGAGGTCTTCCTGCCAATTGTGTAACACCCCGTTAATTCTTGTTTATTAATTTAATTATTTTTTTAATTAAATTATTAGAATTAATAATTTGTGGGAATTATTTGGAAAATAATAAAATATGGTGTTGGGCTGAGTGTGATAGTTAGTAGAAGGGGGGTGTTAACTAAGCAAGCCCATTAAGAATATTTTATTTTATTTTTCATAAAATAAAGGAATTTGGAGAAAGAGAAGCAGAGCAGTAGAAGCAGATTTTGGAACTGAAGAACACGTGAAAGTGAGAAGAGCCAAAAGGGAAGGAGAACTTCGAAGAGTCGACTCTGAGGTAAGGGGGGGATTCTTCGGGTTAGTGATCCTTATGCGATTGTAGGTGGTAAGGTTGATTAGGATTATTGTGTAATTCAATCGTACGTGTCGGGTTGGGAATTTTGTTAGGTTTTGATAATCTAGTACGAATTAACATGATTCTGTTGATACTTGTGATATATGTTGTTAATACATGTCAATAACTTGTTTGAAATGTATAATTGTGTGAAAATCAATGATAATTGTGTGTATGTTCGTATGTACCTGAAATTGGGGTTATGGGATAGGGTAAAAGCTGTCAAAATGGTGAATTTGGCTGTGCAGGTACGTAGGAACCGGTTCCCATGTGGGACGAACCGGTTCCCCCTTGTAAAAACAGAGAAGTGTGAATTCTGGGTTTCTGGGAACCGGTTCCCATGTAGGGACAACCCGGTTCCCCATAGTAAAAACCTGAGACGTGATTTTTGAAGCTGCCAGGAACCGGTTCCCACGTAGGGACAACCCGGGTTCTGCAGCATTTTTCTAAAAATGTTTTATCTTCAAAAACCCATAACTTTTGATCCGAGTATCCGATTTATGTGCCGTTTTGGGCGTTGCGAAGCTAATGAGATGCTTTATCTGATGAAGTAATAATATGGGCAGTGGCCGACTCATTTATTTATTCGATTAAATTATTGTTGAATTGGATTAAGGTGGCAATTAACATAATTGTGACGTGTATGTTATTGTGATGATGTGTTGTATGGTGTGAATGATTGAATGATGCTTATACATGTACATACTTGTTATGATGTTATTGGTAAGAGGTGATAAGCGATGTTAAGCATCGGAATGGTGACGATGTATGATGATGTAAGTATGTGTCATGTGTGCATTATTCATAAATCATTTGCATTGGAAGGCTAATTCCCATTGTGCGGAGATTAGCGGGAAGTCATCGTGTGCCCATGTGGGGTGTGAGCGATGAGGCAGTAGTCGTGTGCCCATGTGGGGTGTGAGCGACTAGAGGGCAGTATCAAAGAGAGAAGTCCTGTGATATGATTCACGAATTTTGGTACCACATGCATGAGTGTCAGTCCATTCATTGCATTATAACATGATATAATTGGTTGATTGTGTGGTGTGATAGATGATGTTTATACACTGATGCTTGCTTATTATAATAATTCCGATTATATGTATGTTGAATGGATGATAGTTGCTATGAGATTTTATTGCTTATGATTGTATAATGGTTGTTAATTCGAATGAAACTCACCCTTACTTTGATGATTTCAGATTAAGGACGTAGCGGCGTTTTGATTGGGTGAAGATAGCTTATAGGCTAGCCCGTAGTTCGTGTCGAGTCATGCTCTGATTGTAACACTGGGATCGACTAGTCTTAGCGTTACTTGTTATACTTTGTTGCCATTTGGCTATGGATTTATGTATGGAGTATTTATGTGGAAATGTTCCTAATATTGCCGAATTAAGTTCCGCTGTGCTAAACACTTGTTTGTTATTGGTTAAGTCTTAATAAAAGCATGACAATCGACTGGATGTTTTATTTATTCATCTAATAATTGTAGCATCCTTGATGTGTTATTACTCTGATAATCTTATATTTTCCGTGGGGGTTTAGAAGGGTGTTACAATAGTGGTATCAGAGCATAGTCGGTCGTTTGAGTCAGAGTCTTAGTGTCAGTGTTCCCTTGTATGCGACTAGTGTAAGGTAAACACTGTCGATACTTTTGTTCTGATGAGATTGTTTTGTGATTTAGCAGAACAATGGCTGGAAGAGGTGGAAGGAACGATGACGCTATTGCAGAGGCTCTGGGCATGATAGCTGGTGTATTGGGAGGGAATGCTAATGGAGCTGCGATTGGTGCTGACAGGCAGTTGAACAGCTTTCAGAGGAACAATCCTCCACTGTTCAAAGGCACCCATGACCCTGATGGTGCTCAGAAATGGTTGAAAGAGATCGAGAGGATCTTCCGAGTGATCGATTGTGCAGAGAATCTGAAGGTGAGGTACGGTACTCACATGCTATCAGAAGAAGCTGATGACTGGTGGGTTACTACTAGGACTGAGTTGGATTCAGATGGGATTGCGATCACTTGGGCCATATTCAAGAGAGAATTTCTGAGGAAGTACTTTCCTGAAGATGTGCGGGGAAGGAAGGAAATTGAGTTCTTAGAGCTGAAACAGGGTAGTATGACAGTGCCGGAATATGCTTCCAAATTTGTGGAATTGGCTAAGCACTACGTGCACTACACCAACGATGCAGCTGGAGAATTCTCTAAGTGTATCAAGTTTGAGAATGGTCTTTGGGATGAGATCAAGCAGGGTATCAGGTATCAAAGAATTCGCCGATTTGCGGATTTAGTGGACTGTAGCAGAATCTTCGAGGAAGACAGTCTTAAGCTGAAATCATCTCACTCTCGCGAGTTAGTTGATAAGAAGGGTAAGAAGCCTATGGACAGAGGTACACCATATGGTAGGGGAAACCCAAGAGCTGGTAATTGGAAAAGACCTAGTGGGGGAGATTCTGGTGCTCCCGTTAGGTGCTTCAACTGTGGTGAAACAGGACATAAGAGGAATGAGTGCAAGAAAGAAGAGAAGAAGTGCTTCAAGTGTAACAGAATGGGTCATATTGCTGCTGACTGCAAAATGAGAACAGTAACTTGCTATAACTGTGGCGAAGAGGGTCATATCAGTCCGCAGTGCACCAAACCAAAGAAGGACCAAGCTGGAGGGAAAGTCTTTGCTTTGTCTGGATCAGAAACTACTCCGGAGGATAGACTGATTAAAGGTACGTGTTTCATACATAACACACCTTTAATTGCGATTATTGATACTGGTGCGACTCACTCGTTTATTTCATTGGATTGTGCTAAGAGGCTAAATTTAGAGATATCACAGATTGGTGGAAGTATGGTTATTGATACTCCTGCGTCGGGTTCAGTGACCACTTCATCTGCATGTTTGAACTGTCCTGTTGATATATTTGGTAGGAAGTTCGGAATGGACTTAGTGTGCCTTCCACTCAAACAACTTGACGTTATTTTGGGGATGAATTGGTTGCAGTTTAACCGAGTTCATATCAACTGTTTTACAAAGACGGTCATCTTTCCTGAAGAAGTTAATGTCGATAAGTTGGCAATGACTGCAAGACAAGTAGGTGAAGCAATTCAAGACGGGGCAGCCGTGTTTATGCTCTTTGCGTCGATGGAAGTGAAAGGAAGGGTGGTGAGTAATGAATTACCAGTGGTACGAGAATTTCCAGAAGTTTTTCCAGAAGATGTTAGAGAGCTACCACCTGAAAGGGAAGTAGAGTTTGCCATTGAGTTAGTTCCTGGAACCAGTCCTATATCGATGGCACCTTATAGGATGTCAGCATCTGAATTGACCGAATTGAAGAGTCAATTAGAAGAATTGTTGGAGAAGGAGTTCATTCGTCCGAGTGTGTCACCGTGGGGTGCACCGGTGCTATTGGTAAAGAAGAAAGAAGGATCTATGAGGTTGTGTGTAGACTACAGACAACTGAATAAAGTTACTATCAAGAATCGGTATCCATTGCCGAGGATTGATGATTTGATGGATCAGTTGGTCGGAGCTAGTATATTCAGTAAAATTGATTTGAGGTCTGGGTATCATCAGATTCGTGTGAAGGCGGACGATATTCAGAAAACTGCGTTCAGAACGAGGTATGGTCATTATGAATACACTGTGATGCCGTTTGGAGTTACTAACGCACCTGGTGTTTTCATGGAATACATGAATAGGATTTTTCATCCTTATCTTGACAAATTCGTTGTGGTGTTCATTGACGACATTCTGATATATTCCAAAAGTGAAGAAGAACATGCAGAGCATCTCAGAATTGTGCTGGGAGTGTTGAAAGAGAAGAAGCTTTATGCCAAACTGTCGAAATGTGATTTCTGGTTAAGTGAAGTGAGTTTCCTGGGTCATGTAATTTCCAAGAACGGTATTGCCGTAGATCCAGCAAAGGTAGAAGCCGTGTCTCAGTGGGAAGCTCCGAAGTCCGTTACTGAAATTCGTAGCTTTCTGGGTCTTGCAGGTTACTATCGGAAGTTTATAGAAGGATTTTCAAAGTTAGCTCTACCGTTGACGAAGTTGACTAGGAAGGGTCAAGCGTTCGTTTGGGACTCGAAATGTGAAGAAGGATTCCAAGAATTAAAGAAGAGGCTGATTAGTGCTCCTATTTTAATTTTGCCGAATCCGGCAGAATCTTTTGTGGTGTATTGTGATGCTTCAATGATGGGACTTGGAGGTGTGCTAATGCAGAACCAACAGGTAGTCGCTTACGCGTCGAGACAACTTAAAGTGCATGAGAAGAATTACCCGACTCATGACTTAGAGTTGGCTGCGGTGGTGTTTGTGTTGAAATTGTGGAGACATTACCTTTATGGTTCACGATTCGAGGTGTATAGTGATCATAAGAGTCTGAAGTACCTATTTGATCAGAAAGAGCTCAACATGAGACAGAGGAGGTGGTTAGAGTTCCTTAAAGATTATGATTTTGAGCTGAACTATCATCCGGGTAAGGCGAATGTTGTTGCTGATGCTTTGAGTAGGAAGTCCTTGCATATGTCCATGTTGATGGTGCGAGAATTAGATTTAATTGAACAATTTCGGGATTTAAGTTTGGTATGTGAAGGCACTTCGAATAGCATCAAGTTAGGTATGTTAAAGCTGACAAGTGGAATTCTTGATGAAATCAGAGAAAAGCAGAAAGAAGATGTAGAACTAGTTGACAGATTGACTTTGATTAACCAAGGAAAAGGAGGTGAATTCAGAATTGATGAGAATGGCATAATGAGGTTTGGCGACCGCGTTTGTGTTCCTGATGTTACCGAACTGAAGAAGAGTATCTTGGAAGAAGGACATCGTAGTGGATTGAGTATTCATCCTGGTGCTACTAAGATGTACCATGACTTGAAGAAGTTATTCTGGTGGCCTGGAATGAAAAAGGAGATAGCTGAATTTGTTTATTCTTGTCTGACTTGTCAGAAGTCAAAGATCGAACATCAGAAGCCGTATGGAACTATGCAGCCTTTATTTATTCCTGAATGGAAGTGGGATAGCATATCCATGGACTTTGTATCTGGATTGCCAAGAATAGCTAAGAACTATGAAGCCATTTGGGTTATTGTGGATAGACTGACGAAGTCTGCTCACTTCATACCGATGAGAATGGATTATTCTATGGAGAGGTTGGCACAGTTGTACATTGAGAAAATAGTAAGTTTGCATGGTATTCCTTCGAGCATAGTATCAGATAGAGATCCAAGATTTACGTCCAGATTTTGGGAAGGGTTACAGAAGGCCTTGGGCACTAAATTGAGGTTGAGTTCTGCTTATCATCCACAGACAGATGGTCAGACTGAAAGGACGATTCAATCATTGGAAGATCTATTGCGTGCTTGTGTATTGGAAAAAGGTGGTACATGGGATAGTTACTTGTCGTTGATTGAATTTACTTACAACAATAGCTACCATTCGAGTATTAGTATGGCTCCATTTGAAGCTTTGTATGGTAGAAGGTGTAGGACACCACTGTGTTGGTATGAATCTGGTGAAAGTGCAGTGATTGGACCAGAAATTGTTCAAGAGACGACAAAAAAGATTAAGATGATTCAGGAGAAGATGAAAGCTTCTCAAAGTCGTCAGAAGAGTTATCATGACAAGAGGCGAAGAACACTTGAATTTCAAGAAGGAGATCATGTGTTTCTGAGAGTAACTCCTACGACAGGTGTTGGTCGAGCACTGAAGTCCAAGAAGTTGACGCCGCGTTTTATTGGTCCGTTTCAGATTACGGAAAGAGTAGGAGAGGTGGCTTATCATATTGCTTTACCGACAACACTTGCAAACCTACATGACGTATTCCATATATCACAATTGAGGAAATATATTGCGGATCCGTCTCATGTAATCCAAGCGGATGATGTGCAAGTAAGAGATAATATGACGGTTGAGGCGTTGCCAATGAGAATTGAAGATCGGAGGTTAAAGCAACTACGTGGTAAAGAGATAGCTTTAGTCCGAGTGGCTTGGGGAGGAGCTGCAGATGGAAATGTTACGTGGGAACTGGAGAGTCAGATGAAAGACTCTTATCCCGAACTCTTCGTTTGAGGTATGTTTTCGAGGACGAAAACTCTTTTAGTGGGGGAGAGTTGTAACACCCCGTTAATTCTTGTTTATTAATTTAATTATTTTTTTAATTAAATTATTAGAATTAATAATTTGTGGGAATTATTTGGAAAATAATAAAATATGGTGTTGGGCTGAGTGTGATAGTTAGTAGAAGGGGGGTGTTAACTAAACAAGCCCATTAAGAATATTTTATTTTATTTTTCATAAAATAAAGGAATTTGGAGAAAGAGAAGCAGAGCAGTAGAAGCAGATTTTGGAACTGAAGAACACGTGAAAGTGAGAAGAGCCAAAAGGGAAGGAGAACTTCGAAGAGTCGACTCTGAGGTAAGGGGGGATTCTTCGGGTTAGTGATCCTTATGCGATTGTAGGTGGTAAGGTTGATTAGGATTATTGTGTAATTCAATCGTACGTGTCGGGTTGGGAATTTTGTTAGGTTTTGATAATCTAGTACGAATTAACATGATTCTGTTGATACTTGTGATATATGTTGTTAATACATGTCAATAACTTGTTTGAAATGTATAATTGTGTGAAAATCAATGATAATTGTGTGTATGTTCGTATGTACCTGAAATTGGGGTTATGGGATAGGGTAAAAGCTGTCAAAATGGTGAATTTGGCTGTGCAGGTACGTAGGAACCGGTTCCCATGTCGGACGAACCGGTTCCCCCTTGTAAAAACAGAGAAGTGTGAATTCTGGGTTTCTGGGAACCGGTTCCCATGTAGGGACAACCCGGTTCCCCATAGTAAAAACCTGAGACGTGATTTTTGAAGCTGCCAGGAACCGGTTCCCACGTAGGGACAACCCGGGTTCTGCAGCATTTTTCTAAAAATGTTTTATCTTCAAAAACCCATAACTTTTGATCCGAGTATCCGATTTATGTGCCGTTTTGGGCGTTGCGAAGCTAATGAGATGCTTTATCTGATGAAGTAATAATATGGGCAGTGGCCGACTCATTTATTTATTCGATTAAATTATTGTTGAATTGGATTAAGGTGGCAATTAACATAATTGTGATGTGTATGTTATTGTGATGATGTGTTGTATGGTGTGAATGATTGAATGATGCTTATACATGTACATACTTGTTATGATGTTATTGGTAAGAGGTGATAAGCGATGTTAAGCATCAGAATGATGACGATGTATGATGATGTAAGTATGTGTCATGTGTGCATTATTCATAAATCATTTGCATTGGAAGGCTAATTCCCATTGTGCGGAGATTAGCGGGAAGTCATCGTGTGCCCATGTGGGGTGTGAGCGATGAGGCAGTAGTCGTGTGCCCATGTGGGGTGTGAGCGACTAGAGGGCAGTATCAAAGAGAGAATTCCTGTGATATGATTCACGAATTTTGGTACCACATGCATGAGTGTCAGTCCATTCATTGCATTATAACATGATATAATCGGTTGATTGTGTGGTGTGATAGATGATGTTTATACACTGATGCTTGCTTATTATAATAATTCCGATTATATGTATGTTGAATGGATGATAGTTGCTATGAGATTTTATTGCTTATGATTGTATAATGGTTGTTAATTCGAATGAAACTCACCCTTACTTTGATGATTTCAGATTAAGGACGTAGCGGCGTTTTGATTGGGTGAAGATAGCTTATAGGCTAGCCCGTAGTTCGTGTCGAGTCATGCTCTGATTGTAACACTGGGATCGACTAGTCTTAGCGTTACTTGTTATACTTTGTTGCCATTTGGCTATGGATTTATGTATGGAGTATTTATGTGGAGATGTTCCTAATATTGCCGAATTAAGTTCCGCTGTGCTAAACACTTGTTTGTTATTGGTTAAGTCTTAATAAAAGCATGACAATCGACTGGATGTTTTATTTATTCATCTAATAATTGTAGCATCCTTGATGTGTTATTACTCTGATAATCTTATATTTTCTGTGGGGGTTTAGAAGGGTGTTACAAATTGCTTATCCATAGGCTTCAAGCCATCCATCCAGCAATTCGTCTACCTCTAACATGTTCCTGAAAAATATTAAGAGGATTGGGGTGAGATTACTAAATCTCAGTGAGTTCCCCTATCTTATGGGTTCACTCGATTCTACAAGGTGCATGCAATCAAACAGATTTACCGAGAATCTAGGTTTTCCTCACGGTCTGGTACAAATACACAACAAGGGCAATATCACCATTGGTAGTCCCATAACTAGCCAACGAGATAGCAAAAAAAATAGGCTCACAGCCAAAACAAGCAAATATGCATACCCGCACCCATGTACGAGGAATCCAGGAGTAAGTTTACTTGCCTGCTACATAGACTACGCATCTACACCCTCGGTGAGTTACCTCTCACGCCTAATTATCGAGAGACTTATACATGTACATCGCAGGTGAAACGAATAAGTCCTATGTGGTTTATCTGTGACGAGTTACAGCGGTGACTTGCGTATATAGCATCACGGCCCCGTCAATCATTATACGCAAATGTGATCGCTACAATGTACAAAAACGCCATCAAGACTACATGAGCTCACCGGGCGAAAGCCTAGTGATATTGTCTACATGACATCACTAGAGGCGAGTTTACTGAGAAATGCATCTCATATGGTACTGTTGCACCCCAATATTTGCCCATTTATTTATTTCCCAAACGGATTTCATACCACATTCATATGCATACTTCATCTAGGTCATTCATCCAATACATTCATCCATATCACAGTTACTGTTCAAGAAACTTGACAAAAAGAGGCTGAGATGGAGGAAATTCCTGGTTAAGAAGAGTCTGGTTCGAGTTCTTATTGAAGATGTTCATTTCCATGACATACTCTTAGAATCAGGATTTCATTCTCAATACTCTGGTTAAAAGATATAAATCTCAGGTTCATCGGGGTTTTCAAATTAGGGTTTTGACCAAAGTCAACCCTGTGGACTTCCTAGTCAAGATTTAATCAGGAGATGATTGTGGATGGGAAATATGGCCGCCTTGAAAAAATATCCTTCACTGGAGTTTCTTGGGTTGAAAGATGATTGAGAATTAAATCAGGAAATTCATCTGAAATCAGAAAAAATCAGAAATGTTGACTTTTTGGTCAAAGTCAAAGTCAACTGTCAGATGTTGACTTTTGGTGGAAAATCGGTCAAAGAAAGTCAAAGAAATAATAAAAATCAAGAAATATTCAAAGTTGCCCAAAGTGGAAAGTTGGTTAAATTTGGAAAATTCTATAAAAGGGAAGTTTTGTAACTTAGAATATTTTGAGAGTTTTTGAGAATAGGTGAATAGCTCACTTCAGGCCCAGATTTTGTATGGTTCAAGGCATTATTTCAAGTTGAGTTCAAAAGCAAAAATACTCAGATCATGGCCTATTGCAATTCTCTAGTTGGAAGTTTTCTCATTCAAGGCTTGGTTAGAAAGATAAAAGGATAGAAAGTTGGAAGAAACACACTGGATTTATGCTCTATACTTAGAAAAATTTGAAGTTTTAAGATTGATCGACCAGCTGACTCTAGGGCACATTTACACGTGGATTCAGGCATAATTTCAGAAATATTTCAACATCAAAAGTATTCCCCTCATAGCCCTCTCCAACTTTGCAGTTGGAATTTTATTCATTTGAGGCCTAGAATTTGAGTTATAAAAGCTGGGAGATTGAAGATTCAAACTAATTCATGTTAAGCTGCCAGGCACATTTTCTGGACACACGCAAGCATTTGCTCAAACATATGGTGGGCCATTTTCAAGCTCAATTTTTAAGAACTACAGGTGCATTTTCAATCCAACTCAAAGATGAAGCTCTTGTATCCCATGATCTCTATCTAAAGAAATAAAAGCCATGGATTTTGAGTGTATGGTGAGCAAAATACAAATCTCCAAAGTCATGCCCTTGAAACTGAAGTTGTTTGGCTTTTTAGCTAAGGCACGCGTGAAGCGATTCAACGAACAGGTGGCATGCCGTATTTGAAGCCGACTTTAAAGAGCTGTAAGAATCATTTTGAATCAATTCCGATGCAAAAATGTTCTCCCCCATGCCCTTTATCTATTGAAACCAGAATCAAGAAAAATGGGTGTGTATTCAATCACTTGTGAGGCATTAAAGTCATGTCTTGATCCCTTCACGTTTTGCCAAGTTCCTGAAGCCAGTTTACCACAAAAGCCCATGCAAAACCTGAGGTTGGAAAAGGCTCATTAAAACTTTGCCATAATTTTCCATGACTTGTTCACTAAGTTGGAGAAAAAGTCCCACTTTACTCACTCATCAAAAAGGGAGCTCCCACACTTGCTATATAAAGCTATTACCTCACAGGCTCACAAACACGCACACATTTTCTCTTCCACTCTAAAATCTCTCCTCACTCTCTTCTTCTCTCTCGGTTCTCTCCTTCCATCACTCATCCTCAAGAGTTTGTTACACCTTGTAACAAACTCCGGCCACCTTCAACAACCGCCCTCAACCTCCATCCTCAACACCACGCCGCCACCATCTGAATCACAACAACCGATCCTCATCTTCCTCACCTACAAGCTCCATAACCTTCCATAAATTCTCCACCACCGTAACAGAAAACCGTCACAAACTCCGGCCACCTTCAACAACCTTCGTCATCCTCCACCTCATTCTGCAACCGTCACCGCCACAATAATCGTTACGTTTCGGTCTTCATCAAGAACTCCACATAATCATCGTCATTTCTCTCACTTCGCGAGCTCTAAGGAAGGAAGCAGCGAGGAGCTTGGTGTTTCTCTCTGTGCCAAGTCTGCAACAGGTAAATCCATGAACTCCTCAACATCACATGTATTGATATCTGCCTTGCATCTCTGCGCCGTTTGTATTCTTGATTCAGTTTGCTTGAGATAACTGCCATCGGACTGTTTAAACCTTTCATTTGAGTTCTACGTATGTCACGAGTCACGTTGATGTACTCATATTGTGTTTTGATGAACTTGTTAAAAGTTAGGTTTTAAGATCTGTTTCAGTTAGCATGATTTATGCAAAACTAATGCCGGATTCGTGTTCTACGTGCAAATCCGAGTGGAGTGGTGGTATGTTTCGTTATTTCTGGGAAAGAGGTGGTGGCGCCGCCGTGAGACCGGCCGGGGAAGACGACCGGAGCCCTAGCTCCGGCGTCTCTGTTTGTTCATAATCCCTTCCCCACGAGTGCTGAGGTGTCACACATGTGATGGCTAATTTTCCATTTCTTGTGAGTTTTTGTCACTTTGCATATGATTGGAACGACTGGTTGGCGTATGATGATTGGATTGAACGTTTAATTTTGTCCTATATCACTTAAATGAGCATGACCAATTGATTTTGTTAATATGCTTTTTCATGTCACGTTCTTAAGCCATGTCATATAATAAAGATAACCATGTTGATAATGAATAAGTGAAATAAATTGGTTTGTGAGGTATCGGGCCTCATGCGCTTTGGGCCTGGCCTATTTCTGAATTGCACCCTATTTCACTAGCGCACCACCAAGTGTTTGGACTGGGCCTTAGCGCCATCTATTATCCGCACCCCTTGTTTTGAGCCCAATGAGTGTTGTGCATAAATTCAGTTGACTGTTAATTGCTAATTCACCCCCTGTATGACAAATTTTATGAAAAACAAATAAATGGTTCTTTTATTACTTTTATGGCTTGATAATTGATTTTTGCTTAGATAATAAAATCACAAAAATATTTTTCTACCCAAGTAGAATTTTAAAGACTTTTAGTTACTTTTCTTTTTAGAATTTAATTGTTGTTTTTTTTCTTTTATTTTTGATTGGTTCATGATATTAAATAAATACTTAGTTTTTTTTTAGTTTTAATTCATGAAAAATAGTTTTAGCTAGAATAAAAATACCATTTGCTTGTGAATATTTTCATGTTAGTTTAGAATTTTAATTCTTGCTTTTTGTGAATATTTTCGTATTTTGTGAAATGTCAAAAACGCCCCCTAATTGTTGAAACAACTCTTTTTAGTTAATTCCCTTTAGATCTTAGTTTAGATTTTAATTAGGAATTAGAATAACAATTAGGATAGATTCTAGGTTAGTCCCCCCTCATTCTTTTTTCTTTTCAACTTTAATCCATCTAATAAATATCCAAAATAAATCCCCTTAAAAAATACCAAGAAAACACTTAAAACATTAATAAAAAAGTGAAAATCATTAAAAAGGGAATGGAAGCTTGAATCTCCCTTGCTTTAGGGAATCATTCGAGTGCTTGGATCTCCCTTGCTTTAGGGTTCCATTCGGGCGTAAGTTCCCAAATTCTAAAAAACACAAACCATAGAGTAACTCGAGTTTCCCTTGCTTTAGGGTTCCATTCGGGCGTAAGTTCCCAAATTCTAAAAAACACAAACCATAGAGTAACTCGAGTTTCCCTTGCTTTAGGGATTTCCTCGAAACGCTCAAACTCTCTTCTATCTCTCGCCCTCGTGGCATTCTTAAGAACATGTTGAATCCATTCCATAATTAGGCGTATAAGTCTCCAAAGGTCGAGCATCATGGAGTGCGACTTTAACCTCTGTTCACCTAAAAAACACAAAAACATAGAAAATATGGAGCCGAACTACGGTCGCTCTGATTCCTTGTAAGGGATACGTAGGCATTGGGTCGCGGGGCCTAAGCGAGCACACTTGTAAATAATTCTTTCTTTTCCCCGTATTTCTTTTTTGCATGCATTCGCATTTAGGTTTAGACATAGATACACCCTTTAGATAGAAACAAACATAGGTGGATACCATCGAGTACGATGGGCGTGAGGGGTGCTAGCACCTTCCCCTTGCGTAACCGACTCCCGTGCCCTGTTCTCTGGTCGAAAGACCTTGTTATTATTCTGAGTTAGGTTTTCTGGTATTCCTTTCCCTTATGGGATAAATATATTAGTGGCGACTCTAATTCCATTTTTCGCGGTAGCGACAGGTACCACTACCTCACCATACCAAGCACGCAAATGTTTACCTGCTAGAAGAACGCCATAGAACATACAACAAGGTATCCCATATCACACATCAAGGCACGAACTAAATATCACACAGCAATACCCGTGGTCTTAAGCGATTTATCATCTATTAGCCAGGCCTACTCTGATTCAAGCATATATACACATCATCGAGATCACACAGCACGGTATAGGCTATCACACAGGCAATCACATCCGAATGTTCAACCGGAACAAACGGGAAATAATGCATAATTATACATAACATTACATGTGATTCGTAACTCATCAAACATGCATACCAATGTCATAACCATAATGTAATCATGCATTTAATCCTCATAGAAACATATATTCAATCAATTAATTCCACGATAATTCTCTTTTCAGAACACGAGGCTTTCAGTTCCTGATTCAGAACGAAACTGCACTCAAGAGGAAAAAGTATAAATTCTGCATCAGACTAGTTCGCCACGCGAACTGCTAGCGAGCTCCAACGAATGAAGTCAGAAGCTTCATCTAATTATGGAAAGGAAGGTTCGCTAAGCGAACCTGTAGCGAAGCCCCGATTCGCTACGCAAACTAAGTTCGCTAAGCGAAGTTATTAGCACAAGGAAGAATCAAAACTTCTATAGTACTTCTACACTTCCTTAAATAAGATCAAGGGTCCAATACTCAGGTTAGAACAACATTATACAGCCTAATAACCAAGACAAACATCCTAGCCTAAGTTCAACACAAGGGTAGCATCTTATAGACATAAACTCAAGGCTAAAAGTGCTTATTCCAATATCACGCAACACCTATTCATGTACCATAATTTATAATTGCATCAAAAGTATGGCCGTATCCAACGCTTCCGACGACACTCCGTTTCGAGTTGTAGAACTCAAGTTATGGTCGTTTTAGTGAAACATAAATTTGTGCAGTCTGCAGACATTCGCTAAGCGAACACAAAGTTCGCTTAAACGAACCTGACAGTGCAGAGCTCGAATTTTGGGTTTCTAAGTCCACTATTTGCATCCCCATTCAAACCCTAACATACAATAACGACCCAAGGCATATACTAATCACCCAAAGCATAAGGAATCATCATAAGAACACATTTCTATCAAATGATCAAGCATGCAAAGCATTACACTCAACCCAAACCCAACATGTAATAATTCCCAAACTTTCTACCCAAGTTTTATCTAATGGAACTCACCTCATCCCATGAAGATTATGAGTTGTAGAGATGAAGATGATGACAATGCTGCTCCTACAATCCTTTCTTGATCAAAGTTCTGCTCTCATCATCATCAATCCCGTAACCAATAATTCACATATTTCAGCAAGAATCACCAAACTCCAAACTCGCTTATCTTCACCAACAAAGAAGCTATTAATACGAATTAATATATCA
Organism: Vicia villosa; assembly: GCF_029867415.1. Taxonomy (NCBI): domain Eukaryota; kingdom Viridiplantae; phylum Streptophyta; class Magnoliopsida; order Fabales; family Fabaceae; genus Vicia; species Vicia villosa. The sequence goes on from NW_026705025.1 coordinate 557,369, forward strand.
AATCGAAGGAAATTTCATGTAGAATCTTAATCTTCAAGAATGACCTAATATGTGAAGGCTGCTACAGTACTACGAAGGTGAAAATGAGGAAGATGAACATAAGTTGTTCTTCCTTCTCTCTCTTTACTCCCACCTCTAAAATCTGATTTAGAAAGAACCAAACAATCCCTTAAGTTATACTTTCTCCTTATTCTCAAAATGCCATTTAACTAATCCATAATTTTTGGTTTGCCACTTGGTTCCTTTCTAACCAATTCCATTTGATTCTACTAATCTATCAATTATCTTTAGTCCTTGAAAGTGTATAAATATACATGCTTAGACAATATGGGAATTACAATGATGTTATTTGTAGCGAAAGTAAAATTCACGAATGATCACGAATAAACTACAGCCATTGGATTGTGTGTCATTTATTGAATACATGAACTGATGAAAAATAAAGAGGTCCCACAATATATGCACCATTATGCTATTTGTGTGACATTCACTCAATCCTTGAATCAATAAAAATAAAAAGGTCCCACCATACATACAAATTAAGCTGCCGTGATGCTTTCGGGACAAAACTATTTCGCTACATATATCATTATTTTTTAAAATAATACTCAAATATATTTTTATGAGAAGTTACTTAAATGGTTTAAATTTAAAAAAATCATAGGAAAAGAATAAAATACTTTAAAAAAATTGTAAGAAACTATTTAAACAAAAAATTATTAATTTTAATTATATTTTTAACAAAAATTCTAATACTATAGAACTCATTTTTAGGAAATCATAACAAAGAGGTACCTCTTTTGTTTCTATGAGTTTGAATTCTAAATTAAAAAAATATTTTATAACTACTTAATCTGGCTTTGTTATAAATGAAGTTATAGTAACATTATAATCTGGCTTTGTTTTATTAGCATTACACAAAATTTATTTTTTATCAATAATACATTTTTTATTTATAAAAATATATTTGTTACTTGAAAATTTAATTTCTTTAGCTTTAATATTTTAAATAATAATTAATAGAATTTATAGAAACAAAAAATAATGCATTAAAATTACAATTATAGTTACACTTCATAATTCTTCTTGAGCCGCAACACAAGCGTAGAGAAACACAATACTATAACGGAATTTGGCACATACGTAACCGATTCCAATCTATTACATTTGCATTATTATTTCATATTTAGGTATGAAATTTAGTTTAGTAAATGTCTTTTTTCATGTTAATTATTTAATGTAACAAACTAACATGCTCCCTAAGTGTTACTATCATATAAAGCTTTGCAAATAAATGCATATATACATACTAACAAAGCAGTTAAAAAAATAAATGACCACAATTACTATTTATTTAGTGGATTAATATTATATAGTAATGTTGATTTTAATTTATTTATTAGAGAGAGGTCATAATTTAAACGCTAGTACAAAATAATGGAACTTAAGGTAACACATCATAGAAAAACCAACCAAACTGCAACATCAACTGAGAGGAAAACAAAAACATATTCAAACAGAAAACACCAGTAAGCATTGGTAATAGGATTAGCTAGAAGGGAAGGCACACTTGAGGAACATTTCATCCTAATGCTCAATATGCAGATTCTTGGTTTCCATTAGAATATCAATTTATTCGCTTTTAAATTTTAAAAAGAAACCGAATGTGATTAGTACAGCGAATACATGAATATGATCATGGTTTCTCGCGCAAAACACTTTATATATTTCTTTAGAGAAATTTGAATCATTTTCACTGAATCACCAGGAACTCCATCCATATTCTAGATTATAAACATAGAACTTTGACTTTCCTAACGCACCGTTATGTTTGATTTTTTTTGTAATGAAGTCCCCTGATGATAATGATAAAGTATAGCTTACATTGATTGGTTCCTTTAGTTACAGAACTTTATGCCTTTGTGGTAGGGGTGCTCAAAACCAAACCAACCCAATAGAAAACCGCAAACCAAACCAAACCGAAACCGCAAAAAACCGCATTTGGTTCGGATTAGTTTGGGTCATTTTTTAATAAAACCGCATGGTTCGGTTCGGTTTGCGGTTTGTATTTTGTAAACCGAACCAAACTGAATCAAACCGCATTATGTTACAACCTAAATTTTACTTAACTCACATCCAACCCAAAATTAAACCTATTATACATTAGCCTTATGAATACGAACAATTTTCTCATCCTTACACATATAATTTCAGTCCCGATCTTCTCAAATCTCTAATAACATTATTTCACCTTCTTTGCCACATACATCTTCTCTCTTCTTCTATAATCTTTACTCTCCTATATTATTTCTTTTTCACCTTCTCATTTTTATGTAAATGTTCCGTATTTCAGTTTCATTTGTATCGCACATCTTCTTCTCTAATCTCTCAACACTTTTTCTTTTTCTTTTTCACCTTCACTAATCTTTCGTCTCTTCTATTTTCTTTTCCATTATAATAATTTTATATTGTTTTATGTTATTATTTTATGTTTAATATTCCACTTTTGTTTAATTTAATTTTTACATATTACATGAAAAATTGTTGTCAAAATATGACGAGTTTTGTTGTTATTTGTTAGTGTATGAATGTCTAAATATAAAATTATGTTGTCATATATATATATATATATATATATATATATATATATATATATATATATATATATATATATATATATGTATATGTATTGCTCAATAAAATATTTGTAAAAAACCGAACCAACCGAACCGAACCAAACCGCATTAGTTTGGTTTGGTTTGGTTCGGATTTTTTTTAAAAGTCAACCGAACCAAACCAAACCGCACTTTTTTTTCTCTTGCGGTTCGGATGATTTTTTTCGTCAAAACCGCCCAAACCGCACCGCGAGCACCCCTACTTTGTGGCTTCTGGTGACGGTCGTTACGTTTAAGACTGAAGTGAGGATTGTAGTAAGAAGTCGTAGTTGCATAAGCGAAGGTAAACTTGGGACAAGCCATCCTAAGCATTAGGGAATTGAAAGTTAAGACCAAGGATTTTGGAAATCATCTAAACAACATTGTATGGACTCGAGTGAGGAGTAATCTAAAGTGTAGCCGCAGGAAGGGACATTGTAATAGGAATTCTCGAATAGTAAGTGGTTCAAGGAGCTGAGGAAATCAGTAACGTATGTCGAGCAAGGATAACTCAACGAAGACTAAGAAAAGGATACCCGACAAGAGTGGATTGCTAGGGCCTTCGACATGGTGGAGTCTAGTGCAGAGCAATGGAGATCTAAGACCTTGGAAGGATCTTTTACTAGGTATGTCAAGACGAAGTGACCAAAGGGATGTGTTGTGTAAGGATTAGGGTTTCTAGTCATGAGCAGTGGAACACAAGTGTTTAGGTGGGTTGTGCTTCCTTGGGATAGGACAGTTTTCGGACGAAATCGTAAGATCTATCCAAAGGAAAAGACGTGAAGATATTGTTGTCATGGTGATCGGAAAGAATTCGAGGACGAATTATATTTAAGGGGGGAGGGATAATGTAACATCCCATATTGTTTAGGCAAGTATAATCATACAAAAGAGTATTAAGTGAGTAAGTGGATTAGTTAGAATCCAACTAAGTGGCATCTTGGTAATTACCACTTAGTTGAAGGGCAGATTGGACATTCAACATTATGCATGAGCCATAAAGACTTGTTTGAAATGGAGGAATATGTGTCCTTATTGTAGAATCACTTCTTTTAGAAGGAAAAGAGATTAGAGCAAAGAAGAAAAGAAAAACTCATAACTCAAGTTCCATTTTCCAACAATGGTGCAGCTCCCACTAAAAAGGTAATATCTCCCTGCTCGTAACTCCGATTGAAACATATTTGGACTTTTTGGAAAGCTCACAAAATTCTCTACGATTTGTATATAAGATTCGCGTTCATAGGTTTAGTATTAGTTGAGATAAGTGAGTTTGAAGATTGGAGATTCTTGCTGAAATTGAGAAGAAGGAGATTACAGATTTCTTGGTGATGGAGGAGAGTTTTTGGGTAAGAGATGAGTTCAATTGCTGCTTGGGCATCATCTTAACCTCTATTAAATTCAAGGTGATTCCTTAGATAGAGACTTGGGGAAATTACATGCAAGGGTTCATATTGGGGTTTGGGGTTAGAGTGAATATCCATGAAGATAAACATGTTTATGTGATAATTGTTGATTCTATGTGATACATACTGGCTGGATATACTGTAAATATTTACATGCAGGTGTTTGAGAGGGGTGGAAGAACCCCCAAGCAGGTATGTTATCTTATGCGTTTTTCTGCAAAATCGCTATCTCGCTAAGCGGACTTAGGTCGCTAAGCGGACTTAGGTCGCTAAGCGAGTGTTGTTACAATTTTTCTAAAATCGCGAGCTCGCTAAGCTAACCTATCCCGCTAAGCGAGATTGTGAAATGTGAACCCTTCTATTTTACGTCTGTGGTACGCGCTAGGAGCCCGCTAAGCGAGCCTTGTGTTGCAGAATTTTAATTTTGTTTCCCCTGAGTGCAGTTTGGTTCCGTAGCGAGAACCAAACTCCTCCTCGACTATTGTGACATACCCAGATGTTGTATCTAGGATGAAATACCGTATGTAATTATGTAATTGTCCTTACATACTTATGTAGGCGTATTACCCATATGTTGAACATTCGGAGACACCTTGCTTATGTGGCTTGATTGCGCGTGAGAAGTATTGATAGGGCAAACCTAGTATGAATCCCAATATAGGCGGATCTTGTGTACTAGAGAGAGTACTGACAGTGCAAACCTGGCATGGTCACCAATTTATGCGAATCATGTATACTTCATTGTATGCTTGAATCGGAGTAGGCCTAGGCTATTAGGGGGTAAACCGCAAGAACACATGATACCGTTGCAATGTGCATGTGGAGGTCTTATAGGGCATTTCTCCAATAGCCGTTAACACATTGGCATTCTCGATATGTTCTACACACCTGAGCTACCATTGCGATGTGCATGTGGAGGTCTTATAGGGCATTTCTCCACTAGTCGTTAACACATCTGCGTGCTTGGTATGGTGGAGAGGTAATGCCATGTAGGCAACATTACCTTTGATTCACCTCTAGTGATGCCACATAGGCAAGATCACTAGCCTTTCACTCGGTGGACTCGTATTGTCAAGATGGCGTATTCGCACTAGTCGTTAACACATCGGCGTATGGACAATGATGGGGTCGGACGCCACTTAGGAAATATCACGGTTGTAACTCATCTCGGATGGAATCCATTTAGGAAGGGAATCTGATTAGTCTTGTGGTGTGCATGTGCAAGTCTCTTGATGCGATGTACGGGTGTAACTCACCAAAAGTGTGGATTCCGTAGCCTAATGAGTGGGCTGTAACTTACTCCTAGATTCCCTGTACATGGGTATGGGTCTGCATACGTGTTTGTTTGTACTATTTGTGTACTTGTGATATGATGACTCCTATGGTGGACGATTCGTGTGTTTGCTCCGTACTTGTACCGGATGTGAGGATAAACCCCTGATCAATGGTGGATTCGATTCTGTTAATGCATGTACCCTATAGAACCGAGTGGACACATAGGATAGGAGGACTCATTGAGATTTAATAATCTCACCCCAATCACCTTATCTTTTTCAGGTGCGGTTTAGTAGTGTTTGATTGGTAGCAGGTTTGGATTGAAGATTAAGAAGTGGCGATGGCTCGAAGACCTGGTTAGATCTCATTTTCTGTTGTGCAGATCCATTGAAGACACATGTTTTATAATTCCTAGTAGAATTTCATGTTGTATTTTTATGGATCATCTTGTATCTTTGCTTTTGTATGTACTCAATATCAATTTTAACGTTTCATGCATAATATACTAGTCAGTTATGTATGGGATGTTATATTTTAACTTAGTGAAATTATTTTAAAATTAATAATCCACATTTCTTAAAATTATATTTTTTACTAAATTATATTAAAAATCATGTAATTTTTATTAATATTATTTTAAAATACATGATTTTTAATATTTTTTAAGTAACAAATTTTATTTTTCATAAAATAATGTCTTATCTCAATTTGAAACATATCCCAATTTTTATAACAAAATAAAATTACTTCTATTCACTTATTCTTATTAATATTTCTTAAAAATATATGATTTTTAATATTTATTAATAACAATTTTTGTTTTTAAATAAAAAATATTTTTTTCTGAACTTTAAACAAATTTAACTACTTTTTTAAATAAGATTATATTATATTTATTTAAAATATACTATAAAATTGATATGTTTTTAAAAAACATTTAAAATCATATAAAAACTATATAAAAATATTTATAAAAACAACAAATAGTGAGTAATGACTAACCCGAAAAAATATTTATATATAGTGAACAATGAAATTGATAGGTTCTCTACCATTTTTAAACAACTTTCGTTTTACATATGCAGCATATTCATTTATATGAATTTTTGTATTTTTAGCCTAAAAAGAGCAATGCCTCCACGTTCGTTCCGCTCCACCCTCATTTTTATTGTGGCACATTGAGACTCACATCTTCAACTATACTTGCCAGGGAGGACATGCCCATTTACGACCCTTAATATATTGTTTACTTAATGAAATTTTATAAAAAAGCTTTTCTTTTTAAATATTTAAAAATTAAAAAAAAGAAAAATATACCACAACAGCTGAATTAAATAACCTTAGTGATATAATATATATTTTTTATTTTAAAATAAATCCAAATGAAAGACGCAACTAAAATATTAAAGAAGTCACGAATTTGTTGCCACTGAGATTCAAACTCATAAAAGATTAAAGATATCACTATGATTGGTCTAAACAACCGTGACAATATGTTCACAATTTTTAATTAAAAAAAATTGACGTCTTAGTTTTGAGATATCTCCACGACACTTCAAAGGACCATAATAATTTAGTTGTTTGATAACGAAATATATATAAATTTTTTTAAAGTTAAATATTTTTATTTTTTCGTCTCTTTACATAATTTGATTAGAGAACCGTCCCTCTATATTTCAAAATTTTTTATTGACAAGAACAAAATTAACTCATATCATTAGTCAATACAAGGAGGAACAACATTAACGAAACTACACCTAGATCCAGAATTAGACGCCTTAACTAACGAGTCGGCGACCATATTTGCTTGGAGCTTAATAAACTTAACCTCGAAGTTTGTAACAAGTCTCAACAATCTCTGGATAGAAAGAATATTAGTATTAAACTCAGAACTACCCGTAACAGTAGAATTAATTCCATGAATCACCACTTGAGAGTCGCTTTCAAAAATCACATTGTTCAGATTCATGGTAATGACATTATGAATAGCCTCTTTTAGAGCCAAGGCTTCAGTTTCTATGGGGAACATAATACCATTATCCCACGTAACACCTGTAGTGATAAATCTTCCCATATTATCTCAAAGACACCAACCCCAATTGGTAGTTTGATAATGGCTATTAAAACCAGCATCAACGTTACACTTCATTTGGGGAATCCAAACTAACAGAAGCTGAGAATCAATATTCGAATCATGAGTTTCACGGACATCAAACCAATCAAGTCAATTATAATAAGCTTGTATACCTATTCTAGCAAGATCCTTCCTGTCATTATTCCAAACAATATTATTACGATTCTTCCAAAGACCCTCCAACACCATAGCAAATCTCCCAGCATCTTTCTTACACTACAAAAAAAAGGTCTCCTGCCACGCCCAAGAAACCGAGGCTATATGCAAAATAACCGTGGCGTAACGTTGATGCCACGGTTTGGCCACGAAAATCCAACCGTGGGATATGCGACCGTGGCCTAAAGTATAGTTCACGTTTTTTTGGTATATACCACGTCTTTTTGACAACCGTGGCTTTTATAGGCCACGGTTTTGGTAGCTTGATTAAGGCTGCGGTTTACATTTGCCATGATTACAGAACTGTGGCTATATGGTAAAGCCACGGTTTCAATTTAACATTTACCATACAGTTTTGGTTCAAGATATAGCCACGGTTTGGTTATGACCACAAATTTAAAAGCGTTGTTATATGTTATGCATTCTAAGCCATTTATCTTGCCACGGTTTATTTCGGTATCATTACATAAATATTTCATTTTATATATATCTGTATAATTACATAAATATGTCATTATATATATATATATATATATATATATATATATATATATCAATATAAAATTAACAATAATATTGATGATTAGAATCTAATTAATTACAAGCAAATTAACATTAACGTCAAAAGTAAGTTTTTTTTGCAGTGCCACTAATAAGTTGGATACTAAGTTTTGATGTCATCCCAAATTCAAAATTCAAAACAACCATGGGATTCAAAACAAGAGCTAAATTAAACACAAGTTTCTCTCAAAGAGTCATTCCAAAATAACAAAAAAAAGTTCTAAGAACTAGCTAGCTAGATCATATAAAACACAACTATTCTTCTTGATCTTCTCCTTGTTCTTCTTCCACATCTTCAGGACAACCTTCTTCCACATCTTCAGCACAACCTTCTTCCACATCTTCATGATCATCATAAGCTTCTTCCATATCTTCATCACAATCTTCTTCGTCTCCACCCTGCAATAAACATCATTCCAAACATCATTCAGCATTCATAAGTGTACTTGGAACAAAATCAATAGAATTTATAAGTGTACTTGTCCAACATTCTATATTATTTAGAATTTATAAGTGTACTTAGAACAAAATCAATAGAATTACTAGTCATGTTGTGCAACAGAATCATGAATAAAAAGAAAGAGAGTTTTAGGCCATCACCACCAGAATCACACAGCTATTTCAGAAAGATACACCTATTTCATACACCTATTTCAGAATCATACTATTTCAGAATCATACACCTATTTCAGAATCATACACCTATTTCAGAATCATACTATTTCAGAATCATACACCCATTTCATACACCTGTTTCAGAATCAAACTATTTCAGACAAATCACCAAACCAATCACCAAACAAATCACCAAACCAAATTCATACACCTATTACATTCTCATAAAACCCACTGCCAAACAAATCACCAAACCACATTCATATGAACATGCATAACACCAATCCATGTCAGTCCATCATTTACCCAATTCTAATTCCATTCATCCATAGCTATTGCACATACATGATTCATTTCATTCAGAGTATTCAACTCATTCTAAGTCCATTATTAGCATTGCAATACCCTAAGCTATTCATACATGAATCAAATTTCCCTACAAAACCAACTCAACTGTCATTCAGTCATAACAAGGATTCAGAAAACACAGTCTGAATCCAGCAGAAAACACTTTAGGTGTAATTTGGAATTTCAAGCAGAAAACACAGTCTGAATCCAGCAGAAAACACTTGCCATCAATACCAACAAAACCAGCAGAAAACAAAGAAATAGGCATATACATTCAGAATTTCAAGCACAGTCTGAATTCATAATCAGTTCACAATAGATCATGGTAGCCCTGCACTTGTTCATCAATGACAACCATACAATTTCAGAATAACACACTTGTTCACAATATGATCTTGAGCTACATTCTACAGTGCCCTATAGCTAGCTGTCCCTTCTTGCTGCCACTCTAACAGTAACAAACAAGAGCACTATCCTGATAAGACACTAGGACACTTTTATAATGCAAGTAATTGACAATTCAGTTTGTAGTTTAGATCATTGGTATGTGACATATAGTTTGACAATTCAGTTTCTAATTCTTGATAATTCTAAGGAAACTTAGAGGTATACTACATTTATCATGGTACTAAATTTTGTAGTTTAGAGTATACCTGTTCGCAATGCGGAATATGAGTTGATGCAGACGAATGTGGATCAGCAGGAGCAGCAGTAGTACTAATGGAACAGTCCATAGCAGTTGCCATCAAATTAGAGATCTCCTCGTCCCTCATATGTGGGTTTTGTTGCTTTATCATTGTCTTAAATAGTGCCTTCATACCATCCATCTCCCTCTTCATGCTAGCCACTTCATCATTATGCTGCTTTTTAATAACCAGAATTTCTTCTTTTCTTTTAAGCATGGTAGGTGTTATTGTTCTTCCATAGCAACAAACTCGTCCAGATATTTCTTTCCCAAATAAGGAGTTAAATGTCTCAGATTCAGTTGAATTCTGAACTGATTCTTGAAGCTTAGACTAATTAAAAAATATTCACTTTAGAAAATATTCACATTAGAAAAAGACATAATTTGCTAATAGCCTAGTTTCTCAATTTCTTTCAAATGTTGATTAAAGGCATAATGAAATAGAAAACTTACAATTACACTTGAAGTTTCCTCATCCGGCTGTTTTCCTTTTCGACTTTGTCTAGTCTCAATGAACATCTCTTCCTGGCTAACTTCCTTTCCGTTCTCTTTCTTAGCACACTACATTGGTTGATAATAAACACATCAAAAGATGAATCACTCAACCAATACATAATTGTAAATTGAAGGATGTATAAACACCCTACCAGTTTTGCACGAATCCTCGCAAAGTTTATTGGGCCCATCCGATGCATATACTTTTGCTTAGCTCTGTTCACAACATTGATTTTGCTAATTTTCTACATTCAGAAACAACAAAGTTAGGGACAGCAAATGTTAAATTACAAAATTAAATATTAGGGACAACATTGATCATAATATACAGCATTGCATGATATTTAATATAGGATATCAATTGCTAATTTATCTTACTTGGATGTTATTGTTCTTCCAATAGGATATCAATTGCTTGAAATGAAATTCAGGTACGGTTTGGGGACGATGCTTCAATCTTTCACTCATAGTAGTGTACTTTAAAAAACAACTCTTTTTGAGATCTTTCTTGTAACGCCTCCAAGCATCATTTATGCGAGAGAAAACCACTCTACTTCCATTATCAGGGATAATGAATTTATCCTACAACAAAGAAGGAAATTAGTGACAAGTAAATAAGGAACACAAGTAACAAAATGATTCATACAGTGACAAATTCCCACATACAGTGACAAATTCCCATATACGGTCCTTGTTTGCTTTCTTCAAAGCTTTGAAGTTAGTATAAACTAAGGGACACAAGTCTGAATTCCTCGTGACAGTGCCAAGGAAACAACTCAAATCTGTCACAGTTCGATCATTGGGTCCAATAGGTTCTCCATCATCGTCTAAGATCACCTCTTCACGATCCGCACTCTTTCTAGCATGGATTTTCAAACATTGAGTTGGTCCACGTGTCCTTTTCTTACTTGCCCATGTGTTAGATAAAATATAATTAGAATGGGATATAAATTTGACTGAAACAATAATAAAGAATGACGCATGACACGAAGCTTAGTACGTACCTTCAGTTTGTTTACTTCCAATTTGCTGAGTGTTTTCTTCTTCACCCGTTATATTTTCTTCTTCCTCAAGATTTTCACATTCATCTTCTTCACTATTTTCCCCATTTTCTTTGAGGAATTCTTCAACTGAAGTTGATTTACACATTGGGATTCGTTTTGTCTTCTTCAAGCCACTTCCTTGCTCTGTCCCGGAATTTCCATCAACTTCTATCATTGCCCTTTTCATACGATTCTGGTTTGACCTTGAATCAGCAGTGTCAGCCACCCGTTTCTCCTTAGGTTGCTGCTTTGCACTTGAAGGATTCTGCTTTGCACTTGAAGGACGTTGCTGATTCGCACTTGAAGCTTGTTGCTTAGCACTTGAAGCTTGTTGCTTGGCACTTGAAACTTGTTGCTTAACACTTGAAACTTGTTGCTTAGCACTTCCTTGTTGCTGCTTGGCACTTGAAACCGATTGCTTATCACTTCCTTGTTGCTGCCTGGTCCTTGAATCAACAATTTCAGGCCCTGTTTTTTTAGTAAGTTGCTGCCTGGTCCTTGAAGCAACTTCAGGCCCTGTTTTGGGAATTACTTGCTGCCTGGTCCTTGAATCAGTAAATTCAGCCCCTAGTTTTCTGGGAGTTGTCTTCCTTGTCCTCATTTTGGTTGGATACAACACATCGGCCGAACTATCAATCCTTGAATCAGCAGTTTCAAACTTAGATAAGTTGAAAAGTTCCCTAGATGCAGGCACAAAAGGAGTCCGGATGCCTACTTTACTAGGTCCTTCACAGTTACTATTTACCATCTCACATTTGATATCATACTTCTTAGCCAATTCAGCACTGGATCTAAATAGAGGCAACCGAAAATTGGCGGTAACTTGTTCACCCTTTTGTGCGGCATCCGTCTTCTTTTGCAAGTTTGAAACCTTCTTCATTTTCTGTTAGCATTGCAAAAAACAAAACATTAGGAATAACTTTGAAAAAATAGGTTTTCCTAAGCAATTGAAAAATCATATCACTCATAAATTATCTTGTAGCTAGAAGGAAAGAGCCTTAAATGTACATGGGAAAGAGTCCATGTTAAGCAATTTCAAACTCAGTAGACATGTCAATCTATATCATCACCTCTTGACACTCATTGGGCTACTGGTACCAGAACACTTATTGTTTGTTAACATTTTCTTAAAGTGAAAAAAGTTAGTTTAAGCTTTGTTAGAAATTAGTTAGCACACTTAATCTCTATTACCTACATCTTCTGTATCGAATGACTACTGCTGTAATCTGAAAAGCAGGTTTTGTATACAATTTTAATTAAATTCACATGGACATGAAGATAAAGTCATACATACATTTAGCTACACAAATCTAGTCTATTGGAACCAAACATATTTCTATTTCAATATTTAAAAATATTGTTGTATATTGTGAAGAAAACATATAATGATTCTAATTCTAATTCTAATGATATTAAGATTCGGCTAATGAATACAACTCATAAAACCAATCCATGAAAAGTTCAAATGGAAAATAAAAAAGAAAAACCACCCCATCAAAGACAAAGCTAAGCAGTTTCGTGTATGAATTTCAAAGACAAAGCTAACAATTAACAACATTAACAATATTCAAATAAAGAAATGGAAAAGAGATGTATTTGTTCAATGCCATATCCAATCAGTTACACCAGAAATGGAAAAGAGATGTATTTGTTGATGATATACATTAGTCCATGAAATCAAATAGGGTATCATCATAATCAAAATCCTCTCCATCACTTTCAGCTTCATTCATTTCATGTGGTGTTTCAGCTATTGTTGCAGGTATGTCTTCCCTAACCCAATTTAATTCACCACCACCATCACTATTTTCTCCACTAGAAGGTGTTTCAGCCTGTAAGTTTGACAGGTCAGCAATGTTAAAGAAATCTCGTGGAACTGTTTGCAGAGCATAATGCCGGTTTGGATTAAAAGGGTCTTGGACATAGTAACATTGATGAACTTGAGAAGGTAGCACAAACGGGTCATTCTGATAAATTTTCTTATTGAAAAGCACACAAGTAAGTCCATATTTGTCTTTTTCAACCTCAAACCAATCGCACTTAAACAAAAGAAAGTTGAAATTTCCATAATAGTATAACTCAATTATATCAACAATGGCTCCATAATATGTGATGGGTTCTGTCCTAGGATTTCCATCCTAGGAGCTAGCAAAACTTGAAGTTAGTGAAACTAAAGTTACGCCAGAATTTTGAGTTTTGCGATTTGTATTTCGTTTCGTAGTATGGAACCTATATCCATTAATGACGTAACCTGGATACCTCTTTGCAACAAAATTAGGACCTCTAGAAAGTTTTTCAAGTTGTAATGGCACATCATCTTTCTGGGCACGAGTTTTAAACCATTCACCAAATTCTTTGCTTTGACTTTTGGCCTTGGTCCACTTCCTTTTGTTAGTGTTTGAATTAACACTCTGATCATGCTCACTACAAAGTCAACAAATTATATGTTAACATAACTCTAATCTTAGGATTAGTAGATAAACACATAGGAGGACAAATAGTTATTGTACTACCTGATGTAAATTTGAACCTCATTGCAATTGAATAAGATGTATCGATGGGCATCGTCCTTTGATTTCACATCAAGATGAAAAGGTTCACCTGCCCCCCTAAAGGACGATCGACAGTTGTAAATTAATCATCTAGATCTGTTTCAAGTGAATCGGTAACATCATAATTATGACTCTTCCTATTCAACCTTGTATCTACATTGCTATGCAAATACCTTGAGCAAAATGTTATAACTTCTTCATCCAGATACCCCTCGGCATTAGAACCTTCAGAATAAGCTCTATTGCGGACATAGTTCTTAAGTTTACACAAGTATCTTTCGGTGGGACACATCCATCGAAATTGAACAGGACCACCCAATCTAACTTCATTTACCAGGTGAATAGGCAAGTGAACCATTATGTCAAAGAAACTTGGAGGAAATATCATCTCCAACTGACAAAGTATCTCTACAATCTCATCTTCTAGGTAATCTAAATCTTCCACTTGTATAACTTTCTGATATAAAGAGCGGAAAAAGGAACCAAGATGAATTAGTGGGGTTGCCACCTCCTTGGGCATTGTGCTTCTTACTGCAATTTGCAACAAATAGTGTAACATGAAATGCGCATTATGGCTCTTGTAACCAAATATTTTTTTTGTCAGCAACTTGTACACATTTTGAAATATTTGATGCAGTCCCATCTGGTAACTTGGCAGCCTTTATAACTCCACAAAAAATTGACTTCTCGTGCGGAGTCATTGAGAAACATGCTTTTGCAAACTCTGAACGTCCTCCACCAATCTCCCTTGGATGAAGTCTTTCTCTAATTCCCATTTCTTTCAAATCATAATGGGCTTTAATATGATCTTTTGTCTTCCCCAGAATGTCCAAAAGAGTTCCAACAATACTATCAAATATCTTTTTTTCAATGTGCATTACATCTAAATTATGGCGCAATGTATTTTGAGCCCAGTAAGGCAACTAAAAAAAAATTGACCTCTTCTTCCACGGGCCAACAACTTTCTTCTTTTTCTTCTTCTCGAATTCATTATTGAAATCTTTTAAGAGTTCAAGAATTTCTGCCCCGTTTAACATGGATGGTGCAGTCCTATGTTCTTCTTCTCCGTTAAATGATTTGACATCGTCTCTCCAAGAATGAGTTATTGGTAAAAAGGTACGGTGGTCCATATAACACATCTTATGATTGTGTCTGAGGTATAACAAATTGGTGTTAGATTTACAACAAGCACACACCAATTTTCCTTTGGTGCTCCAGCCCGACAACATAGCATAAGCAGGGTAGTCACTAATTGTCCACAAAAGAGCTGCACACATTTGAAAAGTTTGATTCATTGAAGAATCATATGTCTCTATGCCGGATTCCCATAACTCCTTTAGCTCCTCTATCAGTGGTTGGAGGTAAACATCTGTAACACCCCACACATATTTGTCTAGAATAATATGCATAAAGTGTTAAACATGGTTTCATAGAGACAACGATTACATAATGTCACAGCGGAAAGATAATAAAATATCACAAGCACGAGGTACAAAAGCCGAATGTATCATGGCTAGAATGATAATACATCCAAGATAGTACAATATCCAACAAGGTACTACAAAAGCATAAAATGCGAACAAAAGATAATATATAGCAACAACACCAAAGGACTAATCCGCCTTGCCTTTGCCACGATCTTGCTTTGAACCACCTGAAAAAAAAATAGAATTGGAATGGGATGAGATTACTAAATCTCAGTGAGCCCGCCTATCCTATTAGTCCACTCGGATCTAAAGGGTACATGCAAAACAAACGAATCCGCCATGGATTCGGGTAATCCTCACATCCGGTACAAGTACGGAGTAAACAAGTGATTCGTCCACCATTGGACTCATCTTATACAAATACACAAGTATATCAACAAACAAGTATGCCAAAACCCATACCCGTGTATGGGGAATCCAGAAGCGTCACAACCTCGGCTAGATTATAGAATGAACGCACCCTCGATGAGTTCACCCATGCATTTTGTCAAGTGACTCGCACAAGCACACTACAAGAGTAGTTAAGCAGGTTCGCACAAGCCTATTTGGCCGCGAGATGACATTAGCCTAAATGGCGTCATTGTCCCGGTAACTACCTGTACGCTCGTGTGTTCACACCAAGTACCGAACTGCCATCTTGACGCATGAGCCCACCGGGCGAAAGCCTAGTAGTAGTCTACATGACTTCACTAGAGGTGAGTTACCGAAAATGTATTGGCCTACGTGGCCACATAATCCCACCATACCGAGCACGCAAGTGTGTTAACGCCAAGTGAGTAAAACCCCGTACGGAAACTCACGAGCACACTGCAACGGTAGCTCAGGTGCGCGACCTATGATCACATCATCGGACTATTCTACGGACTCCACGGCCCGGGAAAATACCTTGACTTCATAGTAAGAGGTATATCCCAATCTAGCCACCGGCCACTTCGATTCAAACATACGTACATACAACAAGCGCAAGGTCATAAATCAACCAATCCGAATGTTTAACCAAAACATTTGGATATCAACATATTTCCATACTTGTTCTCATCATAGAGTTCAGAATTAATCACAAATGAATAGACAAGGACCATAGAGTAAACATATTCACTATTACGCATAACATCGCACGTACACGGTCGAATGGGAATAAAAGCAATACGTGTCATAAAACAGCACACATTAAACATTCATAATTGTGCTATTGGTTAAGGAGGAGCTTGGTTACAATTAGGAACCCAAAACTGCTCTCCGGGAAAGAAAATAAAAATTCTGCTCAGCACTGGCCGCTTAGCGGTACGTAAGCGGGCGTTCCAGTGGCGAACCCAACTGTTCCGCCGCTTAGCGGCCTCGCGTCGCTTAGCGGCCTCGCGATAATTATTTTCTGCAAACAGCATCCTTCGCTCAGCGGGAAGACTGGGCCCGCTCAGCGGAAACGCGAATTTCTGGAAAAGTGCTCAGTACCGCTTAGCGGTCTTAGCCCGCTTAGCGGCTCATAGCAGAAACAGAAAAACGCAGAACTCATCAGTTCTGTCCTGGGGTACTCTAACCCCTTAAATCCACCTGCATGCGCGAATTAGATATATATCCAGCCAGTACAAGGTATAAACAAGTGATAAACAACACTAGAACATGTTATTAGCAAGAAATTGGACATAATCTCTCAAAACCCTTAAACCCCAAAAGTTCCCAAATCGAATCAAAACCCCATTTTCTATCTAGGGACTCACCTTAGATGAACGAAGTGGAGCTGGGGCAAGGGAGATTCGGACGAAAATCGGGGCTTTGGGACAGATTCTTGAACATGCAAGAGTTGAAGTTCTTGGAGTGGCTTCCTTCTCTTCTCTTCCTCTACTATTTCACGCTTCCAAACTTCTTCCCACAAAAATCTGTTTTGGAACAAAATGAGGGACCAAACAAGCCTTAGAACTTATGGTGAGCAAAATGTCACAATTGCCCTCCAACTAAATCATAATGCCCATTTTGCCATCTAGTTCTATCTCAACCAACATCATTACTATTTTTCTAAAAAGAATTAAATAGGGTATTACATTCTCCCCCCCTTAATTAGAATTCGTCCTCGAATTCGAAAACTTACCAGAACAAATGAGGATAGGATTCACGCATTTCTGACTCAAGCTCCCACGTAGCTTCCTCAGGACGCGCTTCGTCCCACAATACTTTCACGAGAGGTATCTCTTTGTTCCTTAGGGACTTGCTAGCATGCTCCAAAATACCGCAAGGTTGGGGATCATAGGAGAGATCTGGCTCTACTTCAACAGAATCTGGGAGGATGGGGTGAAAAGTGTCAGGCACGAACCTTCGGAGTTGAGACACATGGAACACATCATGCAGACCAAATAACGAAGGTGGCAATGCTAACTGATACGCCACTTCGCCTACCCGACTCAAAATCTGATAGGGTCCCACATATCTCGGACTAAGCTTACGCGTTCTGAACGGTCCTCCCAATCTTAGCCTCGGGGTAACCTTCAAATACACATGGTCCCCAACATCGAATTCCAAAGGCCTCCTTCGCTTGTCCGCATAACTTTTCTGTCGGTCTTGAGCTTTCTTAAGGTTATCTTGAATCACTTTGACCTTCTCAGTAGTCTCTTGTATAATCTCCGGTCCAAGAATACTCTTTTCTCCCACTTCAGCCCAACACACAGGAGATCGACACCTTCTCCCATATAGAGCTTCATAGGGAGCCATACCCAAACTGGCATGGTAACTGTTATTATATGCGAACTCTGCCAAGGGTAAATGATCCTTCCAACTCCCACCTTCTTCCAGAATACAAGCTCTTAACATATCTTCTATCGTCTGAATGGTTCTTTCCGTTTGCCCGTCAGTTTGAGGATGGTTGGAAGTACTCATATCCAGTCTAGTCCCCATTTCCTTATGGAATGCCTTCCAGAATCTCGAAGTGAACTTTGGATCTCGATCAGACACTATACTGGATGGCACACCATGCAACCGCACAATCTCCGCTATGAAAAGTCTCGCGAGATGCATCACCTTGTGGGTCGTCTTTACAGGTAAGAAGTGAGCAGACTTAGTCAATCTATCCACTATTACCCATATGGAGTCATATCCGCCTCGAGCACGAGGTAATCCCACAATGAAGTCCATAGAGATAGAATCCCACTTCCACACAGGTATCTCTAATGGTTGTAACATCCCACCTGGTCGTTGATGTTCGATCTTAACCTGTTGGCAGATAGGACACCGTGTCACATATTCTGCAATCTCCTTCTTCATTCCTGGCCACCAAAAATCCTTTTTCAAGTCTTGATACATTTTTGTCGATCCAGGATGAATAGAATATCTACTCTTGTGTGCCTCATCGAGAATCAAGCGTTTCAGTTCATCATCATCCGGTATACACATTCTTCCTTTAAATAAAAGGAGTCCATCAGGCGCTCTATTAAAGTCGGGCATACACTCACTTGCTTGCAATTGCTCGTCACATCCTTGAGTCACCCGAATCCTCTCTCTCAGTTCGTTCTGAATACTCAAGTTACTAATTAGTACTCCATTGGGTGTCCAATCGAACTGGAGGTTGAGGTTCCGAAACTTCTCTAATAATCCATGTTCTAACATCATTAACTCTGCAATCCAAAATTCCTTCCTGCTTAAGGCATCTGCTACCTTATTAGCCTTCCCTGGATGGTATTTCAGTTCAAAGTCGAAGTCTTTAAGATACTCCATCCATCTCCTTTGCCGCATGTTCAACTCTTTCTGATCGAAGAGGTACTTCAAGCTTTTATGATCACTGAACATCTCAAAGTGAACTCCATACAAGTAGTGACGCCATACCTTGAGTGCAAAGACTATTGCCGCAAGCTCAAGGTCATGAGTAGGGTAATTCTCTTCATGAGATTTCAATTGTCGAGACGCATAAGCCACGACTTTACCGTCTTGCATCAATACTCCGCCTAAACCTCTCTTAGAAGCATCACAGAACACTTCGTAAGATCGGTCTGGGTCTGGAATCACTAGTACAGGTGCAGTGGTCAACTTCTTCTTAAGTTTCTGAAAACTCTCCTCGCATTCGGAGTCCCACTCAAATGCAACCTCCTTCCGGGTAAGTCTTGTCAATGGTAATGCTAATTTAGCGAATCCCATGATAAACCTCCGGTAATAACCTGCCAAACCCAGGAAACTTCTGACTTCTGTCACACTCTTCGGTCGATCCCAATTCACCACCGCTTCTACTTTAGAAGGATCCACTGCCACGCCTCCTCCTGAGATGACGTGACCAAGGAAACTTACTTCGGATAACCAAAACTCACACTTACTGAACTTGGCATACAATTGCTTCTCTCGAAGAGTAGACAACACAATCCGCAAATGCTCGACGTGTTCTTCCGGAGAACGTGAGTACACTAAGATGTCATCAATGAAGATCACTACAAACTGATCCAGGTACGGTTGAAAAATTCGATTCATATAATCCATGAAAACCGCCGGAGCATTAGTCACACCAAAAGGCATAACTAAAAACTCGTAATGACCATACCGAGTCCTGAATGCAGTCTTAGGTATATCTGAGCTCTTAACCCGAATCTGATGATATCCTGACCTGAGATCAATCTTCGAGAACACACTGGCTCCTTTCAACTGATCCAGGAGGTCATCAATCCGCGGTAAGGGGTATTTGTTCTTTATAGTGACCTTATTCAGTTGACGATAGTCGATGCACAAACGCATACTCCCATCCTTCTTTTTCACCAATAGAACAGGAGCTCCCCATGGAGAAACACTGGGCCGAATAAAATGCTTATCTAGAAGCTCTTCCAGCTGGCTCTTCAGTTCTCTGAGTTCAATAGGAGACATCCTATATGGAGTGATAGAAACTGGGGCAGTGCCAGGAATAAGATCAATTGAGAATTCCGCTTCCCTTTCCGGAGGAAGAGAAGTGATATCCTCAGGAAAGACATCAGGATATTCGCACACTACAGGTATTTCCGACAATACCACCCTCACGGAGGGTTCTTCGGAAAGAATCAAAAGAAAAGATCTTTCTTGTGAAAAGAGATAGTTGACCGCGCTGATCGTACCTTCAATCAACTTGGTAATTGCATCGTCGGAGGATGTTTCTTTAGCAGGAATGAATATGGCTTTTTCCTTGCAACCAATATACACCGAATTAGGAGACAACCAATCCATTCCAAGAATGACGTCGAGTCTCTTAAGAGGTAAACAAATTAGATCAATCGGAAAGTCACGACCATTAAAAGATACTGAACAATCCTTACAAATCAGTCGAGCCTCCACCGTATCATCGGTTGCCGAAGAAATGACCATAGGATAGGGTAATGGGGTAACTTCCAAACCAAGTCGACCAACACATTCGGTTGAAATAAAGGAATGAGTAGCTCCACAATCAACTAAAACACACAAGGGTTGATTGTTTACATAACAAGTACCTGCGATAAGATTGTTGTTCCCTTTAGCCTTCTTCGCGTCCAGGGTGTACACACGTCCTGTAGTCGTCTCAAGAGCCTTCTTCTTTCTAGGACAACGCGGAGAGATGTGACCCTGTTCGCCGCATTCGAAACAAGTAACTGGAGTGAACCTGCAATCTCCGGTATGCCTCCTCCTACACTTGTCACAAAAAGGAGGTCGAGAGGGTTGGTCACCAGGACTTTGTTTCTTCTTAGATGGAGAAAAGCGGGGCTTCAAGTGTTGAGTAGATCTTCCTTGGTCTCTAAAGTTAGTCCTGTTTTGGTTCCTTTCTTCTTGAACTCTCTTCAAGCTGTTTTCGGCAACATAGCACTGCCTCAAACATTCAGCATAAGTAGTGAACTCCCTCTGGGACACACTATGAGCAATGTCGGCCCTCAAACCCATCAAGAATTGATCAATCTTCCACAACTCATCAGGAGCATAAACAGCCTGTCGGGAGTAATCAGCCATATCTTCAAACTTCTCAGCATACTCAGAAACTGACAAGTTGCCTTGCTTAAAGTTCTGGAATTCTCTTTCTCTCTGGGTCCGAACACTGTTAGGAAAGTACTTCTCCAAAAATGCCGCCTTGAAATGATGCCAGTCCTTAGGGATCTCCTGGGTAGTGAAATAGGTAGACGCAGTATTCCACCACCTAAGAGCTGGTCCTTTCATCTTCTGAGTAGCGAAGATCACCTTCTCCTCTTCGTTACACTGGATTGCCTGGAATATCCTCTCCATACTAGCCAACCAGTCATGAGCTACCACTGGGTCTAAGCCACCTGCAAACTCTGGGGGATCCATTCTGAAGAAAGCACGAAAATCTGGCCCTGCTGGAGCTTGGGGAACAGGAACCGGAGCAGGAGGTTGTTGTCCTTGCATACCCTGCATCATCTGCATCATCATCTGATTCTGCTGTTGCATCTGTTGCATTATCTGCTGCCAAGGTACGCCTGCATTCCCAGCTGCTTGCTCGGATTCCACATTCCTAGTTCTTGGCCTTCCGGGACCTCTGCGCTGCTCAGCCATCTCCCTGTCTGTCCTACACACGGAATTAAGTTGATCAGGCTCGATGCCATAGGTAAGACACACAGAATCATGCCGGCTATACACATATGAGGCAGAGTTGTGCTGCATTATGATGTGTCTTTAGCAAAGCCGAGAATCAACCTGCTCTGATACCAACTGTAACACCCCACACATATTTGTCTAGAATAATATGCATAAAGTGTTAAACATGGTTTCATAGAGACAACGATTACATAATGTCACAGCGGAAAGATAATAAAATATCACAAGCACGAGGTACAAAAGCCGAATGTATCATGGCTAGAATGATAATACATCCAAGATAGTACAATATCCAACAAGGTACTACAAAAGCATAAAATGCGAACAAAAGATAATATATAGCAACAACACCAAAGGACTAATCCGCCTTGCCTTTGCCACGATCTTGCTTTGAACCACCTGAAAAAAAAATAGAATTGGAATGGGATGAGATTACTAAATCTCAGTGAGCCCGCCTATCCTATTAGTCCACTCGGATCTAAAGGGTACATGCAAAACAAACGAATCCGCCATGGATTCGGGTAATCCTCACATCCGGTACAAGTACGGAGTAAACAAGTGATTCGTCCACCATTGGACTCATCTTATACAAATACACAAGTATATCAACAAACAAGTATGCCAAAACCCATACCCGTGTATGGGGAATCCAGAAGCGTCACAACCTCGGCTAGATTATAGAATGAACGCACCCTCGATGAGTTCACCCATGCATTTTGTCAAGTGACTCGCACAAGCACACTACAAGAGTAGTTAAGCAGGTTCGCACAAGCCTATTTGGCCGCGAGATGACATTAGCCTAAATGGCGTCATTGTCCCGGTAACTACCTGTACGCTCGTGTGTTCACACCAAGTACCGAACTGCCATCTTGACGCATGAGCCCACCGGGCGAAAGCCTAGTAGTAGTCTACATGACTTCACTAGAGGTGAGTTACCGAAAATGTATTGGCCTACGTGGCCACATAATCCCACCATACCGAGCACGCAAGTGTGTTAACGCCAAGTGAGTAAAACCCCGTACGGAAACTCACGAGCACACTGCAACGGTAGCTCAGGTGCGCGACCTATGATCACATCATCGGACTATTCTACGGACTCCACGGCCCGGGAAAATACCTTGACTTCATAGTAAGAGGTATATCCCAATCTAGCCACCGGCCACTTCGATTCAAACATACGTACATACAACAAGCGCAAGGTCATAAATCAACCAATCCGAATGTTTAACCAAAACATTTGGATATCAACATATTTCCATACTTGTTCTCATCATAGAGTTCAGAATTAATCACAAATGAATAGACAAGGACCATAGAGTAAACATATTCACTATTACGCATAACATCGCACGTACACGGTCGAATGGGAATAAAAGCAATACGGGTCATAAAACAGCACACATTAAACATTCATAATTGTGCTATTGGTTAAGGAGGAGCTTGGTTACAATTAGGAACCCAAAACCGCTCTCCGGGAAAGAAAATAAAAATTCTGCTCAGCACTGGCCGCTTAGCGGTACGTAAGCGGGCGTTCCAGTGGCGAACCCAACTGTTCCGCCGCTTAGCGGCCTCGCGTCGCTTAGCGGCCTCGCGATAATTATTTTCTGCAAACAGCATCCTTCGCTCAGCGGGAAGACTGGGCCCGCTCAGCGGAAACGCGAATTTCTGGAAAAGTGCTCAGTACCGCTTAGCGGTCTTAGCCCGCTTAGCGGCTCATAGCAGAAACAGAAAAACGCAGAACTCATCAGTTCTGTCCTGGGGTACTCTAACCCCTTAAATCCACCTGCATGCGCGAATTAGATATATATCCAGCCAGTACAAGGTATAAACAAGTGATAAACAACACTAGAACATGTTATTAGCAAGAAATTGGACATAATCTCTCAAAACCCTTAAACCCCAAAAGTTCCCAAATCGAATCAAAACCCCATTTTCTATCTAGGGACTCACCTTAGATGAACGAAGTGGAGCTGGGGCAAGGGAGATTCGGACGAAAATCGGGGCTTTGGGACAGATTCTTGAACATGCAAGAGTTGAAGTTCTTGGAGTGGCTTCCTTCTCTTCTCTTCCTCTACTATTTCACGCTTCCAAACTTCTTCCCACAAAAATCTGTTTTGGAACAAAATGAGGGACCAAACAAGCCTTAGAACTTATGGTGAGCAAAATGTCACAATTGCCCTCCAACTAAATCATAATGCCCATTTTGCCATCTAGTTCTATCTCAACCAACATCATTACTATTTTTCTAAAAAGAATTAAATAGGGTATTACAACATCGATATCGTTGCCTGGAGATTTTGGTCCAGGAATCAACAATGACAACATTGTATATTCAGGTTTCATGGACAGCCAAGGTGGTGTGTTGTATACCATCATCAAGACAGGCCATGTACTATGAGATAAACTCATGGTCCTAAATGGATTAAACCCATCACTCGTTAAGCCAAGTCTTACATTGCGGGACTCACTAGAAAAAACTGGATGGAGCTCATCAAAGTCCTTCCACGCTTTACCATCAGCAGGATGCCTCAATTTTCCGTCCTTTAAGCGCTCTTCTTCATGCCATTGAAGGATAGAAAAACACTTAGAAATGGGGGGTTTGAATAAGTGTACTTTAAAAACTCTTAAGATAAAAACAATTGCACAATGATTTTTATCCTGGTTCGTTGTTAACGAAACTACTCCATTCCACCCCCTTAGAGTGATTTACCTCACCTGAGGATTTAGTCCACTAATCAATCTTGATTATAATGGTTTTCCACTTAGATACCCTCTAAGTCTTCTAGAGTATTTTGATCACAACCTGATCACTCTAGGAACACACTGCTTAGATACCCTCTAAGACTTTCTAGAGAATCCGATCACAACTTGATCTCCTTTAGTTCTTTACAAATGAATGTAAACAAATTCTTACAAGAGTTATACAATGCTTCTTAAAAATCTATAATCACAACTGTGATATTTCTCTTAAAGTTTAAGCTTAATATCACTAAAATATTACAACAGTAATGAAGTGAGGTTGAAGATGAAGTTTGAGAGCTTTTGAATTTGACAGCATTTCTGTATGTATGCGCAAAGTGTTGTTTTCAGCTTCTCATCAGAACTTCTATTTATAGGCGTTTGAGAAGATGACCGTTAGGAGCATTTAATGCGTTGCGTGATCCGTACATCATTGCATTTAATGTTTCATTCTTTTGTCAACTACCTCGAGCCTTGCTTTTCCTGCTTTAACTGAATTTGCCTTTAAAAGCTTCTAACGTTCCTTTTGTCAGTCAGCGTAGCCTGCCATCTTGTACTTGCTTCTGATCTGATCTTTGTAGACACAACGTTTGAATTAATCATAGTCAAACATCTTGGTGCAAAGCATCTTCTTGTCTTCTGACCTTGAAGTGCTTCTTAGCGTGATACCATAAGAACTTCAGTGCTTCTGCTTCTGAACTCAAGTTCTTCTGATGCTTCAGTAGACCATGTTCTGATTCTGCTTGACCATCTTCTGATGTCTTGCGAGAGCATGTTCTGATGTTGCATACTTGAACCTTCTGAGTGAGTGCTTCTTGCGCTGATTTGTGCATACTTTATATATATTTCCTGAAATGGAAAATTCATAGGATTAGAGTACCACATTGTCTTATACAAAATTCATATACATTGTTATCATCAAAACTAAGAATATTGATCAGAACAAATCTTGTTCTAACAGCCATCTCATTGACTCAGCTGTCTTTGAACACATGAACAGCCTTTGTAGTCTAGGAATCAACGGAAAGTGCCTCAAAACTTTTGCAGGAACTCTATAGTCATTTTTTGGTTGCTCAGACTTGCATCCTTCAGTTGGAGCATTTTGTTTCCACCGTGAAGCTTCACAAATAGTGCAAGAATTGTCCTTTTCATGCTCCTTCCAAAATAGCATGCAATCGTTTGGGCATGCATCTCTCTTCTTATAATCAAGGCCTAAACCATATATCCTGGCTTTTGTCTTGTAAAATGATACCGGAATGTTCAAATCAGGCATTGCTTCTTTCAACAATTCTAATAGGGCAGTGAATGACGTATTGCTCCAGCCGTGGAGACATTTCAACAAGTAGAGTCGAATCGTGAATGATAACGAAGATAAGTCTTTGCATCCAGGGTACAATTCTTGTTCCGCCTCTTTAATCAAATTGTAAAACGTTCTAGCCTCGTCATTGGGACCTTCATGAACTTCGTGTGCTTCTGCCCTATCTCCATATATATCATGCAATAAGCTAGGAATGTCATCATGTGATCCCTCTTGATCTTCCATCCCATCACCAATTTCCATAGACCTTTGTAGTTTCTCCCCATGGTGCAACCAAACGTCATAACTGTTTAGAAAACCTTTGGCTATTAGGTGATCCTTAATAATATTCCTTGTTTTCCAATATATATTTTTACACTTAGCACAAGGGCATAGAAGCTCATCTCCTTGAGGTCTTCCATTAGTGAAGGAAAAGTCTAAAAATCGAGTAACACCGTTGATGTACTCTTGACTAAACCACGGTAATTTAGTCCACTCTTTGTCCATCACTTGATAATCTATATATTTGAAACACAACATATAACACATTCAAAACTAAATTCATACAAAAAAAATGTACTAATAGTACCAAAACATGTGCTGCAATGACTTTAATTTCCAAAAACAGAACCAAAATATGTTCTCTCATATGGGAGTAGTTTTTTATTTTCAAGTGATGCAACAGAATATAACAACAACTAGTAATATCTCTATTATTATTATTATCCTAACAAATCATGATACTAATGGGATATTTTATTTTGTGTCGGTCATTGAAAAAATATTACAAAAGCATGTAACTGTTAACTCTCAGAAACAAAAACAAACTCACATATAACATTTCATAAGACTAATGAGGTATGAAAAGAACTAACATCATACCTAATTGAAAGAATTATTGTCTATACATTATACCTAATTTACAACTAATTAGGTAAGAAAAGAACTAACATTCATATCAATCAGAATACATAAATTAAATAAAAAAGGTGTTGTTACCTGGGAGGATGTAATCTTCCAGTAATTTTGTGACGACGCTGGGAAGAACAACTTGGATATCTACATAACAATCAAGATTCACATCAGAATCATCACAGGGTGTATGATTTCGAGAAAAAAACATAGTGATATTAATGACAACACTTCGAACCATAACCACTATACGACAACACTTCGAACTATAGCGTATCGATTTGTTCACAATAGAACATAAACATCACATAACCCTAACAAAATCTATCAACTTCAAACAACTCAGAATTGGTTTTTTCTTATAGTTGTAACTAACTTTCTCCTTGAGTAGTGGCTATAAGTATAGCCTTAGGAGGGAAAAGATTAATCTGAACTTTTCATATTTGACTACAAGTAGTAAGGAAAAGGAAAAAAAAAACGTCACTCACAAAACACACAAAACCAACTGCACATTCAACAAAACCAAAAAAGAAAACAATCCAACATACATATATCAAATAACCAAGACAGTTCAAAAAAGACATTTAACTCCAAATAGTTCAGAATTCAAGCAATAAATAGTCCTACATATTATCAATCTCAGCCTTACATCTACACATACAATAACAAGAAAACTCCAAACAAAATTGTGCAACAGATCCGCAAGAAGCAGAATTCCTATGATAAACAGTTCCAAAATCAAGTTACCCTAGCTGCCATACATTCACAAACATGTTCATACCATCTACAAGAGCTCACAAAATCAGCCTACGCTCATTCACACTAAACCAAAAATCAGCCCTCCATATCACAATTGAAAAGAAACCACTTGCATCAAAACAAAAAAAGCCATAAATCCAAAACTCAACCAAATCGGTTCACAAAATCTGGCAATTTCTTCACATCATCCCTGCACACAGTAAACACGGAAAATTTTAACTATATGTCACAGAAGATTTAACATACGCTCTTGCCCACAGGACCGAAAGTTTCCCTGCACTAGAACAAACTAGAAATAGCAGACTCGACTGGCAGTTGCAAACCAAAAACAGCAGAGTACACCCACCTTGACCATACTCTCCGAAATCAGACTGCGACAGAAATGACGACTAAACCGCATATATTAGTCCTATGAATAACATATGCAAGCATGAACATTACACAAGATGCATGGATGCAAAAGTAAACAATACACTCTAAACTCACTCCACTATGTAGCAGTAATTATGCTCAGCACTATTCCATATAAATTTTAGCCAACGCTTTATAACGTCATCACCCCACTTTAAACTCAATACAAGTTCTCCATACATGCATGTATTTTGAATCCTAAATCCATTAGTTCTCTCAACATCATTCCTATTCAAATTTACTAAT
Source organism: Vicia villosa (assembly GCF_029867415.1). NCBI lineage: Eukaryota > Viridiplantae > Streptophyta > Magnoliopsida > Fabales > Fabaceae > Vicia > Vicia villosa. Next base: position 585,654 of record NW_026705025.1, read on the forward strand.
ATACTTGAAACACGAACTGATGCCATTATTTAGTACACGATTTTAACAGACAACCAATTCGCTTAATACCAGAGAGCTGCTGATGCCCGCGGAAGAATGAAACAGCTCTGAGGATAGGCCGTAGCAGCCCGAAATGGCAGTGTGAATAGCCTAAAGCATACCAAAACATAATCGTGGATAGGCTGACTAGTTGTGGCAAAGCAAAAACTGCAAAGCACCAACTAATGCCACTATTTATTACACTATAGTTCTTTGATGACTTGAAATAAATATACTAATTCTCTGATGATTTGATGTAAAGATGCATATAATTTCATTGATAAATGTACTAGACCTTCTAAATAAAACATCAATTGTTGTAAGCTTGTGCTGTAAAGTATCAACTAATTAAGGGTTTTCTTATAACTCAAACCTATTTCAATAACTAAACACAACAACAACAACAACAAACACAACAGTTCACATAAACATCACATAAACATCACCAAACACAACAACAACAAAATCATCGCAACAAAATCTAACAGTTATAACAATACGGGAAAAAATTAAACCCTACCTTATTAGCACAGGTAATCGACTGCAACAAAAGCTTCTGTTGGTTCAACGGAATCAAAACTGCATGCAAAACAAAATGTATAGGTTAACTGCAAAACAAAATGTTATAGGGTAATAGATTGAATCACAGATTGAATTACAAACACATAAATCCTAGACCAATAGAAGATTTAGAAAAAGGATGAAGGGAAGAAGAAAGTTAGGGTTCGTGAGATGAAGAGAGTTAGGGTTCGTGAGATCAAGAGAGTTAGGGTTCGTGAGATGAAGAGAGTTAGGGTTCGTGAGATGATTGAGGTTAGTGAGATGAAGGTGAAGCAGAGATGAAGGCTGAGATGAAGGCTGAGATGAAGGTGAAGTATAGACGAAGGTGAAGCGGAGATGGAGCTGAAGAAACTAACCTGTAAGCGATGGAGGTGGCAGCAGCGGCGCATCGAGATGGGGATGGAGTTAGGGTCTTCAGATCGTTTTGTGAGAGAGATGGAGGTGGTGTGCGTGTTTTTGTTCAGCGTGTTTTTGGTGTGCGTGTTTTGTGTTCGTTTTACAATTCAGATGCTTTTGTTCTTTCAATTTTTTCCTTTTTTTTAATTAAAAAAATAGAAAAGAAAATATTAAAAGATAGAGGGAAACTAAAAAAAAAGGAGGGAACTTTTGGAGGGGTATTTTTTGGGGCTTTGGCCACAGTTTGAACTGAAAATTATAAGGCCTCGGTTTTTTGATTGCGCCTTAAAATATCTACCGTTACATAACCGTGACAATTGAAGTAAAGGCCACAGTTTCACACTCCGGATTCAATATTTTATAACATAATTCTACGCTTTGATAACCATGGCCAAATCATATATGTGGCCACAGTTTTTGAACAGTGGAAAATTTTAGCATGGCCGTAGGCCAAAAATGTAGTAGTGTTATCTTCTCTACTATAAATATAAAGAATAATAGATTTAGCATCACTAAAGGTTTGTAAACGGTGGTCAACAATAATAGACAAACCTGCTGTCCTCTAATAATAACTAGTAGTATGATAGCCAAAAAACGCATGTCAATCATCTTCCACTTTCAAATCGCAAAGCGGGCAAGACAACCAACATTGAACATAATGTTGCCTAGAAATTAAAAATTAGAAAGAAAACATTTGCTGGACATTTTATGATTAGCAAGAAAACATTTTGCTGGAAACGAAGGTGTAAAACTAGTGTAATCTTGGGTGAACTAACAAGGAAACAACTAATAAGCGTTGTTTTCATAAGTGATTTTATCAGATGCTGCTGTATTGGTTTTATTGACTTCATTTTGTTTTAATTTTGAAATTTCATGTTTTCGTTAGAAAAATAAGCACTCATCAATCTACGACTAAACCTGTAAGATGAGGATTAAATGATATAGATTCCAAACTTTAGTTCACATAAAAAAGAAAATTTAAATGAAAGCTTTTTGAATCCTGGTATCAAATTCAAATGATCTATATTGATGAATTATTATTATTATTATTATTATTATTATTATTATTATTATTATTATTATTATTATTATTATTATTATTATTATTATTATTATTATTATTATTATTATTATTATTATTATTATTATTATTATTATTATTATTATTATTATTATTATTATTATTATTATTATTATTATTATTATTATTATTATTATTATTATTATTATTATTTATTATTGTTATTTTATTATTATTATTGATGTAAATATTATTAGTTTTTATGTTATTAGGTAAAATTAGTCCATGATCAATGAAACTACGAGCTTTCATGAACTATGATTAGTATGGTTAATTTCTATTCTTTAATTAAACAATTCATGTATATAATGTTGGGTAAAAATTTGAATCAGAAGAAGAATGATCAATAATGAAATGATATAGAGAGCGAAAGAATTAGAGTAAAATATGATATTCTAATATTATTGATCTAATATGAATATTTAAACTATTATATAAAATAATTCAACTAATTAATTAATGAGAAAAATAAACTTTCTAGTCACGCAACTGGATGCTCTAAATCTATGTTTCAGAAAACACACAAATTGGAAGGGGTGCAATCAGTTGTACAATTGGAGCAATCAGACTTGTAACCTATTGTATATTTACTGTAATGTGTTGCACTGACTTGAATTATATTATTTTCTCAATATGTAAGACATTTGAATTGATCAATAATAATCATCAAATATATTTTTTTTATGATATCTGCTAGGATTTTAATACCAAACCTCTCCTAGCCGCCGCACCGTCTCATATCCCTCTCATCTCAATGGTCGACACCTCTTCAACCTCTAGTGGCGATTGTTAGAATAATAATGCAAGTGTGAGTAAGTGGGGAAATAGTTCCACATTGGATACAAATGTGGTGACTTGAACATTTATAAGTGGGAGAACCCACTCATCTATCACCTTAAGATTTTAGGTGAATAAGTGATGTGTCTCTCACGAAGGTGCATAATCCCTAACTTTGTATCAATGCTCTTAGTAACTCCGCCTAACAAATAGTATCATGAGCCTTTGGTTCGAGAAAGGGACCAGTTAACATGTATTGAAATGCCCAAGAAGAGGTATCTTGTTACTCAAGAAGAGGTAACAATAATACAAGTGTAAGTGAGGGAGCATAGGTGCCTAAGTGGCGTGTCTCTCACAAAGGTGCATAGTCCTACACTATGTATCAATGCTCATAGTGAATAACTCCCCCCAACAAATGGTATCATGAGCCTTTAGTTCAAAAAAGGGACCGACTTACACGTATCAAAATGCCCATGACAACGATACAAGTGTGATGGGGAGCATTGTGGACTCAAACTAATAATAATTAAAGTGTGAGTAAATGGGGAAATAGTCTCACATTGGATAGGAATGTGGTGACTTGAACATTTATAATTGGGAGAACACACTCACCTATCACCTTAAGGTTTTGGATGAATAAGTGGTGTGTCTCTCACAAAGATATCTAGTCCTATACTATGTATCAATGCTCCCTAGTGAAAAATTCCCCTAACAGGGATGGCACGTCATTGATCGCCACTCAACCTTCAATAGCGGCACCCTCCAAATTACATTTTGCTTTCTCCACTAAAAATGTCAAATAAACCATGCCGATAATGTTAAACACCGATTACAATATTTTTCTCGCATGGTCATCTCTCTTCAAGATTCAAATAGGAGTTCATAATATGTTTGTTCACATCATTCCGCATATGAATAAGAAAGATCATCAAAATACAACACTACCAAGAACAACAACACAAAAATATAGAATCTTCTCGTTGTTCTGTTGTTATGAAATTTTATCACAAGATATTCTCAACTCTATACATGTGGTTGTGACTGGGTCGACGATGTTGTTGCGACTATGTTCCTCAATAACAAACACTCAAGTGTTGTCCAACTTGAGAACCAATTCAGCAACACAAACTTGGAGGATTTTCCCTCCACCAAAGAGTATTGCAACCATCTAAAGCTCGTGGTCGATCAACTGGTGAATGTCAACTCCGCCGTCACTGATACATGTTCGGTGTTAAAAATGATTTTTCGGGATCACTAGTGCATATGTTGGTTTTGTGACGTACATCCAACAACATGATTTGTTGTCAACTTTTGCAACAAAAAACCAAGATTAGAACTCGAAGAATCAACCATGTTTCAACATGTTGCATGCAAATCCAATTCCCTCCCATCTCACGCAACATTCATCATAAAATCTCCAAACTTTGATGTTGATTTGATTATCCAAACTTCTTCTCCACTACAGTAATTGAGTAAAGAAAAACAAACAAAATATGGTTGTCGAACTTTCGACAAAGTCATCCAGAGTGGCACCAATGGTTCACTAAGCGATAACTATTATCTTCTTGGCGATGGAGGTTATGGATAATAATGGAAGAAATACAATTCATGCCAACAATGAGCTCCATAGTCACTTCCACATTGCATGTAACCCTTTTACAATTGGACCAGACCAAATGATGCCACTAGGCCTAAGCAACCAGGTCTTATAGGCTCAAGGTTGCAACCTGCTGCTTTCAATTATCGTACTCAGTCCAAATGATATAAAAACGAATAATCTTACTCTCAAACTTACTAAATTTAATCCTTTATGGTACATGAACACTAGAGCAAAACCCCATATTTGTTGGGAAAATAACAAACATAGAGAAAAAGAGGAACAAAATAACAACACAAGAACATAACGTGGAAACTCCAAAATTGGAGAAAAAACCTCAGGCGTTGTCAATAGACAACCAGAGAATAATACTATGTGAAAATTGTTACAACACATAATATACCCTCAACTACCCAAGCCCCAGTATACCCACACCATCCAAAACAAATATTTAACTACATCTCACGACACTCTAATACAAGACTATAAGAGAACAAAGAAAGTCACTTACAAGCTTAAATTTTTTTGACTGGTGCATCTTGTAACAAAGAACTTGAATCCTATATATAGCCTTGAATTCTCTCTTCTATCACTAAAATAACCGATGTGGAACTTAGGAAAACTTTAATCCTATATATGGCCTTGGAATCATTCTTCTTTCATAAAACTAAGCAATGTGAGACTTCTTCAACATATATATTTTCAACCAAACCCAACATTTCCACCTTGATTGAAAATAATTCATTAACTTCCATTGTCTTCACCGAAAATCATACTCCACTATAAAGAGTATAGTCACTTGAAGCTACATCGCTCCAAGAATTTTCACATTGTCTTCACCGACAATCATAGTTTTAAAAACTATTATACTCTCTCATGAAGAATATATTTCACTTGAAGATAAACCACTTCAAGAATTTCACATTTTCATCACCGACGATCATATACTTTATCATGAAGAATAAATTTCACTTGAAGCTAAACCACTCCAAGAATTTCACATATCAAAAACTAGGTTGAAAATTTATGGTATAGCTTCCTTGTTGGTAGAAAGCTCTTCAACCACTGACATAATCTCACCTTGTGAATCTTGATTGTATCGACACATCTTTGACTTGAACTTTTCACAGCAAAAAATAAATCTCCATAAGTTTTCTCTAGCCCAAACTGCACAACAGAATTTGAGATTGCAGCTCAATAACTCTTTCACAATACTATCCATCTTTTTTTGATGTGGAAGATCAGAAAAAGCTGCAACCACATAGCATACTAAGAATCCCATGTCCTGATCGAACCAAAAGCTCTTATACTAGTTGTTAGGAAAATAACAAACATAGAGAAAAAAGGGATAAAATAACAACACATTAACATAACGTGAAAACTCCAAAACCGGAGAAAAAACCACGGCCGTTGTCAATAGACAACCAGAGAATAATACTATGTAAAAATTGTTACAACACATAATACAGCCCATCCGGCCCACACCCTCCAAAATAAATATTTAACTACATCTCACAACAATCTAATACAAGAGTATAAGAGAATAAAGAAAGTCAAATACACGCTTAAAGTGTTTTTGATTGATGCATTTTGTAACAAAGAACACGGATCTTATATATAGCCTTAAATTCTTTCTTCCATCACTAAACTAAGCGATGTGGGACTTAGGAAAATTTTAATCCTATATATAGCCTTGGACTCTTTCTTCCTTCACAAAAATAAGCAACGTGGGACTTCTTCAATATATATAGTTTTAACCAAATCCAACACATATTCTATCCGCACAAGGTAATCTCTTGTCTTATTTTAATTTAATAAAACAAAATGGTATAACTTTTGTAAATGGTCATTCTATTCCAATTTATAGTTTTTGTAGTGCTAAATTATCCCTTCTCACTCTTTATTACTGAAAAAATGTCCTTCAAACTCCAAACCTAGTTGAAAAGTTAGTTTTCGTTCGTAAATTCACTACAAATAACCAAGTTACTATTGAACTTTGTCCATTTGATTTTTATGCGAAGAGTTTTCATACATGAATGACACTAATGAGAAGTGAGATTCAAATATAGTTGTCACCATTCTTCCTTGCAGCTTAGTCGTCTTTCCTTTGACATGATCGTTTAGGTCACCTGTAAGCACTAGCTTTAAACTCTCTCTTGAGAAATAATTGAATGAACATACTATAATTAAACATATCAATTCAAGTTTTTATCATTATTTACCTCTTGGTAAACATGTTAAATTTTCATTTGTTGATTTTTCTAACTCTACTTATATTCTATTTAATATTTCACATAGTGATGTATGAACGTCTTCCGTATTGAGTTACTTTACCCACAAATATTATGTTCTATTTTTTTATGACTATTTGAATTACTTGTGAACATTTCCAATCTAAAAAAAATATCAATTTTATTCATATTTAAAAAAATTAAAAGCATATTTTAATATTCAATTTCAATGGAAAGTTAAAAACATTCAAAATGTGACAGTTGTAGAGAATGTGTCAATGGTTAATTTCAAAAAAATAATGAAGAGAGAAAAAATTTCTTTCGTCTCTCTTCTCCTTGCACATCCTCTTGAAATGGTACCGCAAAAGAAAAATACACTCCATTAATGTTAATAATATTATATGCACCTAATTAGTTCAGACTAATGAAGCGTCTTTTTTGGCATCATGCTTTGCATATGACAATATATCTCTTAAACATTTTGTCAAACAAAAGTCTCAATTTTTAATCACCTCTTCGAATACTCTACCAGAAAGACTCATCGTACTATCACTTATGAGTCTCTGGCTATTTATTTTATCATCTATTCCCTTCCACTACAATACATAAACTCCAACCACGTTCCACCCCATGTGTCTTATTATGTTATTTATCACATCATCGTGGTTACAAATGTTATAATTTATTATTCAATAAAATTATTATTTTTTGTCATGTAATCTTTGATGAAACCATAATTTTCCTTATACAAGATATATATACTCCAAAATCCACGACATACAATTTTCTAGATAATGGCTTCTCACCTTACGTCATTAACCATTTACTATATGATTCTGACTCATAAAGTTATCTACCGACACAAATCTAATCTCCTTTGCCTCTCTTTACCACTTGGCGTTCCTACCTCTAGGCCTCTATCTCTGTCCTCACAAATGAATATTTCTCCATATATAAATCACCACCTCTGTTGCCTACCAATCTCAACCTATAACTAGATCAAACACAACATCGTCCTCCTATTTACGAACCCATGGTTCAGAAACTAAACCTGCCATGAGAAGACACTATTGTATCTTTAACCCAACCACATATACTCAAAGACTCGAATTGGAAAATGGCCACGAATTACAAATATAATGCTGTAACTAAAAATAAGACGTGAGATTTAGTGTCTCGTCCACCTGATGTTAATGTTATTCGATCTGTGTGGATTTTTAGACCTAAGGAAAAATAAGACGGTACTTTATAGAGGCATAAAGTCCGACTTATAAATGATAGTGCAAGTCAATAAGTTGTGTAGATTAGGAATACAATTTTAACTCAATTGTTAAATCGATAACCATTTGACACATGTTCAGTCTCCCCCTCTCTCTCTCTCTCTAACATGACACATACATCAGTTGTATGTTAAAAAACTAGTAACAAACCCGTGCGTTCGCACGGGTTCTGGTACGGGACGCGCATTTGTTTCAGATCTATATTTTTAATAGAAAAAATGTCTGGTATCCGTAAAAAATAATAATTATATGTATAGAAAAATGTTTGGTACCCGTGAAAAATTGATAATTGAATGTATAGAATAATGTCTGGTACCCGTGAAAAAATAATAATTGAATGTATATAAAAATGTCTGGTACCCGTGAAAAAATAATAAACGAATGTATAGAAAAATGTCTGGTACCTATGAAAAAATAATAATTGAATGTATAGAAAAATATTAAACATCCACTTAGAGAAAAAACAATTCTGCAAAATAGCTAAAAATGAAATGTTATTCTTAATAGAGTTGTGGTAAAAACAAAACATTTATATCGTGTTTGGATTAAGACATTATTTTTATGTTTATTTTCTTTATTTGTATAAAAAAATATAATAATCTGTGCGTTTGCACAAATTTTGGTATAGTTATCCGTGCGCTCACACGGTACTGTGCGTTCACAAGGGACTGATGTGATTACCCATGCGTTCACACGATACAGGTGTGATACGCACGCTTTTGTTTTCAAAATATAATAAAATAATCAAAAAAATAAAATGATAAAAAGACAAAACTATCTAACGAAAATAATTTATTATTTTTAAAAGATATAATAAATTGATTTCAATATTTTCTTTCATATATATATATATATATATATATATATATATATATATATATATATATATATATATATATATATATATATATATATATATATATATATATATATATATATATATATATATATATATATAATTATTTTAAAATGTAATAAAAGTGTATATTAGAAAAACTTTTACCAATTTTTTTTAAAACTTGTTCTATCAATTTTGTTTTACATCAATAATATATATTTTAACTTTTCATTTATTAAACACGTGTGTTCGCACGAGTACCGGTGTTGTACGCACGTTTTTATTTTTAAAATATAATAAAAATAAAAATAATCAAAATTTAGTTTTACTAAAATACTTACTATGCTTAAAACAAGAAGCTACAACTTTTTTTTTTGGATGATAGTAAAATAGAACAAATTCTAAATGACATGTATATTATGTGTGGTATGTATACTATTAAAGATAATATAAGCTCTAGTGATATTGGAGCACACTATAAGAATGAGGTACAAACCATTAAAAGAGCCTCTGCTTTCATTTCAAGCAAGTTTGTAGAGTACATACTAATCAGCATGTTCCAATGCCCATTCTGTATCAGAGCACGTTCTTCTTTGCAAAAGCTCACCAGACTTAATATTTCAACATTTTGGCTTATTAAAAAAATATTTCAACATTTTGCAAGGCTTCATTCAGATATAATATTTCAACATTTTTCAGTATAAAAATATTTCCAATATTTTAGAAACATAGACCAGATACTGTTTTTTTAAAACCTTTTATTTTCACAATTTTCTCATTAAAGGCTAATATAATATAATACCAAATTACTTCAGTGTAAAACGTTTTCAAATCAGTTTGCTAAAGTAAACAACATAATCAGTATAATACAAGGTATCACCGTTTATTTCGATTCAGGTAAATGACTGTCAATGACAAGAGTATCACAAATCAGAAATTCAAGTTGTGCACGATAATTTGTCAAGGGATAATTATGTGAAATTTGCTCTTGCAAACTTGCTGCATGGCCAGTAGCATTTGTGCATTCATTTCTCACAATTCTCACAAAAATCCACAAGCTACGTTGAAATTACTTTAAAAGAAGTGCCTGCTAGTTTTTTTCATGACAGAGGATAATCCAACACCATTCCATAGAGATGTTAGTGCTTGTTCATTCAAAATAATGGACATCCATGAAGAACCTACATGGCACTACCTACACAACCAACCTGCAAACATATATCATTATCATAGGGATTGCTGAAGCAGCTTCCAAATGCCAAATTGAATACAAACTTAGATCACTCATAAATATTTGTCTCAGCTCCCAGTGGCTTACCCAAGATTTCAGATTCTTTAGCGGCAAGGATGCGAAATCAGTTTTCTATGCTGCATACAACTATAAGAACGACCAAGATTACGGGACGACAACAACTTCATGCTAAAGGTGCCAAATCCTCTTAGGAACAGTCACCTTTGCCACAACAATCTCCACCAATTGGCCTGGTCAAAAGCGCACACCAACTCTTATTCTTGTCCACTGGAAACAACTTGTCTTGAAGGAAAAAACTGTATTATGATTTGTTAAAATACACAACTTTTAATTAATACTCACTGGTTATTCTACTGCATACAAAACTCCAGTTTACATAAACATAACAGGTTATTCTAATCAATTATGAATCACAAATTATTAAAAATACACAACATTTAATTAATACTCACTGGACCAACAAAATCAAACACATGAGAGACAATTGTTCCTCTCCATCATCATCATCATCAAAATGTCCGTATTGCGACGGTGGATTAAAAGCGTGAGGAACATGTAACATTTTCGCCCTTTGTAATGCTGCTATGTACTCTTGGTTGTGTCTGGCGATTGTTTCCTAACTCCATGATTTTCTTCGCTGGTACTTCCATGGTATTATCTTTCTCCAGCATCAACTGCAATTGGCAAAGATGTCATCAAAATATTAAATAGAGTTCCAAATTAGTGGAATTTGATTGATTTTGTACATTTAAAGCCCTTTGAGCCTCTTTCTCTATCCAAATAATGGCATGATTTGGTGTAGCATTGCAAGAAAGAACTATATGCTCAAACCTTCCATCTACAGGCACTGCTGTTTTCACAACTGGAGGAAACCTTTCGAATCTGCGTAGAAACGGTGTTAAGAAATGAAAAGCCAAACGAAAAAAGTTATATAAGCTTATTTTTAAAAGTAACCGTATAAACAAATGCTGGAAAACCAAACAGATACGTTGCGTTTAAACTTTGATTTTACACTAACATTTCTGCATAAGCTCTTTGTGGAATCCTTAGCCATACCTAAAAGGCTTTCTCTCAACAATCCAAAAAAACAATATTAAAATTACAATGACAATATACTCTAGCCTTATATACAATAATAACAAAGTTTGTAGTAAATTTGATGTTATAACATACCCTATATCTTCGAATGGGGTGGCTGTCCGTGGTAAGAAATCATCCTGATCAAGGAAAAGAGCGGTAAGATTCAGCATGAAAAGAGCGGTAAGATTCAGTATAACATAACTAACATGAAGAATCAAGATCTACTTACTCAGTATCGATCCGGTCTCACCACAGCTATATTCCTCATCACATCTAACACAAAAGTAAGTTATTGTCTTTGTAGATAAAATCCTCATCACATTTTGTAACTTATCTGCGCGTGAAGGTAGTTAAAAAAAACTTTAACTAATCTTTCTAACTAAGAAGTATTATAGTTTTACGCAAACCTGAGAAGTTGTGAATAGCTTATTCAATTTATCAGCATAAATTTCACTTGTACATAGTTCAGATAACTTGGATGTCATGGTGGCGTCGGATGTAAGAATGTGAACCTTAGCATCTAAAGTTGCACCAATTAATTTTCCAATTTGAGTTACCTTTAACACTTTATTCACCTCTGTTCTCAGCTGTCAAAAGGTATACATTGAGTAAATTAATATCAAGAAAAAGTATTTAAGCTGGTAAGGACCCATTGCATCAGTTCAGCAGCCGACATTGAAAATTACCTCATCGCCGTTCAAATATCTTAATGTCTAGCCACTTCGACAGGAAATAATTATCTACACGCAAGTGCATGTCCGAGGTTAATTGTCTACAACCAAACTCATCACTCCATTCGACCACATCCGCACAACTATGTTCGTCGTCAACTTGCAGTCCTCCACACATACATGGAATTTCCAATCAGTTCGTTGAATAGCAGCTGAAGCAACACACCATTGAAAAAAATAGTGAGTTCTATTTACAACCAATTCGTTGGAAGAAACAGAATATGAAACACATATTTAACTGATATGTTCAGTCTCCCCCTCTCTCTCTCTCTCTAACATGACACATACATCAGTTGTATGTTAAAAAATGCTTTCTTACATGGTGGACTTAAAGAAATTAGGGGTGTTCAAATCCAAATCAATCCAAATAAAAACCACAAACCGATCCAAAAAAACCGAAAAACCACAAGAACCAAAATTTATTGAATGCGTTTGGATGTCATTTTGTGAAAACCGCTCGGTTCGGATTGAATTTAGGATTGATTTTTCAAAACCAATCCAAACTAAACCGAGACACATGTATACATTTTTATACATATTTATTTTTTCTTAGTATGATATGTGACATGAATTTATTATTAGATGATAACTATTTTTTAATAATAATATTTATTAACTTGGTTTAATCTATTTATTTTTATTATTACAACTATAAACGATCACTCTCATTTTGTAATATTAACTTTTAATATACTATGTGTTATATATTATATCAAATCTATGATTTATTAGTATTTTTATAATATTAATAAAATATAATTTGTAATACAATAGTCAATATAGAATGCACCTTTATCCATCATCTACTACATCTTTGATCTCTTACACAAATGCAAATTAAAGAGGATGTCCATGTACCAGGAGATCCTCTTCTAGTTACTGTGGGTTTCTTGGTGGGAACTTCTCTCATGGTGTTTAAATCTTGTTGGTTACGTAATTTGCTTCTAGAGTTGGACTGGCCGATTCTTAAAACTACCATGGTCTATTATGATAATGTTAGTGTAATATACATATATGGTAATACAATTCAACATCAACAGACCAAATATATCAAGATGGACATTCATTTCGTCTAAAAAAAAAAAAGTAGTCCATGACTAAGTTTGTGTCCTTCACGTCCCCTAGCATCATCAAATTGTAGATATCTTCACAAAAAGTCTTTCCTTGCGTCATCAAATTGTAAATATCTTCACAAAAAATCTTCCCTTAATTCTCTTTCAAGATTTCAAGAATAGTTTCTGCGTATGACATGATCCCGCTAAGACTAGGAAGGTGTGATAGAATATCTTTATATTATTATTATTAGTATCATATTATTAACAAAAATATTATTAGTCTTCATGTATATTTGTTAGATAGAATTATTCAATTGTCAAGGACATTACGAGCCCTTCATCAGCCATGATTTATTAACTCATCAATTCATGTATTATAGACACAATCATCAAATATATTTCTTATACTTATATATATCACATGCCTTTAACCAGAATGAATAAAGAGATCTGTTACTGAAAACATTACATATGTTATACAAAAACAAAAAGGAGTAAAGAACAAGTAAATGTTTTCATTTGAGAATGAAAAACAATAACAAAATGACATGTCTAACAAAACTGTATATCATCTATTTAGGTTCCACTTTAGTTGAAAGTGTGTACCCTCCACTGTAATCAAAGTCATTACTCTCATCAACACTATCCTTCTTAGTAAAACTATTATTAATGTAAGGATGTCTCTTTGCAGCACCCTTAGAAACTCCAAAATCATTAGCAGATGAAGAAGCAGAAGTAGAATTTGTGTTCAAACCATCATTCTGTAATATGGTTTCTAATGTTTTCACCACGTCACTCATTGTTGGTCGGTCTGAAGCTGATTCCTCGACGCATTGTATTGCCAACTCTAAGAACCTGCCAAATCCTATCTGGTTGGCTGTGTTTCTCACCAATGGATCCATTACTTCGCTTAAACCATGGAACTCTTCATCTCTTTCATTCATTAAGGTTTGAACTTCGCGAACGATGTACTTACCCTTTTCAAGTGGTTGCTTGGATGTTATCAGTTCAAGCATAACTACACCGAAACTGTATACGTCACTCTTTTCGGTTAGTTGTTGAGTCATGTAGTATTCAGGATCTAGATAGCCCTGCATATGTTAAGCTTTTTATTATCAAGTTGCAGCTAATAAAAAATGGAGCACGGACTAATAGGGGTGGAATTAGGCCACACCAGGTCTTAGAAGGCCTGAGTCTAGCCTACCATATATTTTTAAGGCCTATGGCCTATTATAGATTTTTTTAATCTCAGAAACATAAGAAATGGTACAATGTTACTCACCAATGTTCCTTTAACCTGAGTTGAGACATGGCTTTTGTCACTGTCTGATACAAGCTTAGACAGGCCAAAATCCGCAACCTTTGCAGTCAAATTTTCATCCAGCAAGATATTGGTTGACTTCACATCTCTGTGGATTATGGGAGGGTT